>NC_043745.1:39214251-39514251 GCF_902148845.1 Salarias fasciatus | reverse complement strand
TCGCCGCCGAACCAGCCGTCCACGTAGGAGCCGTTGCTACGGTAACCCTGCCGGTTGGCGCTGCGGCCGCAGCCCGGGTGGCTCTTCTTCATGTGCTGGTTGAAGTTGGACACGTTGGCCTCGCACAGCTCGCACACCACCACCTCGTCCCGGTCCTCCGGCTCGCACACGTGCTGCGGGGGGGGGGGACAGACAGCGTCAGACGGCTGGACGGAGGGGGGGGGGGGGTCGGGCTGGAGTGTCTCAGGAAAGAGGAAGAAGTGATGGATTCCTGACATGCAGGGGAGATCAGCTAGGGGGGAAACAAGGAGCCGGGGGGGGCAAAAAGATGGGAAGGGGCTAATGAGGCAGGGGGGGCAGGAAGTTGGGGGGCAGTGAGTCAGAGGGAGGGGCAATGAGTCAGGGGGAGGGACAGAAAGTTGGGGGAGGGGCAAGGAGTCGGGGGGGGGGGGCAATGAGCCAGGGGGCAGGGGCAAGGAATCAAGTGTGGTGGGGGGGCAAACTCAGAGGGAGGGGCAATGAGTCGAAGGGGAGGGGCAAGTGGGGGGAAGGGGCATTGAGAGAGGGAGGGGTAAGTGGGGGGAAGGGGCATTGAGAGAGGGAGGGGTAAGTGGGGGGAAGGGGCATTGAGAGAGGGAGGGGGAAGGAGTGAAAGGGGGAGGAGCAATGAGTTAAGGGGGAGGGGCAATGATTCGGGGGAGGGGCAACAAGTGGTGCGGGGTGTGGTGGGGGGAGGAGGTGGTAATGGGGGAGGGGGGTGAGGTTGGCGCTCTGCCAGTAGCTGAAAGGCACACACACCCATGTTGGCCAGTCCAGTACCTCCGGGATCCACATTCCCAGAATGTCAGCGTCGGCGGCCAGGTCCTGTCCGAACATGGCGTCCATGGCGTCCTCGTCCAGGTCCATCTCCAGCTCCTCGTCCAGCTGGAAGTCGTACAGCGCCGCCGGGTCCTGCTGCTGCGCCGCCGCCTCACGCCGCGCCTGGCTGTGGTGCGCCTGGACGGAGCGGTACAGGCCGGCTGGGGGGGGACGGACACAACCGTCAGCCGTCCGTCCCACCGTCCCCAGTGGGGTGCGCTGGCTTTACTCACCGGCGCGGGCCAGCAGCGTTCGGGCCGCCAGGTCGAAGCGGTGTTTCCGTCCAGCGGCGGCTCGAGCTCTGAGCGGAGCGCCGGAGGACGAGGCGTCCTGGTCTAGACCCTCGGGACTGCGGGGGGGGGGGGGGGGGGCACACACACACACACACACACACACACACACACACACAGAACGGTCAGGACAAACACATCCCGTCCACCGTCCGTCCTCCTGTCCGCCGGTCTCACCTCTCGCTGAAGCCCTCCTCCAGCTCCGCGGCGTCGGCGCCGGCCACGTCCCCGGGGGACGACAGGAAGGAGGACTTCCCCCCAGAGGACGCTGCGGCTCCCGGGCAGGACGGGGACGAGTCGCGGCCCCCCCGGAGCGCGTCCTCCTGGTCCTCTTCCGTCCCCGGGTGTTCGATCATCCACATGGCGAGGACAGTGATGTTCTGGGCGTCGGCTTCCCCGCGAGCGCCTGGGACAGGAGGACAGAGGACAGGGGGACAGGGGGACAGGAGGACAGGACAGGAGGGCAGAATCTCAGTCCCAGGCTGTAGTTCCTCTTCCCGCCACCAGGTGGAGCAGTGAGTTGCTGTCTGTGTCCTCCAGTGAGAGCGGGACCACTGAGACCCAGGTGAGGACAGCGGGGACGGCGGCGTCCTCACCGGTGGCCTCCAGAGCCTTGGTGATCTGGCGCAGAGAGAAGCCCATCTCCAGCAGCGGCACGGCGATGGCGGGCGGAGGGGGGGACGTGGACAGCCTGCTGCTGGGGTCGGACAGGGCTGGGGGGGACATCGTGGGGACAGCGGGGGAAACAGGGGGGACAACAGGGGGGACATCAAGGAAAGACAAGGGGGACATCAGAGGGACAACAAGGAAAGATCAGGGAGACAATGGGGGGACAGCAGGGGGACAGTCAGTTTATATTCTGACACTTAAATCTGTAAAACTAAAGTTATGTATATCTGTGTGTGTGTGTGTGTTTGTGTGTGTTTGTGTGTGTGTGTCCTCACAGGTCCCGGTGCGGTTCTGCGTCCTGCTGGGCTGGGACTCGGGGGACGTGAGGCTCTGTCTCCGTCCCACCTCGTCGGACGGGGAGGTGGGCAGCGAGGAGACGGGCGGGGTCTGGGCCCGGCGGCTCGGCGCCAGCGCCGTGGTCGGGTAGCTGGAGAACATTTGTCTGCGGGAGGCGGAGACGGTTATCGCGGCAACGGTTATCGCGGCAACGGTTACCGCGGCGACGGGGCAGAGCGCGCGTGTGTCACCTCAGCAGGCTCAGCGGCATGACGCCCGGGGACTCGGACGGCGGCGCCGTCTCGGTGTCGGTGACGGGCGTGGTGGCCGTGGTGGTGTCCTCCAGGGACGAGCTCATGAAGGACGTGGTGCTGGACGCCGACGGGCTGGTGGTGACCGGGGTCTGCGCCAGGGGCTCGCCCTCCGGCCCCTCCCCCTCCCCCTCCGGCTCGCTCCGCCCGCCTGGGGGGCGACAGGGGGGACAAAACAAACGGCTCAGCGGTCCTGCAGAGGAGACTGGGGGACAAAATGCTCTGTTTCCATGGAAATGGGGGACAAAATGCTCTGTTTCCATGGAAATGGGGGAAAAAACCTTCTTGAGAACGCTTCGTTTCCATGGAAACAGAGGAAAACAACATATTTGAAAATGCTTCGTTTCCATGGAAACGGGGGGGAAACGGAGGAAAACAACTTTCTGAAAACGCTCGGTCTCCATGGAAACGCAACTTTTGAAAACCGCTCAGGCATTGTCTCTATGGAAACGGGGACAACTTCCTGAAAACACTTTGTCACTGTGGAAACTTTTTTAATGCTTATTTTTTCGAATGACAATGAGAGAATGTGGACCAGGACCAGGATCAAGACCAGGAGAATCTGGACCAGGACCAGGAGAATGAGGACCAGGAGAATGTGGACCAGGACCATGAGTCCGCAGTGACGGTCTCTACTGAGCATGTGCAGAACTGCTGTCCTGTTTACAGAGACGGAGCGTTTCCAGGAAGTGGTGCCTTTCGTGTCACTGAGCGCCGCTGCCATGGAGACGGGCTCACCGCCCCTGGCCCCGCCCCCACCCGGCCCCTCCCCGGCCCCGCCCCCGCCGGCCCCCTCACCGGCTCTGGCCCCGCCCCCGCCGGGCTGCTCCAGCAGGCCGTCCACCACCAGCTTGTAGATCATGGCCTGGGCGCGCTCCAGGTCCGGCAGGCCCAGCGCCCTCTTGATGGGCGAGCGCATGACGGCGCGCTTCACCATGTGGCGCATCAGGAACTGCAGCGCCGCCCGCATCTCCACCTCCTCCTGGCACGCCGGCGGCGAGGAGGCCGCCCCCCCCCGGCCCCGCCCCCAGCCCCGCGTTCAGGTCGGCGTTGTGGCCGCTGGCCGCCGCTTCCGGTAAGACCTGCAGGACAGAGGAGGGACGGGGGGGCGGAGCCTCAGTCAACCAGAGAGAACTGAAGCATGGCTGACTGCGAGCCGTGTTAGCGTTAGCATTAGCATTAGCATGAAGCCACTCAAATAATCACGTCAGATTATAGAGCATCTTCCTCCAACATCAGATTATATTCAGGGGTGCACATAATATTTTTGTCTGGTTCTCAGGTGAGACCCTTGGGTTGTTGCTTGGTCCTCACATTTTTAAAAACATTTTTTTCCCCAGGCCTACCAACAGGAAGAACAAAAGAGAGGGATGCGTGGACAATGTTACAAAGCTGCTTCAATTTCAACTGAAAATGAAGAGAAGCTGTGCAGCAGAACGTCTGAAACCTTTTCACTTTCACAAAATATAATGGTGTTTAAAGTTCTGAGACATAAAAGTGCTCCTACAGTATCTGCTTCTTCACTTAAACCAGCGGTTTTCAAAGTGTGAGGCGCACCTCCCCTGGGGGGCGCCAGAGGGCTTCAGGGGAGGCGCAGCGAGCTTTTTGTCCCTGTGCGGCTGCCGTACTCCATGCACAGGACTGAACAGGACAGCCTGAAGTATTATGCTCATCATTTTACTCACAACAGCAGAACATTACACCTGAAAAGCTCTGCGTGAGCACTGCCCCCCCCACCCCCCCCCCCCCCCCCCCCCCCCCCCCCCCCCGAAAAGAGCTTCAAATGCTGCTACATGTCCTTTCACCGAGCATTTTATGGTGTGTGTGTGTGTGTGTGTGTGTGTGTGTGTGTGTGTGTGTGTGTGTGTGTGTGTTCCATTGCTAAAACCTGTGATAAAGCGGTCCAGACGGTGTTTCAAATGAACTGGTTTCCTTGTTACCTGGTGACTGACTTCCTGTAGGACTTCCTGCTGCTGCTGCTCGTAGCAGCAGATGTTGAAATCAGACTAGTAAAAGGTCTGAACGGCTTTTTGTCTGGTTTTTAACATCTATCAACAACAAGGGACGAGAAACAAACCCAGTCGCCAGTTAACAGGGAAACCAGTTCTTCCAAAACACCGGCTCCGCTCCGGGTTCTACACACTTCTCCGCTAATTAGCTGCTGCGTTCAGGTGACTGGAGCGAGCAGCGGAAAACTGAAACTCGGTGGCTCACATGAAGGCAGCGGAGACAGCTGGACTTGGAGACACTCAGGAGACACGTGAAGGACACGTGGACAGTTTGCACAGAGGAACGGCTCTCAGACAGCTGTGAACCGGCGCTCGCCGTTCACTTAAAAGATCCGTTCAAACGAGCGGCTCGTTACAATGTTTCATCAGGTACACATTTTTTAATTTGGTAGCGCATGCGCACCGCTTATGTGCTCCCCTGATCATAGAGCATCTTCCTCTGACATCAGCTTCAGAGCCTCTTCCTCCTACCTTGGGGATGAGCAGCAGCTCGGCGTACTTGCTGCAGCTCAGCAGGACGCTCAGCGTCTTCATGGCTCCCAGGTAGAGGTAGGACAGCTGGACGGCGTGGATCTCCGACTGCGTGGCGGCGGTGGGCGGGGCCTCGTGTCCGCGGGCGCCGTGGTCGTGGCCCTTCTTCCTGCCGGCCTCCGGGGGGAGCCCCTCGCCGCCCGCCACGGAGCAGATCTCGCTCTCGGACCGGGAGCTGGGCGCGGCGTGCGCCTTGACCTCATCCAGGCTGTGGGACACCCGCAGGTCGGAGGCGGCGGCGGCGTCGTCGGGCTGCTCGGTGGCGGTGGCGGCGGCTCGGTGCCGCCGGTCGTGGCGCCGCCCGCTCAGCTTGGCCGCCGCCTCCTCGTGGAGGCTGGTCAGGCAGGTCAGGTCCAGCAGCAGCGCCGCCGTCAGGCCGCGGAAACGAGACACGTCGAACGGCAGCGGCTCGCACGGCTCCAGGTTATAGAGGGGGGTGTCGCTAGGCAACCAGAGAGAGGGGGAGGGGTCAGTACAGGGAGGAGGCAGAGGATCAAGAGGAAAAGGAGGATGAAGAATAATATGATGATTAAGAGGAAGAAAAGAAAGAGGAGGACGAGGAGGGGAGGAAGAGGAGGAGGAAGACAAAAAAGAAGACGAGGAGGAAGAGGAAGAGAAAGGAAGAAGAGGAAGAAAAAGAGGAAGAGGAAGGAGGAAGAAGAGGAAGAAAAAGAGGAAGAGGAAGGAGGACGAAGAGGAAGAGGAGGAGGACGAGCAGCAGGTTGGTGGATTCCCCATCAGACCAGGAGATCTTCCTGCCCGGGAATCGAACCGAGCCTCACCTGATGGTGATCTCCGCCTCGTCCCACTGCACCTTGGCGGAGGTGCTGCCCTCCTTGGCCACGCCCAGCAGCGTGGCGCTGCGGCCGGTCTGCTTGTGGACGCAGCGGCCGCCGACGCGCAGGCCGGCGTCGGCCCCGCCCACCACGGCCAGCACGGGCCAGACGTCAGCGCACAGCGAGCGCAGCAGCGGCTCGGGCAGCTCGGCCAATCCGGGCGCCCGGCCGGGGCCGCCGCGGCCGCGCTCCTCCGGCTCCTCCCCCCCCCGCTGGGCGTCGTGCTCCTCGCGGCTCTGCACCGAGCGGCTCTTCTTCAGCCGCTGCCCGCCGCCGCCGGGGCAGGCGGAGAAGCAGGCCTTGATGGCGTGCAGCCGCTGGATCATGGCACGGTTGACGCGCGGCGTCCAGCGCTCGGCGCGGTGCAGGATGCGGATCAGCTGGGTGGCCGACTCGGCCAGCACCGTGGCCGTGGGGCTGCACACCGGGTCGCCGGGCAGCAGGTCCCGCGGCGTGCCGCGCATCTGCATGTCGCAGATCTTCACCTGCGGAGGGCGGGAATCGAACCGT
The DNA here is from genome assembly GCF_902148845.1 of Salarias fasciatus. NCBI lineage: Eukaryota > Metazoa > Chordata > Actinopteri > Blenniiformes > Blenniidae > Salarias > Salarias fasciatus. Next base: position 39,507,961 of record NC_043745.1, on the reverse strand, counting down.
GATGCTAACGTGCTAACATGCTAGCGCTCGTTTTGGTCACCTCACCTTCTCCCCGGGGTTGCTGCTGTAGAACATGACGCAGGGGAACAGCTCCGTGGCGTCCACGTCCTCGAACGCCAGCTTGGGCTCCTGGGAAACAGGAAGTGAGGCAGTGGGACGGTCAGGTCGCCGTGGAAACAAGACAATCAGCAGGTAGCCGTGGAAACGAGACAATCAGCAGGTAGCCGTGGAAACGAGACAATCAGCAGGTAGCCGTGGAAACAAGACAATCAGCAGGTCGCCGTGGAAACGAGACAATCAGCAGGTAGCCGTGGAAACAAGACAATCAGCAGGTCGCCGTGGACAACAGAACCGAGTCCCAAAACATTCAGAAGCACAGAGAACATCACAAGAAACCAGGAAGGAATGCTAATGCTACGAAGGAAGCTAAAGCTAATATTATTGCTCATGCTGCAAGGAAAGCTAAAGCTGAAGCTAACAATGGTAATGCTAGAAAGAAACCTAAAAGTAAAGCTAACAATGCTATTGCGACGAGGTAACCTAAAGTTGAAGCTAACATTACTGCTAAAACTGTGAGGAAAGCTGAAGCTAACAATGCTGATGCTATGAGGGAGCTAAAGCTGAAGCTAACATTGATGTTACGAGGAAGGCTAAAGCTAAAGCTGAAATTAATATTAATGCTAATGCTACAAAGAAAGCCAAAGCTAAAGCTGAAGTCAACAATGCCAATGCTACAAGGAAAGCTAAAGTTAAAGCTGAAGCTAAAATTAATGCTAATGCTATGACGAAAGCTAAAACTTCAGCCAATATTAATGCTAACGCCACAAGGAAAGCCAAAGCTGAAGCTAACAGTAGCGCTAATGCTATGAGAAAAGCTAAAACTGAAGCTAACATTAATGCTAATGCTAGGAGGCAAACTAAAGCTAAAGCTGAAGCTAAGTAATGCTAATGCTATGGGGAAATCGATAGCTAAAGTCGAAGTTAGCATTAATGCTAATGCTACAAAACAGCTAAAACTGAAGCTATAATATTAATGCTAACGCTACAAGGAAAGCCAAAGCTGAAGCTTACAATGCTAATGCTACGAGGAAAGCTAACACTGAAGGTAACAATGCTAATGCTATAAGGAAAGCTAAAGCTAACAGGGAAAGCTACAGCTAAAGTCAAAGTTAACATTAATGCTAATGCTACCAGGAAAGCTAAAGCTAAAGCTAATGCTACAAGAAAAGCTAAAGTTAAAGGTACTGTAGGCATGATTCGGCATCTCCGCCATCTTGCTTAGGGTTACCTAAGCAAGATGGCGATTTGACCCATCTAAGATGGCGATTTGAAACCCAGCACAGCCAATCCTGTCCTGTTTTCTTTGACATCACACCCTTACGCAAGTTAAGCCCCTCCCACAAGAACATGCGACGAACGCCCCTCGACCAATCACGGTTAGAGCCTCATGGGCTCTTCTGATTGGCCAAAGATACCGGGAGCTGTCGAGATTCCTTTTCAGCTCAGAACAGAGACAGATGGAAACGCTGCGCCCTCACGGTAGTGCAGTTATGCTACACTCCTAAAGGATTATCAATGGATACTCTAACATTTAATCCAAAGAAAACACAGAAAAATTAGCTTTGACTAGCAAAATCCTGCCTACAGCACCTTTAAGTAAAAGGTAAAAATGCTAATGCTATGAGGAAAGCTAAAGCTAACATTAATTCTAATGCTTTAATTTCTCTGTTGTCTGTGTCCCCCGTGTCCCCCTGGTTCCCTCCTGGGTCTCCCCGTGTCCCCCGTGTCCCCACCTCTCCGTTCTTGCCAAAGGACACGGTCCTGGCCTCCATGTCCAGCACGCAGGTGACGGCGTCGCCCTGGGTGAAGCTGCTGAGCGCCAGCGGCTGCTCGCCGTTGTGGTAGAGGTTCCCGCTGTAGGCGCGGTACAGCCACATGTCGGCCGTGGTGCGGTGGTTGAAGTCGTGGACGGGCCAGCGGGACACGCCCACGCACGTCCCCTCGTTCCCCCGGTTCTCCTTCACCATGTAGAACTGTGGGGGGACGGAGACCGACGGTGAGCGGGGGTCCGTCCGTCCCGGGACCGGCCGACGGGAATCGAACCTTCCACTGGTAGCAGCCCGACGACACGCCGGCGGACGCCAGGCCGTAGCCCTTCCCCCCGCTGCCGTGCGTCAGGACCTGGACGCCGTCCACCACGCAGCACTGGGACTTCTCCGGGTCGAAGGACACCTCCTGGACGGGCAGGTTCTCGTCCTCCTCCTCCGCCTCGCCCTGAGGACGGGGGGACGACAGAGGGGGACGACAGAGGGGGACGGCAGAGGGGGACGGCAGAGGGGGACGGCAGAGGGGGACGGCAGAGGGGGACGGCAGAGCGGGACGGGGGGAGGCAGAATGAGATGTAGGGACGGGGGAACAGGCGGACGACAGAGTGAGACGGGGTGGAGGGGACGGAGGAGGAGACAACGGAGGATGCAAGGGAGGACATGATGGACAAGATGGCGGAGGAGACAGAGGGGACGATGGAGACAGTGACGGAGGGGACGATGGAGACAGTGACGGAGGGGACGATGGAGACAGTGACGGAGGGGACGGGGGACGGACCTGCAGCTGCAGCTCCTGGCCCCGGTCCTGGACGTGGACAGAGTGTCTGTCCTGAGCGAGCGGCGTCTCCCACATGCAGTCGGACAGCAGCGAGAAGAGACGCTCCACAACCTGAGGACACGGAGCCACGGTTTGAACCCCCTAACAACCCGTCCCGGACCCCAGCAGGACCGGAGGGAATCGAACCTGCGTCATCTGCTCGTCCTCCATGTTGGCCTCGCCGGCCGGCAGCACGGCCTCCAGGACGTGGAGCGCCAGGAGACGCGTCCTCAGGTTCCCCACCAGAGGGACGCCTGCAGAGACAGAGGACAGGGTGGACCCGGGCCAACGGAGTCCTGACCCGGGTCCGGTCCGCTCCGGGTTCAGATCCGGTCCGGTTACCTGAGCAGCACTTCTGAGCCGCGATGTTGAGCAGGACCTCGGTCCACTTGGGGGACGCCATGCGGGCCTGGATGGACCTGGAGGACACCACCCGCCTCAGGAAGACCAGGAAGTCTCCCAGGTGCCGCTCCGCCGTGTGCTGCTTCCGCACCAGCGCTGGGGGACGGAGCGGGACGGACCGTTAGGACGGTCTCCACAGGTACACACATGCTAACGCTAACGCTAACAGACAGCGAGACAGCAGCTCTGCAGCCCAGCAGCTGCTGCAAGAACCTCTACAGGACAACACAGCTGTTCTGTCCCCCTGAAGGCCGCCACCCCCCCCCACCTCTGAAGTCCTTCCTCTCGGACTCTTCCCCGTCCTCCTTGTTGTCCTCTTCCTTCCCAGCATGCAGCGGGGCGGCCCCGGCCTGGGACAGCAGGTTCTTCAACTGACTGCAGAGGAGGTCCAGAAGGGACTGGACCACCTTGGGACTCAGCCTGTCAGCATAGGTCCTACACACACACACACACACACACACACACACACACACACACACACACACACACACACGGTGTCAGCTGTGGGCGTGGCCTGCGGCGGTGGCGGCGGCGCCTCACCCGGTGCTGATGGCCAGGATCTGCAGCAGGCGCGTGGACGCCACCTTGAGGGCGGCGCTGAGCGGCGCGGCGCCGGAGCGCAGCAGCTGCAGCGGCCGGCCCAGCGCCGCCTCCGAGCCGCACAGCTGCGACAGGACGGACAGCAGGCCGCTGGACACGGCCAGGGACACGTCCACCGGCTGGTAGCGCACGCTCAGCGCGAAGACGGTGACCAGCAGGAGGCGCTGCTGGGCCTCTGCGGGGGGAGGGGGGAGAGCGGGGTGAGACGTGGGCGGAGCCCGGCCGGCGGGGGCGGGGTTACAGAGGGGCGGGGTTACCGATGTGGTGCTTGTTGGCCTGCAGCGCTCGCTCCAGCGTGACGGACAGCTGCTGGTAGATCTGATGGACCGCCGTCTGGATCTCCATCTGCAGGCTCCGCCGGGCCGCCCGGACCCCGTCCTGCCAGGACCACAAGAGAACCTGAGAACCCGAGAACCTCCACACTGGACCACATCAGACCCATAAACCCCCTAACTGGACCACAAGACACCCGGAGAACCCGGAGAACCCAGAGAACCCAGAGAATCCCCACACTGGACCACAAGAGACCCTGAGATCCCAGAGAACCCGAGAACCTCGACACTGGACCATGAGACCCTGAGAATAACGTACCGGAAACATTTGCCTGTCCCCGTTACCAATACCGATGCCGATACCCACCTGTGAAGTATTGGTCAATACGATACCAAACTGATACTATGCCAATACCATACCAATACTGTACCGATACCAATATTGAACCGATACTATACCAATACCATACCAAGACTATATTGATACCATACCGTAACCGTACCTATACTACACCGATAACCCTACCCTGCCAATTCTACACCAAAATCGATACGTACCAATACCATACCAATACTGATACTGTACCAATATTGAACCGATACTATACCAATTCTACACCAATACCATACTGATACTGTACTGTTACAATACCAATACCGTACCAATACTATTCCAATACCGATATCGATCCGATACTATACCGATACCATACCGACACTATACCAATTTTATACCGATACAGTTCCAATACCGTACCAATACTATATCAATAATGTGCCGATACCAATACTATACTGATGCGTACCAATACTATACTGATACTATACCAATACTGTACCGATACAGATACCGATATCAAACCAATACTATTCTGATACCATGCCAATACTATACCAATACTATACCGATACTGTACTAATAGTGTACCGGTACTAATACCATTACGATATCAATACCGTACTGATACTACACCAATAACGTTCCGATACCACACCGTTTGAAAAAAAACTAAATATGCGCTTTTTTTGTTCAAATTCTCCACGTCCTGCACTTCGGCCGCCACACGGGGGCAGTGTGGCTGTTTCTCCTCTGTTCTCAGGTGATGATTTTCTCCTCGTTCACCAGAAACCACATTTTTCAGGCTGTCAGACGAACACTGGCCGTAACCACGGCAACACCACAGCAAAACAACAGTCTGAACTGAAGAACAAACAGCTGACAGGCTTCTCTCTCTCTCTCTCTCTCTCTCTCTCTCTCTCTCTCTCTCTCTCTCTCTCGCCACTTAGCTGACACAAACTCACTTTCTGGCCCCACCCCCTGCTCCTTCTCACCAATCACAGCACCGCGGTGCATTCAGGTAACTTGAATAACATCGGAACTCACAGAACTCAACATACTGGTTCAAAAAATTAACACTAAATCAAAGACGCTACAAAAGTCAGTACATAAAGGATATGTAGGAGGCTCTCCCATCATGCATTGCGACGTCGGTACCTGGTAGTGGTGCAGCTGCACGCTCTCCCTCTTCAGGCCTCCGGTTCCGACGGTTCCGAGTCCGAAGCAGCCGGCGAGGAACTGCAGCCGGACGGAGGTGAGCAGCGAGGAGGACTGGAAGGCTCCGCCCGGCTGGCCGCCCTTCTCCTCCATCCCCGAGATCAGCGCCACCACCTGGTGGAGCGCCTCCAGCCGCAGCTGCACGGCAGGAAGCAGGACGAGGCATGGAGAAATCAAACGCACCCTCCGGAGCGCCTCAACAGCACAAACGGAACCACTGAGCTCGCTGCTGCTCTGTTAAGCTCGTTACTGCTATGCTAAACTAGCTACTGCTATGCTAAGCGAGTTAATCCTAAGCTAAGAAAGCTACTGCTAAGCTAAGGCAGTTGCCAGTCTGCTAAACTAGCTACCGCTATGCTAAGCTAGTTACTCCTAAACTAGTTGCTGTTACGCTAAGCTAGTTACCGCTATGCTAAAGTAGCTGCTGCTCTATTGCTAAACTAGTTGCTGCTCTGCTAAACTAGCTCTGCTAAACTAGTTGCCGGTCTACTAAACTAGTTGCAGCTCTATTGCTAAAGTAGTTGCTGCTTAGCTAAACTAGCTGCCGCTCTGCTCAACTAGTTGCTCTGCTAAGCTAGTTGCTGATGTGATAAACTAGTTGCTGCTCTGCTAAAGTAGTTACTGCTATGCTAAGCTATTTATTGTTATGCTAAGCTAGTTACCGCTATGCTAAACTAGTTACAGCTAAGCTAACCTAGTTACCACTCTGTTAAGCTAGGTTACCAGGTGAATCCTTGCAGCAGGCAAGGATCCACCTGGTCCGGCCCGGGGGTTGGGACTGGGGTTGGGACTGGGGTTTGGACCGGGGTTGGGACTGGGATTTGGACCAGGGTTGGGACTGGGGTCGGGACCGGGGTTGGGACCGGGGTCGGGACTGGGATTTGGACCAGGGTTGGGACCGGGGTTGGGACTGGGGTTTGGACCGGGGTTGGGACTGGGATTTGGACCGGGGTTGGGACCGGGGTCGGGACCGGGACTGGGGTTTGGACCGGGGTTGGGACCAGGGTCGGGACTGGGGTTGGGACCAGGGGTTGGGACCGGGGTCGGGACTGGGGTTTGGACCGGGGTTAGGACCGGGGTCGGGACTGGGGTTTGGACCGGGGTTAGGACCGGGGTCGGGACTGGGGTTTGGACTCACCTCGGCGCGGCTCTGCTGCCGCTCCATGGCCAGCACCACGGCCTGCGGACTGGTGGACATGCCGTCCTCTGGCTCCCGGAAGCCGGGCGCCAGCCCCACGTCTCCGCTGACGAAGCTGGCGGCGTTGTCGACGAGGGCGAGCGCGCCGGGCGAGCCGCCCCGCTCCACCGCCCAGTCCTCGAACGAGGGGGCGGAGCCAGCGCTGCGCTGCCGGCTCAGCTTGGCCCGCAGCCAAGACTCGGCCACCGAGTCCGGGGAGCTGTGGAGGAGTCCTGGGGGGGAGGGGGGGGTGAGACGCTGCCCGGCCACTCCACTGCTCCACTGCACCGCACCGAACGGCACCCAGTTACCTCGCTTCTTTTGTGAAAAGGCCAAATCCAGATCCACGTTCCTGCGTCCGCTCTGCAGGAGAAACACAGTCAGTCTGTGTGTGTGTGTGTGTGTGTGTCTGTGTGTGTGTGTGTGTGTGTGTGTGTGTGTGTCTGTGTGTGTCTGTGTATGTGTATGTCTCAGTGTGTGTGTGCGTGTGTCTCAGTGTGTGTGTGTGTGTCTGTGTATGTGTCTCAATGTGTGTGTTTGTCTGTGTATGTGTCTCAGTCTGTGTGCGTGTGCGTGTGTGTGTGCGTGTGTCTCAGTGTGTGTGTGTCTGTGTATGTGTCTCGGTGTGTGTGTGTGTGTGTATGTGGCTCAATGTGTGTGTGTGTGTGTGTGTGTGTGTGTGTGTGTGTGTCTCAGTCTGTGTGTGTGTGTGTGTGTGTGTGTGTGTGTGCGCGTGCGTGTCTGTGTGTCTCAGTCTGTGTGTGTGCGTGTGTGTCTGTGTGTGTGCGTCAGTTTGTGTGTATGTGTCTGTGTGTGTGTGTGTCTCAGTCTGTGTGTGTGTGTGTGTGTGCGTGTGTGTCAGTTTGTGTGTATGTGTGTGTGTGTGTGTGTGCGTGTCTGTGTGTGTCAGTTTGTGTGTGTGTCTGTGTGTGTCAGTTTGTGTGTGTGTGTGTGTGTGTGTGTGTGCGTGTGTGTCTGTGTCAGTTTGTGTATGTGTCTGTGTGTGTATGTCTCAGTTTGTGTGTGTGTGTCTCAGTCTGTGTGTGTGTGTGCGTGTCTGTGTGTGCCAGTTTGTGTGTGTGTGTGTGTGTCTCAGTTTGTGTGTCTGTGTGTGTGTGTGTCTCAGTGTGTTTGTGTGTGTGTGTCTCAGTGTGTGTGTGTCTCAGTGTGTTTGTGTGTGTGTGTCTCAGTGTGTGTGTGTGTACCAGACTGCCTCCCTCCTCGTCAGACTCCGGCTGGCTCAGGTCGGATTCGCTCCTCGACTTCATCAGTCTGTAACTCGGACTGTTCTGAACCGAGCGGCTCTCTGCGCTCAGACTCTCACTCCTACACACACACACACACACACACACACACACACACACACACACACACACACACACAGAAGTAATGAGTGTTCACTGTTATCAAATAAAAACTTCATAAAGGATTTTTCAGTCGTTATTTTAAAAATCTGAAGTCCCCTTAAAATACCCTCAAGGACCCCGAGAGGGACGAGAACCGCCACTTAAGAACCACTGATCCAGAACATAAAAAAACAAGGTGAGGCTCTGCAGTGTTCAGGTAATGACCACGCCCCTCAAACCAGCTGTGAGCGTTGAAGCCACGCCCACACCCGGCCTGTAGAGTTTTTTGAGGACGGGGTGGAGACGCAGCCGGGCAGTGACCTGAGGACACTGTTCAGGGTGTGTCTGAAGAGGATCTGACGAGGGCGGGGCCATGGCAGGGGGCGGGGCCATGGCAGGGGGCGGGGCCAGGGGGGTGTTGGACTGTCAGAGCGTAAAGTTCTGGAATCAGACCAAGCTGTCCTCAGACGGCTCCCTCCGCATGTCTGATTCCGTGTGTGTGTGTGTGTGTGTGTGTGTGTGTGTGTGTGTGTGTGTGTGTGGGTGTGGGTGTGTGTGTGGCCGCCCACCTGGTCATGAAGCCCAGGCCGTCCCCGGTCCCGGCGGCGGGCTGGGCCGGCCCCCCCGGCTCCCCCAGCACGGGGCTGACTCCCAGCAGCAGCAGGGCGCAGCGGTGGATCACAGAGTTGCAGGCCGCCGTGTACAGGTCCTGGCCCTCCGGGAGGCCCCCGCTGCCCCGCCGGCCCTCCTGGGACAGGGCGGGGTCGTCCTCGCTGCCTCCCCCTCCCCCACCCCTGGACCCGGACCCGGAGCCCAGCGCGGTGCTGCTGCTGGCTCGGTCCCGTTCCCGACTGCGGGCCACTTCCCTCGCCGACAGGAAGCACTGGAAGATCTCTGACACACACACACACACACACACACACACACACACACACACACACACACACACACACACACACACACACACACACACACACACACACACACACACACACACACACACACACACACACACACACACACACACACACACACACACACACACACACACTTTAGACAGAACCAGGAGCGGACAGGAGCAGCGGTTCAAGTCCGGGACGCTCCTCAGACTCACTTCCTGCCGTTATGACTTGGTGCTCCCGGTTCTCCTCCTCCTCCTCGTCCTCCTGCTCCTGGCGGCCCTCCTCCCGCTCGCGGTCGGCTCGCTCCTCAAGCTCCGCCTCCTCGTCGATGGTGCGGGTGAAGGAGTGCTCCTGGGGGTCCATGTCCAGCGAGTCCTGGTTGTCTGAGATCTGAGGATGACAAGTGGAGAGTTCCTGATAGCTGCACTTCCTGTTTGGAACCTCCACGTCCTGTCTAAAACCACCACTTCCTGTCTAAAACCACCACTTCCTGTTTAGAACCTCCAATTCCTTTTTAGAACCTCCACTTACTTCCTGTTTAGAACCTCCACTTCCTGTCTAAAACCTCCACTTCCTGTCTAGTAGGGCTGCAAGATTTTGACAATGCGAGTTTTTCTGAGTTGCGATTTTTCTGACCAATAATGCGATTGCGATTCGATTTGCAATTTTCACATTTTATACTTTCAAACACAGAAAACAGCTAAAATGTAGGTCAAAACAAATTCTTGCTACTTTTACATGGTCTTGGTCAAGTTGACACATAAAATAACACAGAATGTAAACGAACGTGACGAAGCTTCAGGCAGCGGCAGCGAGACGCCACCGTGCTGTCCGCATCACGGTCTGGACAGCACTGGGTTTTGATGATTTTATTTATTTCATTAAAACGACGCACTCTTTTTTCCCAACCGTAATTCAGTACTGGTCTTGCTGGAATGGTTCACAGAACATTACTGAGACCACAGTTCTCAACGTGAAATAAATGGAAATTAAAAACCAGACCACAAATAGGCACCACTGTGAAACCAACTTCAACTCGCAAAAAAAAAGAGAGAGAGAGAGAGAGAGAGAGAGAGAGAGAGAGAGACAGAGAGACAGAGAGAGACAGAGAGAGAGAGAGAGAGAGAGAGAGAGAGAGAGAGAGAGAGAGAGAGAGAGAGAGAGAGAGAGAGAGAGAGACAGCCTCTAAAACTAAAGGGTAAAAAAAGAATCCTTATTGCTGTAATATTCTTAGATCACACTCAGTGTAGTAATCCTGCTCTGGGTCGTCTCCCCCCTCATTCTTGGGCTGCAGCTTCATGTTTTCATGGAGAGAGATGAGAGCATCCACTAGCACCTCCACTTCCTGTTCAAAACCTGCACTTCCTGATTAAAACCTCCACTTCCTGTTTAGAACCTCCACTTCCTGATTAAAACCTGCACTTCCTGATTAAAACCTGCACTTCCTGATTAAAACTTGCACTTCCTGATTAAAATCGCCACTTCCTGTTTAGAACCTGCTTCAGTCTCATTCAGACTTCCTGAGAGTCGTCAGACCATGTGGGGTCTTTTTAGAGTTCAGGGTTCTGGAAAAGGTTCCAGAGTCTTTTGAAGACCTTAAAGTCCGAGTTAACCCAAAATCAGCCATTTTCTTCTAAACACCTTAAATAAGTCATAAATGTGTTTCTTTACAACATATAAAAGCCATTCCTCCATTTATGATTTCATTTTGGAGGTAGACTTCACAGACTTTTTGCAGCGCTTCTGTGTTCAGGATTTAATGGGCGGGTCAGAAATCAGGGCTGCGTTACGTAACGCGGCCCTCATTGGCATAACCCCGCCCCCCGGATGCTGAGCGATATAAAAACATCTGGCGCATTAGCATCGGTGGTTTTCCCGCTAGCTTTCGAGTCTCGGACAGCATCTCGTACGACAGTTTGCAGCTTGCTAACCAGTCAGCCAGCCAGCTAACCAGGCAGGTCACCTCCACGTCGCTCCTGCATCTTCCCTGCGTGCCACAGTGTGCAGGGGAACGATGCTGTGAGCTAAATACAGCCGCGCCTCGTCCCCGGGGGGCGTCGGCTCACCCCAGGCCCGCCACCGCGCCGCGAGGCGCGGCCGGGTCAGGGAGACCTTCTCCCCGGGGGTCGCGGGGGTTCCTCCGCGGCGCGATGTCCGACGCCGCCGCGGAAGGCGGGTCGGTTTCAGAGGGGGTCGGGTCGGCGGTCGGCGGCGGCGACTCTGGACGCGCGCCGGGCCCTTCCCGCGGATCTCCCCCGCCGCGGACCCACGGCTCCCCCGCCCGGAGTCGCGGGTCGACTCAGCTGGCGCCTAGCAGCTGGCTGAGAACCGGTGCGGACCGGGGGAATCCCACTGTTTAATTAAAACAAATAAATGACCATTCTGATGGAGACTGTGAGGAACGAGGCTGAGCACTCTCAGCATCTGACTCAGATTCAGTTTTGGCTCTGATGGCTCAAATTGGTAGAGCTGGGTCCGTCTCAGACCCAGCTGGAGGCGGCTCCGCCTCCCGCTGTGGGCGTGGCTCCAGCGCTTCTGGCTGACACGCCCCCAGCGTTTCACAGCAGAGAGAAGAGCTGGTTTTTACATGATTTTGAGACCTTATTTTATATACTTGGCAATTTTTTTAATCATTCAAATTTGGCTCAGTGGTTAATGAAACATGTTTATGCAGTGTGACAAACTCATAACACAAATTTATTTCTGCTTAACTCGGACTTTAAAGCTCGGTCCGTCCAGGACCGTTCAGGGTTCACGGCGTTTCAAACTCCTTCAGGATGATGAAACTAACATGCTGAGTCAGCCGAGTTCTCCTCACTTCACCTCACGGTTCTCTCAGCCGTTCTGCTTCGGGGGAAACGTCAGAAGAACAAGATAATTGGTGTCTGAAGAAAACCTGTCAGGCTGCCGCAGCGAGAGACGAGAGCAGAGAACGTTCTGTTCTGACTGCAGGTGGAACCAGGCAATTAGCGGTTAGCATCAAGCTAACAACGTTCTGTTCAGACTTGCTGGAATCACACAGAGGTTAGCATCAAGCTAACAAAACGTTCTGTTCAGACTGCTGCTGCAATCCGACGGTTAGCAGTTAGCATCAAGCTAACAACGTTCAGTTCAGACCGCTGCCGGAATCACACAGTTAGCGGTTAGCATCAAGCTAAGAGGATGTTCTGTTCTTCATCCGCTTGAGATGGAATCAGTCAGTTAGCAGTTAGCATTAAGCTAACAGAACATTCTGTTCAAAATGCTGCTCTTCAGCCACTTGAGGTGGATTGAAACAGTTAGCAGTTAGCATTAGCTTCAGCCTCCTGTGAAGAGGTCACAGGAATCAAGACGGTCATTTCAACACTCAGGAGGTTTCATTCAAACCCATTTTTAAATACTTTGACTTTTCTCACTTCGTTCAAGAGACGAAGATCACAGCAGAAGCTAGCTAGCTGATGCTAACGCTAAGGAAGTAAAACTCCGAGCAACCAAGTTCAGGCTCCTGACGCACGCTGTATTCTGCACTGAGCTACCAGGAACCACAGTCCTCTGTTCTCCTCCTCACAGCTGGAGAACATCTGTGAAGCCCCGCCCTGGAGCGGCGGCGGACTCACCCTCCTCTCCCGGGACGAGGACCGGGTCTGGATGAAGTCCAGGTTCTTGCAGGCCATCAGCCGGTTCCGCACTTTGTAAACACTGCGGTAAACTTCAGACAGAGTCTTGGACGGCTGGTACCTGGTGGACAGACGGGACGAGGGACAGGAGACAGGAGACAGGTCTCTCACAGGTGTTCCTGTACAGGTGGACTCTACAGGTGTTGCCTACGGGTGTACTGTCCAGGTGTAGTGACCAGACGTTGCTTACAGGTGTTCTGTTCAGGTGTTGCCTACAGGTGGATTGTCCGAATGTTGCCTACAGGTGGATTGTCCGAATGTTGCCTACAGGTGGACTGTCCGGGTGTTGCCTACAGGTGGACTGTCCGGGTGCTGTCTACAGGTGGACTGTCCGGGTGTTGTCTACAGGTGGACTGTCCGGGTGTTGTCTACAGGTGGACTGTCCGGGTGTTGTCTACAGGTGGACTGTCCGGGTGCTGTCTACAGGTGGACTGTCCGGGTGTTGTCTACAGGTGGACTGTCCGGGTGTTGTCTACAGGTGGACTGTCCGGGTGTTGTCTACAGGTGGACTGTCCGGGTGTTGCCTACAGGCGTACTGTCCGGGTGTTGCAGTTACCTGCCCTCTCCGCAGGCCTGTCCCAGCAGCCCCGTGTGCTTCAGCAGAGCCGCCAGCACGAACCTGGACACGGTGTCCAGCAGGGACTCGTTGCTGAGCGCCGCGTTGTCCCAGTCTGCCGGAGGAACGATTCAGGGGTCAGGCGGTCCAGCCCGGTCCAGCCCGGTCCGGTCCGGTCCGGTCTAGTCCAACCTGGTCCGGCTCCTCACCTTTACTCAGGGCGTAGTCCTGCATGTTGATCCACAGGCTGTTGGCCGGCTCTTTGGACGAGCCCAGGGACAGGTCCACCAGGACGCTCAGGTCGGCCCGCAGCGGGACGTCCAGCGGCCTCTGCTCCTCGTCCCCAGACAGCGCCGCCTCCAGCAGCGAGCTGATGCAGGCGTCTGCAGGGGTCAGGGGTCAGCTGCAGTGAGGAGGCGGGGATTCCCCCCTGGTGTTACGGGCGGAGACGTACCCAGCTGAGGGACGTCCATCTCCAGGCCGTTGCTGAACAGCGGCGTCTTCAGCCAGTAGGCGGTGCACTGCTCCTCCAGGGAGGCGGGGGCGCCCTGCAGCATGCCCCCCAGGCAGCGGCCCACCAGCAGGGCGGCCGTCCGCTCCAGGTCCACCAGCCACACCCAGGCCAGCGCCGGCGGCGGCGGCGGCGCCGGCTCGGCCGGGTCGGGGGCGCCGTGCAGCGGCCACTGCAGCTCCTGGTCCTCCAGCGGCGCGGCGGCCGGCAGCAGCCGGTTCAGCCGGTCCAGCGGCGGCAGCAGGTCCAGCAGGGGGCGCAGCAGCGGCCGCGCCACCCAGACCGGCAGCAGCAGCAGCGCCGTGACGATCTGGCACAGCATGCTGCCGGCCGCCGACACGTACACCACGTCTGGGGGCGGAGGGGGCGGAGTCAGGGGCATGGTCAGAGCGGCGGCGGGTTCTGGCGTTGGTTCTCACCTTGCAGCTTCTCCCGGATGCCGCCGTTCCCGGAGCTCTCCCTCAGCAGCGCCGCCGAGCGCGAGAAGATGTCGGCGGCGTGCGGCAGCAGCAGCTGCAGGTGTTTGTGCAGCAGCGAGACGCTGCTGGAGTCCTGAGGGGGCGGAGCCACGGGGTCAGAGGGCACGGCGGCAGAAGCGAGTGTCTACGTTTGTGTATGTATATTTGTATGTTTGTGTGTATGGGTTTGTGCACATGTGTGTGCGTGCGTGCGTGTGTGTGTGTGTGTATGTGTGTATTGGTATATGTGTGTTTGTGTGTATGTGTATTGTGTGTGTGTCAGTGTATAACTGTGTTTTCTGAGCATTGGTGTGTGTGTGTGTGTGTGTGTGTGTGTGTGTGTGTGTGTGTGTGTGTGTGTGTGTGTGTGTGTGTGTGTGTGCGCACCTCGGTCACGGCGTTGGTGTGGCAGTAGGCCAGCAGCTGCTTCTGCAGGGAACACAGCAGCTGGTGCAGGTGAGCCGGCTGGCTGCTGTCTGAAGGAGACGAGCTCTGCTGCAGCTTATCACTGTTCTTCTCCAGCTCCCCAAAGGCCTGGTCCTACACACACACACACACACACACACACACACAGTTACACACGGTTACACACACACACACACACACACACACACACACACACACAAACAATGACACACATGCACACGCACAAACACAAAAACAGATGCACATGCACAAGCACACACAGACACACAGGAAAACACACGTACATGCACACACAAAGACGCAAACACATATACATACATACATGCACGCACACAAGCACACACACAAAAACACAGACATAAACACACAACACAAAAACACATACATGCAACCACACACACACAAAACCACACACACGCACATGCACACACAAACATAGGTACACACAGATGCAGACACACAAAGGCGCACACACACGCACAACCACACACACACACACACACACACACACACACACACACACAATGACACACATGCACACGCACAAACACAAAAACAGATGCACATGCACAAGCACACACAGACACACGAAAACACACGTACATGCACACACAAAGACGCAAACACATATACATACATACATGCACGCACACAAGCACACACAACACAAAAACACATACATGCAACCACACACACAAAACCACACACGCACATGCAAACACAAACATAGGCACACACAGATGCAGACACACAAAGGCGCACACACACGCACACATGCACAACCACACACAGACACACACACACGCACCCATGCACATACACACACAAAAACACAGACACACACACACAAAAACACAAATGCACCCAAACACAAAAACATACACATGCATACACGTACACACACACACACACACACACAGACATACATGCACACACACAAACAGACATAGATACACATAAAAAAACACACACAAATACACAAAAACGCATGCACGCGCACACACACACACACACACACACACACACACACGGACAGATACATACACAAAATCACAGACACACACCCCCGTCACGTTCCTCACTCCGGTTCTCACACCCCACCGGGTCTCGGTTCCCGGTTCTCACCGTGTAGAAGCCCAGGTTCCGGAGCAGCGTCTTCATCAGGATCTCAGCCAGGTGTGTGTCGGGGTGGGCCGCCGCCGCCGCTGCCGCCTCGGCGCCGTAGGCGGGGTCCAGGGCGGCGGAGAAGGCGGGGCCGGAGGACGGCGCCTCGGGGCCGTCGGCCGGGGAGCTGTAGCCCAGCAGAGACGCCACGTGGGTGTGGTCCTGGAGACTGGTGAGGATGATGTCCAGCTGCATCCTCTGAAAACACACACACACACGCGCACACACAAAGAAACACATGCACGCACGCACGCCCACACACACACACAAGCGCACGCATGCACCACGCAGACGCACAAAAACACACACAGACACGCATGTCAGGAGGGGGTTCAGGTGGGATTTGGGGGTTCAGGTGGGGTTTCAGTTAGGGGGTTGAGGTGGGGGGGTTGAGGTGGGGAGGGGGGTCAGGTGGGGGGTTACCTGTCCTTTGGAGAGGCTCTCCCAGCGGTCGGGGCCTTGAGGCAGCAGTGAGTGCAGCAGCTCCATCCTCTCCCTCAGTGGGGGCAGCAGCATGGTGGCCCCCACCGACAGGGTCTCGATCACAGCCTGGGGGGGTGGGGGGCGCAGACACACACTCAGTGACGCCGCTCCGGGCTCCTCGTCCCCCCCCCGCCTCCCAGAGCCCCTCCTACCTCCTGGATCTCGTCGGGCACCGAGGCGTCCATCAGCCTGAACAGCAGGTTCCTCAGGGGGCGGGCCTGGCGGCCCAGGATGCTGGTGGCCACGCCCCCCGCCAGCGCCAGGGCCAGGTGATTGGACAGCAGCCGCAGGCACAGCTTCAGGAAGTTATGGTGCTCCCTGCACACGGGGGGGTCATTCAGGATTGATGGACCTGGATGGATTTGGGGGGGGGGGGGATGGGGGGATGGGCTCACCTGGACGAAGGGAACGGCAGCGGCGGGACGTCGCTGTTGATGCCGTCGCAGTAGCGCTCCAGGAAGGAGCGCAGGTGGGAGAAGGTGCTCTCCTCCAGGTCCACGCAGTAGGGCCGGTGCCACGCCACCACCTGCCTGCGGGGGCGCCAGAGAGCCAGAGGACACGTGTGTTTCGGCGTGTTCATGGCTGAACTTTGACCCGCGGGGCGTCGTCCTCTCAGATCCGAATCAAACAGGCTAAAAAAAGCTCCCAGTGTTTGTCAGGCCGTGTCAGCGGCTGACCTTTGACCCCGTTGCACAACGTGCCCCCCCCTCACCTGTCTCTGGGCAGCGCCGTCCAGGCCAGGCTGTGCGACGTGCCGGCGGAGATCTGCTGGATGGCCACGCCGTCCAGACCCACCACCTTCTTGGGCTTGGTGATGGGGCCGGTGGAGTTGCCCTGACCGCACTGCCCCATGGAGTTATTGCCCCAGGCGTACACCTCGTTATCTGGAGGGGGGGGGGGGTAAACACAGACCTGCATGAATCCTACCCGGAGCGGCTCGGCGCCGGAGCGGCGGGCGGGGCCGTACCGTGGGACAGGGCCAGGCAGTGGCTGTCCCCGATGGACACGTCCACCACGCGGGTGGTGGCCAGCTCCTCCAGCAGCTTGGGCCGCAGCGCCGTGGCCTCGGAGGAGCCGCAGCCCAGGCAGGCACCGCAGCCCCAGGCGAACACCTGGCCGGTGGAGGTGAGCGCCAGCGACGACTGGCTGCCGGCGCACACCTTCCGGATGAACATGCCCTGCAGCGCCTCCACCACCTTGGGCTTGTAGACGCGGTTGGTGTCGCCGTGGCCCAGCTTCCCTGCGGAGACAGTCCGGGTCAGACGGGCGGCGGCGGACCGGCGGCCCGGTTCCAGCCGGCTGACCCACCGTTGTCTCCGCCGCCGAACGACCACACGGTGCGTCCGTCCTTGGACAATGCGATGGTGTGCGAGCTGCCGCAGGACACCTCGCCCACGTTGCTGACGTCTTTCACCAGGGTGGGGATGTTCCGGCTGTTGCTGTCTCCGTGACCTGCGGCCAATCAGAAGAGTCAGAGAGCGGAAACAGGAAACAGGAAACAACACTTGCACCACATCACCCGCGCCACGTCCTCACAACGCCCCCAAAACACCGGCGCCATGTCCCCACAGCATCCCCACACCCACCACGCCACGTCCCGAAAACGACACACCACCCACACCACGTCCCCACAATGTCCACACCACGTCCACACCACGTCCCCACCACGTCCCCACCACGTCCCCACAACGTCCACACCACGCCCCCACCACGTCCACACCACGTCCCCACAATGTTCCCACCGCGTCCCCACAACGTCCACACCACACCCACACCACGTCCCCACAATGTCCCCACCGCGTCCCCACAACGTCCACACCACGTCCCCACCGCGTCCCCACAACGTCCCCACCGCATCCCCACAACGTCCACACCACGTCCCCACCGCGTCCCCACAATGTTCCCACCACGTCCACACCACGGCCCCACCACTTCCACACCACGTCCCCACAACGTCCACACCGCGTCCCCACAACGTCCACACCACGTCCCCACCGCGTCCCCACAATGTTCCCACCGCGTCCCCACAACGTCCACACCGCGTCCACACCGCGTCCACACCGCGTCCACACCGCGTCCCCACCACGTCCCCACCACGTCCCCGCCACGTCCCCGCCACATACCCACCACGTCTCCACAATGTCCCCACCGCGTCCCCACCACGTCTCCACAATGTCCCCACCACGTCCCCACAACGTCCA
Organism: Salarias fasciatus; assembly: GCF_902148845.1. Taxonomy (NCBI): domain Eukaryota; kingdom Metazoa; phylum Chordata; class Actinopteri; order Blenniiformes; family Blenniidae; genus Salarias; species Salarias fasciatus. Next base: position 39,489,609 of record NC_043745.1, on the reverse strand, counting down.
CACCACGTCTCCACAACCCCCTATCCTCCATTGGTGTAGTGCCCAAGGTTCAGGACAGCAGGCTAAAATCGTCCAGATCCTCAAGCTAAACCCATCCAGAACCTGAAGCTAGACCCGTCCAGATCCGGAGGCTAAACCCGTCGGGAACCAAGAGCTAGACCCATCCAGACCCGAAGCTAAACCCATCCAGACCCGGAGGCTAAACCCATCCAGACCAGCAGGCTAAACCCATCCAGACCCAGAGGCTAAGCCCATCCAGACCCGGAGGCTAAAGCCATCCAGACCCAGAGGCTAAACCCATCCAGACCCGGAGGCTAAAGCCATCCAGACCCAGAGGCTAAAGCCATCCAGACCCGGAGGCTAAAGCCATCCAGACCCAGAGGCTAAACCCATCCAGACCAGCAGGCTAAACCCATCCAGACCCAGAGGCTAAACCCATCCAGACCCGGAGGCTAAAGCCATCCAGACCCAGAGGCTAAACCCGTCCAGAACCCGAAGCTAAACCCATCCAGACTCAGAGGCTAAACCCGTCCAGAACCCGAAGCTAGACCCATCAGTTGTGTTTTCCAGAGTTTCTGCAGAAATGGAAATGAGACGTTTTCAAAAAGTTGAATTTAAAATGTTTCTGTAGAGATGGACTCCAGGTGTTTTTTGAAAAAGTTGTGTTTTCAAGCATTTCTACCATGATGGAGTAAAACAGTTTTCAAAAAGTTGCTTTTGAAGATCGACACATGAGGAAGAGGAGGAAATCTTCGCCACATGGTCTTTCTGGGTGTTTCTAACTCACCTAATCGTCCGAAGTCTCCCTCTCCCCAGGTGTAGAGCTCGCCGTCCTCACTGACGGCGGCGCTGTGTCTGTATCCAGCAGACACACACACCACCACCTGACACACACACACACACACACACACACACACACACACACACACACACACACACACACACACACACACACACAGAACCGGTCAGTTCCTGTCCGGACGGCCCGGTTGGACCCGGTCTCGCATGGCGGCCCACCTTGCCCTGCAGCGGGCCCTGGATCAGTTTGGGGTACTTCTGGGTGGAGCTGTTGCCGTGGCCCAGCTTGCCGTAGTCGCCGTCGCCCCAGCTGAACACCTCGCCCTCGGTGGTGAAGGCCAGCGTGTGGCCGTCTGACCCCTTGGACGACGACACCTTCTTGATGGCGCGGTGGGGTTCAAAGGTCAGCTTCTTCAGCGTGGACTGGTTGTTGGAGTCGCCGAGGCCCAGCCGGCCGTAGCTGCCCTTCCCGCACGCCCGCACCGAGCCGTCCGACGAAATGACGAAGGTGCAGTACTGGCCGGCCTCGATCTGGGGTCGGGGGTCAGGGATCACCAGAAAGCACGACTCAGCAAATTTCCACATTGGTCACGCAACTTTTTCCCAAAAGCATGACTCAACAGATGGAAACGACGAGTCAGCATCCTGGTGTTAGTGGCTGACTGACACGCTGACTCAGCATCTTTCACAAAACGCTGACTCAGCATTATCCACGAATAATGACTCAGCATCTTTCACAAAACGCTGACTCAGCATTATCCACGAATAATGACTCAGCATCTTTCACAAAACGCTGACTCAGCATTATCCACGAATAATGACTCAGCATCTTTCACAAAACGCTGACTCAGCATTATCCACGAATAATGACTCAGCATCTTTCACAAAACGCTGACTCAGCATTATCCACGAATAATGACTCAGCATCTTTGCATCAAACCCGACTAATTCAGTATCGTCACACAATGCTGACTCAGCATTATCCACTAATGACAACTCAGGATGTTTCGCACAAAACGTTGACTCAGTACCTGTCGCATAAAGTGCTGACTCAGCATTTTTCACACAAAGTGCTGACTCGGCATCCTTCGCACAGAATACTGTCTCAGCATTTTTTGCACAAAGTGCTGACTCAGAATTATCCACTAATAATGACTCAGCATATTTGCACCAAACCAGACTGATCAGGTATCGTCACAAAACGCTGACTCAGCATTATTCACTGACGACGACTCAGGGTTCTCAAGCGACGCTGACTCAAGCCATGGGTTGAGATTCTCATTAATGACTCAGCATACGTGCAGAACGCTAACGTATACCCCTTTCCCACTGGCAAAAAAAACTGGTTTAAACCCGCTAATACCCAGCTCCTCGTGGCAGTGGGAAAGGGTTTGAACGTCATTTCGACGTTTGCAGGATTGATCGACCCAGGTGTTAATCGGCTCGCCTCCGAACGGCTTCGGTGGGAAAGCCAGACCCGAGATGACGTCGCCGTAGCGTGGCTACGTTAGCACACTAGCTGTTTCTGGACACAGCGTGAGATATCTTGCATCAAGACGATGGTGAGATCAGAGAGCTTCTCTTGATCCGTGTGAAAGAAGAGATTCCTCAACCCGTCTCTAGGGCTGGACGATATGGCCAAAAATTTTATCACGATATAGTTCATCATTTCGGTCGATACGATATAATTCCGATATCAATATAAATAATGCAAAAGCCTCACAAAAACTGTTAAGAATCATGTACATGATGTACTTCCTGTAAAACTAGAAATTATTTATCCAGGAAGCTCCTCCAGTAAAACATTTTAGAAATAAAACTACAATAAATTAAATGTTCACCTTTTATTTAAGAAACATGAAATCACTGTCAAATAAACGTAAGTTTCACCTTTTTCAATATAAATAGCTTTAACTTTACAGTTAAACACAGTTAAGTTATTGTTATAGATTCAAACAAAGGTGCTTCAACCAGGAAGAAAAATAAAAGTGCTAAGAATTACTGCAATAAACAGAAAAAGAGTGAGCAACAAGAAACATAAATATTACTGGGACAGGGAGTTGAAATAACTGCCATACACTCACCTTTTCAATATTAACAGCTTTAACTTTTAAACTACAACACAGTTTTTATTATAGACTTAAAGGAAGGTGCTTCAACCAGGAAGAAAAATAAAAGTGCTCAGAATTACTAAGGTTAAGTACAGAATTACTTAAGGTTGTAGTGATTATGGTGACACTGCAGCGAATCCCTGTACTGTTTTTTTTTTGTGTGTGTGTGTGGTGTTTGTCTTCACTGTTGCAGCGTCTTGTAAACTGTAGCCGGTCCCTTAACCCCGCAGCACTACGGCTGCTCGTAGAAAACAATATTATTTCTGATGCTTCATGGACAGATACTTTTAATGAAAATGAGCTTGTAGCATAGGGTTGGGCGGTAGTAAGGTAATAAGGTATACCGGCGGTGTCTTTCAAAAGCAACGGCATCAGTTTCAATACCGTCATTGAAACAAAATGCAATGCACTTATATAGAAGATAAGGATTAAATATAAAATATAATTTATTCAATGCCTAAACATGATTCTGTGTCCAGCAGCACTTGTATGTGGTTGAATTTTCAGTTTTACTTCCACAGTAGTTTAATTTTGGAGACTTTTGATGAAGTTTATGGACATGACGTCATCACGTGACAGTACGGGAGCGAGAGCGCGAGAGAGGGACAGAGCGAGAGACAGAGAGAGAGAGAGAGAGAGAGAGAGAGAGAGAGAGAGAGAGAGAGAGAGAGACAGCAGGAGAAAGATGGCGAGTCACACACCGAGTGTCCTGGTCCCAAAGCAGACCAGGACTGCAGCCACTGGCAGTATTTCGGTTCCGAGCTAACGGGAAGGGAGAGCGGTGTCCTGACGAGGCAGTTTGTAAATTGAGCAATACGAAGGTGATTGAATTTAATTGATGTGAGCCGGTGCATTCTGCGCAAAAATGTTCTGGATGGTCAGGTTAGTTTAATTGTTTGACTGTTGTATTTAAAGCTTTTTAGAAGCTGCTCTTTTTTATTATTAAAAGTTGTTCAGGTTGTGATTTTAATTAAACTGATGTGTTCGCAGTGAATTCTGCGCAAAAAACTATTCTGGGCAGTTATGTTAAAGGACCTATATCATGCAAAATCCACTTTTTTAGGGTTTTCAGCATGCCCCAAAGTTGAATTCCCTTTAAAACCACCTCCAAAATGTTATTTCCTTTCATCCACGCATGTCTGAGTAATCTCTTCCAGTCTGCTGCTCTCTACAGCAGCCCCTCCCTTCGGGTAGAAAACAGCTCGTTTGAAACTCTTCAAACCTAAGTACGTCACAAAAGTTGAACTCAAAACAGCTCTGTGACACCGGAGCAGCTCCGTGTTGCCAGATTGGGCGGGTTTCTGCCAAATCAAGCGTCTTCTTTGAACACGTTGGACGGGTTGATGAAATGATTATGTGTTTATGACGTGTTTATCATCATACAAATACGGTTTTAACGTGCATTTTCATCCGAGACAGCGGTTTGGGCTGCTTTCTATTGAGTAAAACGGGTTTCAAATTGTCTACGGGGGATAACCTCCTCCAGCTTGACTGCGGAGACACCGCAGGTGGTGTGAATTACAGTGCTGCGGTGTACCGGGCCGGAGCCGGACCGCATCCAGTGTGCATGAGGGGTAAAGCTAAAGAGCTAAAGCTAACCCTTAGAGACGCTAACGCAGCTCCGATTGGTTGAAGTACGCTGTCAGTCAAAGTCCACAGGGGGAGAGGCGGGATTTTGAGTGAAACGAGCGTTTTCTCTTCCGGGTTTCAGAATTAACCTCCGAAAATCCTTTATTTAACACAAAATGACTTTTTCTTAGCGCCAAAAATAAACTATTACCATGTTAATGCCAATAATAGGGTTTGGAGTAGCTAAAAAAGCATGATACAGGTCCTTTAATTGTTTGTTGTATTTGCACTTTTTAAGCTGTTGCTAATAAAAGTTGTTAATATTTTGCACATTATGTTGTCATTGTTTCATTATTAGTGTTTGGTTTTCAGTTTCTGAACGGTGTAGGGACAAGCCAACAGTTTGGTGATGCTGTCTGAGCCTTGAGTTATATTTTCTTTAATTAGTCACGGTAATACTGTATACCGGGGTAAAATGTGGAGACGGTATGACAGTATCAAAATTTGGATACCGCCCAACCCTATTGTAGCATATCGTCCACCTCACAGCGACGGGATGGAGGCGCCCTTGGTATGTTACTGACGTTTAGTTAAAGAGTTATTGAGACCAAAAGTCCGTATCTGTCAACATGCTGCCAACTTTACTGGACTGTTCAGTGAATGACCTAATTCGTGGCTACGATTTGTTATTTCTTGGCCACAAATTAGCTTGAGGAAGCTCATTCAGTCGCGTTTACATCACCAGTTCTCATTTTGGAGCTCAAACTTCCCGCGGTGGAGCTTAGCTTGTAGCCTGAGCTGAGGACGGCCAGCTGTGGTGTGCTGCCGGGTAGTGATCACTCTCTCGTGGCGCTTTCTGCTTGGCTTGAATCGGCGGCGCCGTCAACAGCATTTAGTGATCATGAAACGCACACTGTAATGCACTGTATCGAAAATTTGTTTAAAATTCATATCACCGTTATTGAATAAAAATATACTGCGGTATATATTGCTATCGAAATTTTGTCCAGCCCTACCCGTCTCCTTTGTTTATCTCGCTGTGTGCCGTCGCACTGATGATGTCATCAACGTGGGACATCATCAGCGCGAGAAAACGCAGCCACGCATAGGACTGGACCCGGGCCTGCAGGCGGTGGGGAAGGAGGCACTTCTGATTGCTAGCTCCAGTGGGAAGGGGTACTAGCGTATTCCCGTAACGCTGACTCGGCGTCTCCGCGGCGGGCGCGACGCAGCAAGGAGAGGCGCGGCTCCTCTTACCGTCTGGGCGTCGGCGAAGCTGGCCGCCAGCTTGGGCTGCAGGATCTTCTCCTGCGTTCCCTCCACCAGCTGGTGGCTGCTGTTGCTGCCCCAGACGTAGACCTCGCAGGTCTCCGACACCACCGGCGCCTCGCCGGTCTGAATGCTGTCCGGGCTGACGCAGGTGCGCGAGTAGTCGGACGCCATGCGGCACACCTGCAATGGGAACGGCGCGTTACCCTCGCAGAACGTCGAGGTTCTGCAGGAAGTCTCCTAGCTCCAGAATTGTTCTTAGAGAGTCTTACCTCTTCGAAGAGGCAGAGCGCCGCCTCGTACAGGGAGCAGAGTCCGTCGGGGGTCCGGGTCGGTTCCCGCCACTGACTGCGATCCGCCGAGGAACCCTGACACCACAGAACACACAAACCCGTCATCCAGTCTCTTCAGAACTCTGAAAACAAAGGATCTAATACAGAGAACCGCTGACTAGACGAAAACACTTTTGTTCAGGAAAGATGCTCAACGCGACGGCGGTGCAAGTCCCACAATCCCCGGAGGCGGAGTGTCCTTACCAGAGAGCGTCTCATCTGCATGAGGATGTTCATGAAGCAGTCGTAGCCGATCATCCCCTCCTGGTTCTGCGCGGCTTTGCGCCGCTCCATGGCGCTCACCGCCGCCGAGGCCGCCAGCGCCATCTCCACCCACTCCAGCAGGTAGCGCAGCGAGCCCCGCTGCGACGCCAGGCCCAGCAGCAGCTCGGACGCCAGGCGGCGGCCCAGCACGTCGGCGCCCGAGCTGGGCATGGTGACGCCCTTCAGGAAGGCGGTGACCTGCGCCAGGCAGTCCAGCCCCATGGCGGGGATCTTGCTCTCGTTGGCCAGCGACAGCGGCGGCAGCGAGCCCACCACGTCGATGGCGGTGTGGATGACGTCGTTGCACAGGTTGACGTCGCCGCCTGCGCCGCCGTCGCCGGGGGGGGGCCTCATCCAGCCCTGGCGCAGCAGGGCGAACAGCAAGCTGAGGCCTGTGCGCACGCCCATCTCGATGAGCGCGTCGGTACTGGAGCGCGGCCGCTCGCTGACGGCGTGCGGGTCGGCGGCGCCCGGACAGCTCTCGGGCGAGTGCGGCTGCGGCTTGGCGCGGCCCTTATCGTGGTACTTGTTGGAGAGCGCGTAGAAGACGCGCTGCAGCACCAGCACGCGGCGGCGCAGCGCGGCGGCAAACGGCGAGTCGGAGCACACCGTCTTTGCGAGCGCCAGCTGGCTGCCCAGCAGGGCGTCCAGGTAGTGCTCCTGCTCATCGCTGGACGGCGACTCACGCTCGAAGTCGGGCAGCTGGGGGCCCTTCAGGCACAGCGCCTGCTGCGGCAGCGGCACCGCCTCCTTGTTGGCCAGCAGCTTGGCGTACAGCGCAGACACGCCATCGCGTGTGGCGACCGACTCGCTGTCCTCCGAGATCCAGGAGCTGTTCAGGTGCTCCAGCCACTTCAGCTTCACCGGGGGGGTCGTCAGCGCCATGGCCGTCACTGCGGGGCCATCCGACCTGCGGGCGCACAAACAAAATGCTCCACCTCAGTCTCCGTGGAAACAGTTCAACATGCAGCTTTTTCGGAACAGCTCTCAAGAAGGGTTGGGCGATAATTTCATCGTTACCAGTTTATGTTCCCCCGGTAAGGATTTGAAGTTTTGAAATAAATACGATATACTCCCGTTGTGATGTAGATTTAGGCCTACACGGGTCCACTGCAGGACGACGAGGCTTCTCGTCAGAACGGTTGCCGCGGTAATAGCTAAGGGCTTTGCCGTCGTCTGACCATCAGGTGACAACATGAATATGGTAACATCAACATTAGCTGAGCTTTGCTAGCTCCCCCACTTCCTATGAGGCTCCTTAGCTGCCCTGCAAATGCCTGAACACAAAAACGTAAACATCAGGACCCCTGCATACGCCTCAGGAATACTGAAAAATTGCATAAGCACAGGAAATGTGTAATAGAATACATAAAACGATTTATTTTCACGGTTTCTCCGAAGCATTAAAGCGTAGCGGTAACCGCTACGCTTAAAAAATGTAGACAAATGCCGCTACGCTATATGAGACTGCCGCTACGCTAGCAAGTGTTATCCGCTAACTGAAGCCCCGCCTCAGTGTGTATCCCGCACGGATTGGTCGTGTATCTGCACCGTTAAAGAGTATTTCGAGGGTCTAAATGTCAGGAGTGTTCAGACGGAGAAGCTGGCCTAACGTTAGCTTAGCTGCTAAAGATGCAGGGCCCGTTAAGATAACTCCAGCACTGCTGTAACCGTCAGAGCTAACATACGATTAAAGAAAGTTAAAAGGCCAGTTGGTATCAGTGAGTCATTAAAAGGTAATGAAATGCGCTAAAAGGCTGAAGCTAGCAGTTCAGAGCTAGCAGCAGCTCCGAGCCAGCCGCTAGAAAACATTTCATACTTATGTCTATTGCTCCGAAATATCCAATGTATCCCAAGTAAAATACATTATTTTCAAAAATCATGGCTAACCCTGTTGGTGCTTAATGAAGCCAGACAGCGGCGCCGTGCCCGGTGCACCATGTGATCCAGAGACAGTCGGAGTTTGGCGAGTTTCACCGTTCACTCCAGGAGCTGCGCCAGTGTCGCTTTTCCCGGTCCCGCCCCCTGACCCACATCACCATGGAGACGGTCTCTGATTAGTCTGCTGCAAAAACGCGACGCGTCAAAAGTTCAGATTTCCCAACTTCAGCGTCGGACGCAAAATCGCGACACACCGCAAAATCACGCGTCTCGTCGCCGGTAGAACACGTGTTCCCTGTTGTTTTTCAATTATATTTGGACGCAAAATCATTTAAAACGCGGAAATCATTTGGCAGAGTGAACGCAGCTTGACAGTCCAGAAGATGGAGTTTAATTAGTCATTTTTTATTGCAAACATTTATCGTTATCAGGATAAATGCCAGAAATGATCGGGAAACAGTTTTTTAGTCAACATCATCCGACCCTACTCCCAAGGTGGAACTTTTAAAAAAAATTTATCAGCTTCCTTTGGAGGACTTGCTGGTCCTGCGGGGGACAACGCAACTTTTAGGGGGGGTGAAAGGGGAGTAAACACAACTTTTGGAAATCGGTGAACAGCTGTTCAGGAGAACCAGCAGGAGAACCAGACGCCTTTCCAGTCTGACGTTCTGAAAACGCCGCCGCCGTCACTCGGCAGGATTCCCCGCCAGCCACAAAAACTCACTAGTCAGAACCAACGGACAGTTCTTAAAGACGGGACAGCGGGATGGCGCCGCCGTCAGGACTGAACAGAAAGTGGGAGAGTCCAGAGTTCTACGGCTAGGAAATGAAAACAAGCAGCAAAAAACACACAATGACGACTTGAAACGATCAAAGAGACGGGAAGACCCTGGACAGGAGTCCAACCGGAGGACGAGTCAAGAAGACACAAACTCAAAAGGAAGGTCCACCGAACGGCCAGTCAGGAAAAATCCTGACGATACAACAACATCACCACGAGACCCTGAACCCCGAATCCCGAACCCCAAACTCTAAATCCTGGACCACAACTCCCGAACATTAAACACTGAACCCATAACCCCAAACCCTAAATCCCAAACCCCGAACCCTAAATACCGGACTGCAAAACCCTAAAACCCGAACCCTAAATCCCAAACTCTGAACCCTAAATCCCGAACTGCGAAACCCTAAACCCCGAAACCCTTAACCCCGATCCCTGAATCTCGAACCCTCAATCCCGAATCCTGAACCCTGAACCCTTAACCCTGAACCCTAAATCCCGAATCCTGAACCCCTTACCTTGAACCGCGAACACAGAACCCTAAATACCGGATTGTGAAACCCTCAATCCCACACCCTAAATCCTGAATCCTAAACCCTGAACCCCGTACCCTGAACCTGGAATTACAAATCCTGAATCCTGAACCCCAAATCCCTAAACCCTAAACCTAATCTCTAATGTCACTGGTTTTTAAGGAATACTACGAAGATTTTGGCCCCACGCCCTTTACCTATCACTGACAAAATGAGACAAGCTCATAAATACCTTTTCTGTGTCTGTGCGTCCAGTGGCTGGCTCCCAGCTGTTAGCATTGTAGTTAGCTTAGTTCAGCTGCTGGAGGTGAAGAGGAAACAGAGCCGGACTGACGAAAGTGGACAGAATCCTCCTTCCAGTGGTCCAGGGGACGGCGTGTTGGCACGTGAAGTAAATCCCAATGGTTAGAAAACATTTTAAAAGACGTTACTTCTTTTCAATCCGTTAAAATAAATAACGTTTTGGACCGGCGCACAGCGGCTGAGTCTATGGCTTCTACTGCTGTGCTCCAGTATATCCTTCCATGGAGCGCTGCCATGTGCAGGTCTGTGTGGATCAAAACGTTATTTTAATGGATTGAAAAGAAAACACGTTTTTTAAAATGTTTTCTAACCATTGGGATTTACTTCACGTGCCAACACGCCATCCCCTGGACGACTGGAAGGAGGATTCTGTCCACTTTCATCAGTCCGGCTCCGTCTCCTCTTCACCTCCAGCAGCTGAGCTAAGCTAACTACGATGCTAACAGCTGGGAGCCAGCCACTGGACGCACAGACACAAAAAAGGTATTTCTGCGCTTGTCTCACTTCATCAATGATAGTAAAAGGGCGTGGGTCCAAAATCTTCAGAGTAATCCTTTAAGAGTCATTACCTTTAAAGCTTGTGTCCAGAGTTTTGGAAGAATGAGAATTTTTTTAATCCAAGTTTTGCCCCTCCCTCTGCTTTCATAAGCGACCAAGCCACGCCCCTTTACTTGTGCATGTGCATTAGACATGGGGTGAAAATGAGAGCCTCTGAGTCCTACAGCATCCTCCATGTTCAGCTCCTTACGGTGGATGTTCAGCAGACAGTGGATATATCCGAGGTGAGCGGCGGCTGCTGATACTAACTCTCCTCTGCTGGGCGAGCGGCCGTGCTCTCTGGCTGCTCCACACGTTGATTGACAGCAGGACAAAGCAGAAGCTGGAAATCTATTGGCTGAAGCTGACCGGCACTTTTTCGGATAACATGGGGGTCTATGAGACGAAGGCGGAGCTCATGAATAAATTTTTATATTGCTTTACGCTAATATTATATTGTAGTATGGAACCAGACTAATGGTGCATTCGCACCGGACGCGAATAGCGCGGCGAGAGCGGCCGATTTACATAGAAAATATATGGTTTTCGCGCGGCCAGGATGCAGCGAGCGGTCACGCGGCGCGTATTGAGCGGCAGCCACTCTGCCGCCCTACTCGCCCGAACCGCTCTACTCGCGCCGCTGAAAGTTGAAATTTTGAGCGAATTCGCGAGCGGCGAACCAATCACAGAGCCGCTCTATATGACGTTATTTATGAAGTACCGGAGTCCCCGGCAAACACCAGAAATGGATGAGAAACTTATTACAGCGGTCGGCGCTCGCCCTGAGCTCCCTTCGTTGTATTTTTATAGGGACAGGAATAAAAGGAGCTTGGAGGAAGATCAGTGAGGAGGCCGGGTCCCGGTAAACCGAGCAAAGAGATTGTGGTGAAACAGTGTTTACTGTTAGTTAAACCGTGAGTTTACTGAGAGGTCGGGTCCCCGGTGAAACAGAGCGCCGATGCGGGACAGCAGCTCGTCTAACTGACCCGGGAGAGATGGAAGTCCCGCTGAAAGCGTCCTTCATCCCGGCGCAGCTCCTGGAGTAAACGGTGAAACTCACCGTACTCTGAACGCCTCTGCAAAATATTATGAATCCAGACACGTCGCCTGGACTCGCCACGACGACGTCGGGCTTTATCGAGAAATTAAGCAGACCGCCGGCAGCAGAGACGCGAATTCAGCGGCAGCCGCTGTTGGGTCACAAAATGCAAACGCTGCCAACCAGGGGCGAGTGGCGCGAATCTCGCCGCGCTGCTGGCGTCCGGTGCGAACGCACCATTACACATTTAAGCTCTGTTGAAAAACGATTCATACGTTGGAAACGAACGGAAACTCCGGACACCAGCTTTAACTGAGTGTTGGTATCTCATATTTGGGCGACACTTTGTGTGTAAGAGTCTCTCTCTCACACACACACACACACACACACACACACACACTGAGTAAACAGCTGATCTCTGGAGGATCAGCAGAACCAGAGGACAGGCCTGGGATCCACGGGCTGGAGCGGAGAACCGGTTTGATATAGCTGTTCAGAACAGCCCAGAGGCAGCAGGTGGAACAAGCTATCACAAGCTATCACACACACACACACACACACACACACACACACACACACACACACACACGGGTAAAGTGGGTCAGAGTGGAGTCCGGGTCTTCATGTTCCTACTTGCGTTTCGGAGTTTATTTTTCGCTGTGTAATCAGAGTATCAGGTGGAGAACGCCGTCGCCGCAGGGCAGGCTCCGCCCACTGCCGCCACCGCCATGAGGACCACCGCAGCTTCACCTGGAACACTCCCGTCCCCGTTCCACGGCGGCGACGGAGCGAGGAGGAGGAGCGGAGCAGCAGGTTTACTGAGACCTGCAGCAAGGCGCTAACGCTAGCCGCTTTACAGGTGTTAGCATCAACACGGCAGAGTGTTAGCATCAACACGGCAGAGTGTTAGCATCAACACGGCAGGGTCTCAACATGTAAGGACGTTAGCATGTGCAGGGCGTTAACATATCAGGGTGTTAGCATGTCCAGGGCAATAGCATGGCAAGATGTTAGAGTGGCAGGGCGTTAGCGTGGCCAGGGTGTCGACATGTCACGGCGTTAGCATGTCAGGGCATTGGCATGGCTGGGTGCTAGCATGGCAGGGCGTTAGCGTATTAGTGTGTTAGCATGGCAGGGCGTTAGCACGACAGGGTGTTTGCACGATAGGGTGTTAGCATGTCAGGGCGTTAGCATGTCAGGGCGTTAGCATGACAGGGTGTTAGCATGTCAGAGCGTTAGCATGTCAGGGCGTTAGCATGACAGGGCGTTAGCATGTCAGGGCGTTAGCATGTCAGAGCGTTAGCATGTCAGAGTGTTAGCATGTCAGGCTGTTAGCATGTCAGGGCGTTAGCACTTCACTATAAACCTCTATACTCTGATCCACTGCAGTCTGGTTTTTCTCGGTCTTCAGGTTCCGTCACTCTAAACGCGGCGGCGCCATGAGGAGCGGAAACGTTTGGAGAACGGCTCTCGAGGCGGAACGTGGCGTTACGGAACCGTCGCCCGGTTCTGTTGGTTCTGCCGCTGGAGAATCGGATCAGACTCTGGTTCTGGCTCCAGCATCAGTGCTTCATTCATGCAGAATATTTGAAATATTTCACTTTACCCTCCATTTTTTTATTATATTCAGCAGAATATGATCATGACAGGATTAAAAAGCTGTTATTTTAATAGTTTTTAAGCTTTTAATTATATTTTAAATCAGTTACTTTAACAGTGGACATTCCATTGCTGTTTTAATATTTTATTTTTATTTTATCTTTAAGTCAAGTAACTGTCATGTTTAATATCCTTAAATCACATAAATGCACTGATTGCTTTTTTAAAAAATGTTTGGTATAACATTTAATGTAGTGTAATGAAATATTGCACTAAACTGATAAATATGGTGAAAAAAAGAAAAAGTAATAATGTAATGAAATAAAATGTAAAACCACCGTGAAATGATGTGTTTAACCACGGGTTTCTGTGGTTTCTGTCTCCGGGATTAGCTGCAGGTAGCAGCGGTTAATCTGGCCGCCGTCTCCCGGCCGTTAGCTCCATGCTAGCGGACAGCCGGCTGCTCTTGCGCCGGCACGCGGCGCCTCTGGAGCGGCAGGGCTCCGCTCGCCTGCCCGGCGCGTGCCCGAGGGTGGCAGCTGTGCCCGGAGTTAGCTCCGCCGCTAGCCGAGCCTCCGGCTTCCACTGAGCCGTGACACAGCGCCTCTGGAGCCGCGGAGCTCTGCTGGCCTGCCCGCCGGAGGACGGCAGCTCCGACCCGGCACGCGGACCTGACAGCCGCCCGGTGGACGTCAGGGAGCCGCCGGGCTCCGGTGACCGTTACCGGGCGTATGAGGGCAGTTTGTTTTGAAACGAAACGAGCGGGGGAAAGGCGGCTCCGGAGCGGCTAGCGTTAGCCGGCGGCTAGCCGGGGCAGAGCGGAGCCGTGACAGCTCCGGCCGGGGGTCTGACCCGGAGCCCGGGGGCAGGTCGGCGGCCTGTGGGGCACACCTGTCCGCATGAAGCCCGCACAGGGGCGGGCCGGCCCCGGGGGAGGGGAGGAGGGGGGTACGGGCTGTGGGGCAGCGCCGGGGCAGGTTAGCTCCGCGGCTAGCTGGAGGACCGCTCACCAGTAGAAGAAAGGCCGCCTCCTCCTCTTCGTGTCGCCGCTCACAGCGCTCCACGCGCCGGCCGCATCTCTGCCGCTGTCGCGCTCGGATAAAGTTGACCGTGAAAAAGGGGGCAGCGGCGGGCATGGGTTTCCATCCTCCGCCCGCCTCTCCTGGAGCTTCCTCTGCTGCGATTCTCTATCCGCGGAGCGGCGGCGCTGTGCGGAGGTCCAGCCCCTCTCAGCCCCAGCCCCGGCCGTGACGCTGCTGGGAGCCGCCCGCCCCCCGCCGGTCGCTCCGCCGGTCGGATATTTTAAAACGTTCTGTCTTTTCTTTTTCTTTTTTTTTTTATTATTGTTGTTTTTTTTTCTTCTTGAATTTCATTCTCTGTTTTTCTGTCGTTTCGTGTACTTTCCACACATGTTCCACATTTTTTAATTTAATTTATTTTCTATTTTTATTTTTATTATCTTAATTTTGAATTTTAAGATTTTTCCTTAGTTTTTTTTAGCATGTTTGTATTTTACAACTACGCTCTATCCATTTCTGCCTTTTATTTATTTATTTATTTTCTTCATTTATTTATTTTTTGTTTTTATTTTGTTTTTTTTTATTAAATTCTCTGTATTTCTGTGTACTTTCCAGACATTTTCCCCATTTATTTTATTAATTTTTTTTAATTTATTTATTTTATTCTTAAATTATTTAATTATTTTTAAATTTAAATTTCTAAATGTTTCAAATTTTTCCTGTTTTTGAGCACTTTTACATATACTACTAATTATATAATATACTATAATCATATATATATATATATATATATATATATATATATATATATATATATATATATATATATATATAGCATGTTGTTGTGTAGTTGTGTGTTTACAGTCTGGCAGGGTGTAGATTGAGGATTATCAGCTGTTCAGGGTTTCACTATGACAGCAAAAAGATTACAGTCAGAAACCACTGTGTGTGCTTGCGTGTGTGTGCTTGCGTGTGTGTGTGTGTGTGTGTGTGTGTGTGTGTGTGTGTAAAGTTTAGTCTTGTGCTGAGTCATTTCTGAACTTTCACTTTCTCACGTCTGAGCTGTTTATTCATCTGCTGTTCTGAACATCATTTATTTGTTTATTTGTGAAAGAAGGGAAGGAGAGTATCAATGGATTGTTTGTTTGTTTGTTTGCTTGTTTGTTTGTTTGTTTGTGTTCTTGTTCTTGTTAAATCGATCAAACGAAACAGATTTTTGTGATCATTGTGTTCATTTTACACAACTGATCCTCCTGACCCGTTCATGTAATTTGACGCCTGTCTCTTTCTCTGTGTGTGTTTGAACATTCAGGTTTCCATGTCTTCATCATGATGCCTTGCTCAAGGGCCCGTGGTGTGTTCAGGGGCTTTTATCTCCTCCCAGCAGACTCTCAGGAGCTGAGCCTCGCTTTATCTGTGAGGAACACTTGATCTGCAGCGGTATTCACCGAAACAAGACACCCCAACAAAACAACAACAATAACAACAACAATAACAAAACAACAACACAAAACACCCCAATAAAACAACAATAACAACAACACAACAACAACAAAACACCCCAATAAAGCAGGAACAGACGTCACACCATGACCAAACAACAACAACAAAAATAAAACACCTCAACAAAACAACAACAGCAAAACACCCAACCCAGCGACAACAACCACTAAACTAGAAAGTGTCGCTCAGAGAGCGCAGACCTCCGCCACAGCTCCAATCAGTCACCAGCAACAATAAGAACACCATATATAATAAAAAACATTTTATTTCTCCCCAACACAAACAACGTCTGGGAGAAAGCTGTTTGCTGATTGTTCATATTTCAGTGTGTTTCCTCACAGTGACTGACACTCCGAAATCCTCCTGTTTTGTCTGTTCTGGATCCTGGTATCCGGAACACTTCCTGATCTGGATCAGCAGCTGATATCTCTTAGAGTCACTGAAGACACTGTAATGTTCTCTAAGCCCCCTTGTCATTTATTGTTGAGTTATGCCCAACTATGTGAAAGACTGGCCTACCTCTCAATGATAAAGAATCCTCTAAAAAAATTCCTGGATCCAAACAGTGATCCGGATCATCACCAAAATGTAATGGATTCTAAGTGAGCCCAAGACCCGCCTTTCCACAAAGTTTCATTGTAATCCGTAAATAACTTTTTCTGTAATGTTGCTAACAGACCAACAAACCGACGTGATTACATAACCTCCTTGGCGGAGGTAATAAACATCCAAACAACAACAACAACCAAACACCACACCATAACCAAACAACAACTAAATAAACATCACACCGTGACTAAACAACAACACCCAAACATCACACTGCGACTAAACAACACCCAAACATCACACCGTGACTAAACAACACCCAAACATCACACTGCGACTAAACAACAACCAAACATCACACTGTGACTAAACAACAACACCCAAACATCACACTGTGACCAAACAACATCCAAACATCACACCGTGACTAAACAACACCCAAACATCACACCGTGACTAAACAACAACACCCAAACATCACACCGTGACTAAACAACAACACCCAAACATCACACCGTGACTAAACATCAACACCCAAACATCACACCGTGACTAAACATCAACACCCAAACATCACACCGTGACTAAACATCAACACCCAAACATCACACCGTGACTAAACAACAACACCCAAACATCACACCGTGATGAATTGAATTGCTGAATTGAATTGAATTGAATAAACAACAACAACCAAAGAACACACTGTGACTAAACAAAGACAACCAAACATCACACCGTGAATCAACAACAACAACCAAACATTACACTGTGACTACACAATCACCAAACGTCACACCATAAACAAACAACAACAACAACCAAACATCACACTGTGACTAAATAACAACCAAACATCACACCGTGAATAAACAACAACAACCAAACATCACACCGTGAATAAACAACAACTGATTTGAACGCCAAGCACGTCAACGGCAGAATACCTGGTGGAGTTGCTGTCTTGTGGCATAAGAAATATGACAATATGGTGAAAGTGGTGAGACCGGGGATTGATTGTGCTATTGGCCTGGAAATCCTCTTCAGTGGTGGCAAGTTTTTGATACTAAACGTTTATACTCTGTATAAGTGTACTCAAAATGAGGATGAATATATAAACAGACTTGCAATTCTTATGGCTTTTATCCAGGATAGTAACTGCACATGTATCTGTACTGTTGGGGATATGAATGCTGACATTGCTGATGATAAATCATTGTTTGGTCTGCATCTGAAAAAATTTTGTGATGAAAATAGTCTCATATTGTCTCGTCAAGTCCTATTGCCTAAAGAAAGCTGCACTTATGTAAGTGATGCTTGGCATTCTACATCTTGGCTTGACCGCTGTATATGCACTGCTGACGCCCACTCCTTGATTGCTGAAATGCAGATTATGTATGATTTGGCCACATCTGACCATATGCCTTTGACACTCAAGTGTAACCTGGACAACATTCCAAAATTAAGTCCTGCCAATGTATTTGATAATGCTGAAAAAGTAAACTGGTCTAATCTAACAAGTGAGGATATGCATGCCTATTGCCAGACGACACATTTGCACCTAGATAAAGTTATGCTGCCTAAAGATGCAATTCTGTGCCGTGACATCAACAGCACAAATCAAGAACATTGTCTTAAGCTCAATTTGTTGTACAGTGAAGTTGTAAATGCCCTTATTACGTCTAGCAGGCCCCTGTGTCATCGCAGTAAAAGCACTCACTACAGTAAATCTGGGTGGAATGTATATGTAGATCAAGTTCATGCAGAAGCCCGGAGTGCGTTTAAGGCGTGGGTTGAGGGTGATAAACTAAGAAATGACCCTTTGTTTGACAGTAAAAAAACAAGCTAATGCCAAATTTAAATATGCTCTGAGATATATCACAAGAAATGAAAATCGTGTAAGATCTGAATCCTTGGCGCGCAAACTGCAAAACAATAATTATTGTGATTTCTGGAAAGAGATAAGAAAGCTTAACAACTGCAGAGCCTCACTTCCAACTAACATTGATGGTACATTTGACTCTGATGATATTTGTCTTCTTTGGAAGAACTATTATTTTAAACTGTTTAATTGTATACAGAGTAGCTTCGTTGCTGTTGAGGCCTTAGAGTCGGATGTTGGTTGAGGCTGTCTTCAGACAAGCAAAATAAGTCATGTGGTCTTGATAAAGTCACATCAGAACATCTCAGCTTTGCCAGCTGAAAACGGTGTCCTCTTTTGGCCATTTGTTTCACTGGGTTCATGATACATGGTACTTTGCCTGAGTCACTGCTCTCTGTTTTACTTGTCCCAGTGATAAAAGACAAAGCAAAGAAACTTAGCTGCATGGAAAACTCAGCTGCATGGAAAGCTATCGGCCCATAGCCTTGGCCAGCACCATTTCAAAAGAGCTTGAAAGAGTCATCTTGAATAGACTTGCACCCTTTCTGTACAATGCAGCCAAACAGTTTGGTTTCAAGATTGAGCGAGGTACTGACACCTGTATTTTTGCCCTGAAGGAAATGCTGGATAAATATCATTTACAGGGGTCTACTATGTTTTTATGTTTCCTTGATGCTTCTAAAGCATTTGATCGAATTAATCATCAGAAACTATTTAGAAAGTTGTCTAATAGAGGTGTTCCAGGCTACCTCATTAGAATCCTCACATTCTGGTACTCCAAGCAGACCATGCAGGTGAAATGGGGGGAGTCCATGTCCAACACATTCAGGGTCAGCAATGGGGTCCGACAAGGCGGGATTTTATCCCCTCTGCTGTTCAATATGTACCTGAATGATTTGTCTATACAGCTAAACAACTGTAATACTGGCTGTGCTGTTGGAGGCTCTGTGGTGGATCACCTTATGTATGCAGATGACCTGGTGGTGTTTTGTCCAGACAGTGCGGGACTTCCGGAGCTACTGAATATTTGTTCTCAATATGGAATCGGAAATTACATCAAATATAATGCCGGAAAAAACTCAATGATGATTGTGAGAATGATAGATGAAAAATATTCCCAAAGTTCACACTGTGTGTCAATGTTCTAAATGTCACTAATGAGCTGCAGTATGGGGCGACAGTATCTCAGATGGTAGAGCAGGTCGTCCTGTAACTGGAAGGTTGGTGGTTCGATCCCCGCTTCTGCAGGCGTAAAACTGTTGTTGTGTCCTTGGGCAAGACACTTCACCCCCCTAGTATATGTATGAAAGTAGTGTGAGAATTAGGGGTGAGCCTCATACTCGTTTTAAACGAGTGCTCGTTACAGATAATGCATTTTTTTCGAATCCGAGTATGACCCGAGCATTGTCCGTCATTATTCGTCCTCGTGCTGATGGGAGATCCTCGTTGGTCCTTCATTCTGCTCCGTGCTGGACTGAGACAGGATCCTTGTCAGAGAACCAATCAGTGCTGGTAAATTAAAAACTAGGTTTTATATTTCGTTGTAGCGTACATTGTGCCTGAGGAAAACCTTTTAAAGTCGAAATGTCACGTGACTGTGCACGCTTGGGGGGTTTTTTTTCGGAGGGGGGTTAAATTTCCCTCGCAGTTTTACTTTTCCTTTTTTCTCTTATTTTTTCATAATAATTTGGGCTTGTGCTCCACCGGGAGGCTGTGATCTGTGGGAGAGAGATGATAACTGGTCTGAGGTCCACTATCATCGGCGCTGCAGCCGCAGAAAGGACCAGGAAGCTCAGCTGGGGGGATCAGAGGTTTTCCGGGACACTGGGGAGATTCTGGTGGGGACCGTGGGGGGAGGCAGTCCCAACCCAGGAAGGCCTGTTCCTTTCCTTGGACTCCAGACAACAATTATAGAGAAGCTGTTCTGTAAATTCATTCATACATTTAAAATTATTCATGTTCTGCCTCAATGAAAATACTTGTTCTGGAAATAGTTCTTTTACTATTGTGACAAAAAAAATATTCAAATCTTAATTCTGAGGCTGTTGTGTCAATGAATAATCATTTATATAACTTTAAAATGTTCATGTTCTGACTAAAATAAAAAAAACTTGTACATTGTATCACTGAAACGGTTCTGTAAATAGTTTTCAAATAAAGAACAAATATGCAACTTCTGAGCAATCCATATCAATTTCAGACTTAAAATAGTGTGCCAATTTCTGCCCCACCAATTTCCGGCTAATCCACGCCCACTTCCGGTTTAGGCCACGCCCCCTACGAGTACAGATACGGATACAGATCATTTTGATGGGTAAACAGATACAGACACAGATACAGATAGTGGTGTACTCGCTCATCCCTAGTGAGAGTGAATGGTTGGTGGTGGGAGGGGTCGATGACACAGATCAGCAGCCTCGCTTCCGTCAGTCTGCCCCCCCCCCCCCCAGGGCAGCTGTGGCTACAGCAGTAGCTTACCACCACCCAGTATGGAGAGAATGAATAATGCAATGTGAAGCGTCCTTGAGTGTCCAGAAAGGCGCTTTCGTCATTGTTTTTATAAATTCATATGCCGACTTGACAACTCTGAAAATGCCATCATACAGTCTGACCTGAGTACAGTTTTGTGAGATTCACATCAAAACTGTGGAAACATTGGCGCTCTTGTCTTTATGTAACTGGTGTGACATATGTGTAAATAGCTGTTTTTCTTTTTATATACTTTAGACAGCATTGGAATTGTCTAAAGTATTTTATATACTCTTTTTAATTTATCTATGGATCAAGTGTACGCACCTGTGTCCTTAATAAAGATTGAATGAGTGAATGAATGAACAACCAAACATCACACCATGACGAAACAATAACAAACATCACACCGTGAATAAACAACAACATCCAAACATCACACTGAGATTAAACAACAAACAACAACAAAGAATTCTGAATTCCATGACATCAGTCAGGGAGTTGTTTTGCTGTAGTTAGTTTCTGGTCCAGTGTTTGTCCGGTAAGACAGACTGCCAGCTGACGAGCCCTGTGCTGCCGGACCCAGCAGCCGGGGGGCGCCAGAGCTAAACATCAGAACCTGGAGAGTGGTTATAACCCAGTCCACCACGGAGGACAGAGGCGGCACCGCTCCAGAGACGCTTTTAATACCATTGTTTTCAAAAGGATAGAAAAAAAAAACACAAATGAAGCCAGTGTGTAAAGAAACCGTTCAGCACCACAGTCTGACTCCTCAATCCAATTGTTTTTATTCACAGAAACCACTCAAAGATCTGAAACTCCAGCTGAGACTCAGAGGATTCCACCACTGTGCAGGAGAACAGTCAGAACATAAAGAACAGTTGTGCGACTGTGACCCCGTGTGACCCCACTGTGACCCCAAGAGCCCAGGTGTGACCCCGTGATGTGACCCCACTGTGACTCCATAGCCCAGGTGTATCAAGATGTGACATCACATGAACAGGTGTCATCTCACGGTGACCCCATGAATGTAGGTGTGAACCAAGTTTTTGACACTTCAGGGTAGACTTCATGTTTTCAGCCACATGTCCCGTCCACTTCGATATACAGTCTATGGTTTGAACCTGTCTGACTCCCGGTGACCCCAGGGGTCCAGATGGGGCCCCATGGCTCCAGGGGTCCAGCTATGATCCTAGTGGCCCCAGGGGTCCAGCTATGACCCTAGTAGCTCCAGGGGTCCAGCTATGTAGCCTGGCGTGCCAGACTGACTTTCTTTATGTGTTCCACACATATAAAAACCGTCTGGCATGACGCCATCGGGGCACCGTTTCAAACTGGCAACAAGAGGCGGGACTATTGAGCGGAGAGAACCAATCCAAGAAACAAGGCCGTGATGCAACCACAATGACATACGCAGCACTCCACTGTCATTATTTTGTCATCCTAAATACAGGATCATGGCATCTAGTTTTACGTCCGTTTTACCCCCAAATTCCACCGGATGCACCACGCCGGCGTCTTGTTCCTGAATTCAACCCACACCGGGAGCACATTGCAGCACCGCGCCGTTTGGAAGCGGCGGTGCAGAAAATAGCGAATCAGCAGCACCGTTGCGCGCCAGCGTTCAGGTGATCCGTCGTAACACCGGGGCTTCTGGGACGCGGCGCGGCGCTTTGGTGTCCAGTGGAATTTGGGGGTTAGAAAGAAAAGCCTTCAGAGCAGATTCTCACTGTGGTTTCAGCGCCAAATCCAGTTCATTCAAAACTTCAGACAGAGCCGTGGAGAAACCTCGCTGTGTTGCGACCGCCACCATGATTGCTTTGGGGTGGGGGTATAATATGACGCATTGCTAACTCCCAGAGGTGTCAAGAAAGTACTTTCCCATGCCATGTTTTCCATGTACCCAGTCAGTTCTCGAAGAGCTGGGCTGATTGTGATCACCTGGGCCCAGAACTGTTTGTTGCAGGTGATTCAAATCAGCCGAGCCCTTTGTTAACTGACTGGGCACAACGAAAACATGGCATGGGAAAGTAATTTCTTGACACCTCTGCTAACTCCCGCCTCTCGTGGGCTGTGATTGGCCCGGCAGAAGTTTGCCGGGCAGAAGTCAGATTCAAACGGCGTGGTCCCAGACTGTTTCCCCGTGAATCCCTGAGCATGGAGACAGTCTGGCGTGCCAGGCTACCAGCTATGACCCTAGTGGCCCTAGGGCGCCAGCAGCGGTGACCCCGTGACCCCGGGGCACCTGCTGCATCCTTCACCTCTGCTGGCCAGACTCGCTGAGGTCCAGGTCGATCCCGGACAGCAGCTCTCCTCCACAGGACCGGCTCAGCAGCTCCTTCAGGGCCTCATTCACCTCGTTGTTGAAGACGGTGGAGAAGCCGCCGTCGGGGGAACTTCCTCCTCCTCCTCCTCCTCCGCCCACCACCTCCTGCACCCAGTGCAGCTCGCTGCTGAGCTCCGCCCTCAGGGCGTCGTAGCGGCCCTGCCGCTCCCGGTAGCGCTCACCAGCGGCAGCCAGGCTCCGGCCGAAGGCGCGCACGTCGTCCTGCAGGTGGCGCCTCAGCGCCTCCGCCTTTCGGAACTCGTAGCGGATCTGGGACAGGTCGTGGCGTGCGCCCTCACCCTCCCGCCTGTACCACGCCTCCTTCTCGTCACAGACAGACGCCAGGGCATCCACGTCCCCCCGCAGGGTGCTGCGCGCCACCGCCAGGCCAGTGAAGGCGTCCTCCATCCGGCCAATGTCCTCCACCACCCGGGCAAAGCGCTCGAAGTTGGCGTAGGTGTTGTTGGGCGGCATGCTGGAGTGGGACTTGAGGGTGTACTCCCGCAGCCGCTTGGTCTTCAGCTGCCGGCGCTCCCGCTTCTTCCGCTCCGGTGTCTTATTCTCGTCCCTGTGCTCGTTGGACTGAGGAGAGACAGGAAGTTAGAGAAGACGCAGAGGACGGACTCATGTCCACAGGTCCACCTGTCAAAGCTAATGGAAACTCCATGAACACCAGAGACTGAGACGCTTACCTTGATCCACGGGTGATTCAGAGCAGCCTGGATGGTCAGCCTCTTCCTGTGGGACACAACAGGACTCTTCATCATTACCACCACCATCATCATCTTCATCATCACCACTACATCATCAGCTTCATCATCATCATCATCACCACTACCATCATCATCATCATCGTCACCATCATTATCATCATCATCATCTTCATCATCCTCCTCATCGTCATCTCCACCATCACCCTGCTAAAGCCTGGCTCTCTCCAGGGTCTCTGATGGTCCTATCGGGCTCTTTCTCTCAGTATCTTCCTCTCAGTGTCTTCCTGGTGTCCGTCCCACCTCCTGTCCTTCTGCAGCAGCTGGCTGATGAAGTCCTTGGCCTGGTCGCTGGTGTGGCAGAAGAACTCCTCGTCAAACTCGTAGTTCACGGCCGAGATGTTTCCCAACGTGTCCTGTTTGCTCTCTCCCAGGAAGGGCGAGGCGCCGCTCAGTCTGCAGGAGACAGACGAGAAGACAGAGGAGATGCTGGACCTGCAGGACACAGAGGAGACGCTGGACCAGCAGGACCAGGAGGACCCAGTGGGTCCAGGTCTTACAGGATGTAGGTGATGACCCCGATGCTCCACATGTCGGCCTCCAGACCGAGCGGCTCGTAGTTCACGATCTCTGGAGCTGAGAGGAGGTCATGTGGTTCAGTTCAACAACAACAACAACAACAACAACAACAACAACAACAGTCAGGACTCACCCACGAACTCCGGAGTCCCGAATATGTTTTTGAACTCGACTCCAGCTTCCATCTTGTGAGCCAGACCGAAGTCAATGAGTTTGATTCTGGGCAGCGGAACGTTCTTATCCAACAGCATGATGTTCTCAGGCTGTGGAGTCACACACACACACACACACACACACACACACACACACACACACACACACACACACACACACACACACACACACACACACACACACACACACACACACACACACACACACGAATATGAACTGACTGAAGGTAGTAGATCTGAAACTAAGAGGTCTGAATGGGTTTCTATGAATCATTTCTCTTCTTCGTGTGTGTTCGTATGTGTGTACGTGCGTGTGCACATGCGTGTGTATGTATGTCTGTGTGCATGTGTATGTGCGTGTGTGTGTGAGTGTGTGTGTATTTGTATGTGCATGTTTTTGTGTGTGCGTGCATGTGCGTGTGTGCGTGTGTGTGCGTGCATGTGTGTATGTGCGTGTGCGCATGTGTGTGTATGTATGTGTGTGTGCATGTGTGCGTGTGTGTATGTGTGTGTGCGTGTTTCTATGTGTGTGTGTATTTGTATGTGCGTGTGTGTGTGTGTGTGTGTGTGTGTGTGTGTGTGTGTGTGTGTGTTCGTGTCTGGACCGACCTTCAGGTCGAAGTGTGCGATGTTGTGTGTGTGCAGGTACTGGACTCCCTCCAGGATCTGCCTGATGAACTGCGTGGCCTCCTCCTCACTCAGAGACTCCTTCTGGGCCAGGAAGTCGAACAGCTCCCCCCCAGAGACCCTGGCGCGCACACACACACACACACACACACACACACAGGCAGGCGTTGGGTCCAGGTCCTGGTCCCGGTCCCGGTCCTGGGGTCTCCCTGGACTCACAGCTCCAGGATGAGGACCACGTCGGTGCGGTTCTCGAACACGTCGTGCAGCGTGACGATGTTCTGGTGCCGGGTCTGCCTCAGGACCGCCACCTCGCGCTGGATCTCCTCGCGCCGCACGCCGCGCCAGCTCGCCGTGCTCTGACGCTTCTTGATGAACTTGGCGGCGAAGTCCCGGCCCGTGGTCCTCTCCCGGCACCGCTTCACGATGGCAAACTGGCCGCTGGAACACAGAGGAACACAGAGGTCCTGAGGTCTGGAGGTCCTGACACCAGGGGTCCTGACACCAGAGGTCCTGACACCAGAGGTCCTGACACCAGGGGTCCTGACACCAGAGGTCCTGACACCAGAGGTCCTGACCTCTAGAGGTCCTGACACCAGAGGTCCTGACCTCTAGAGGTCCTGACACCAGAGGTCCTGACCAGCAGGGGTCCTGACACCAGGGGTCCTGACACCAGAGGTCCTGACCAGCAGGGGTCCTGACACCAGAGGTCCTGACCAGCAGGGGTCCTGACACCAGAGGTCCTGACACCAGAGAGTACCGGGTCCTCACAGCGGCCCTTGCACTACTGTGTAAAGAACTTCCAGCTGTAGCCATACAGCAGCCTGGTAGACGGCGCCCCAGATTGCCCCTTGTCCAGGAGGGGGGACAGTTCCTGGTCCAACGCCGGTGCCTTTGCCGGGTCTCTGATGATGGTCGCTGCCCAGTGGCTGAACTGCTGATGGGAAAAAGAACCAACGGCCGGCCCCCGGATATCAATCCCTGGCCCTCCGGCCCCTAGGGGCACCAGAGGGTGCGCCGAGGCAGTAAGGGGGTGGGGGCACGAAAACTCGATGCCGTTGATGCCGACCATCTCCTGCTCTGGCAGCGGTGCCACCCAGGGCAGGAGGTGGTAGTGTGGAAGCCGACTGAAGGGGGCGGGGCGTACGCCGCCTGCACGACAGGTGCAGATCTAGCAGCTCAAGTTAGCAGCGGAAGCGGCGCTCGGTGGAAAACTGCGGCTCCGTCGCGGCAGCTTCCCCCGCTCCAGGGACGGTGGCAATCAAACGACGGTAAAGAACTCCAATCCAGCAACAGCGACAGTGGACTACGCTTGCAGTGCAGGTAGGCCTCTAGTGCAGGTACGCTTGTAGTACAAGTACACTTGTTGTACAGGTACACTCATAGCGCAGGTACACTAGTCCCGTGTCCTCAAGGCTCAAACTGAACGCAAGAAAATAGGACCAGAACCTGGGTTTGGACTCCAGAACTTACAGCGGTTCCGGGGTCACCCGAGGGTCACGAGTGACGTTGTTGTTCAACATCTTTGACCTGCACACGGTGATGGGAACATTCTGGTGCTTTAAGCTCCGCCTCAGTCAGCAGGGATGAACTAGAACAGTTCTGTGTCTTCCGGCTGTAACTCGACACTCGCTCCACCGACAGCAGCTGCTAAACTTAGAACCACAGCTGTTCCTGTCTGACAGCAGCAGAACGTTCCTCACGGAACCGACAGGCTGCTCTCAGCATTCTGCCCTATTAGAACCCTGCTGTGGGACCGATCAGTTCTGATGACAAACGTCAGGTTCCGTTCCGTTTCCATGGAAACGGGAGAACCACGGATGGTTCTCATTCTGTTCCTCTGACTGTTTGTAATGGAACCACAGAAACGTACTGCAGGAGCAGAGCTTTTGAAAACTTCTGCTTCCTCCCATTTTCCTGAAGTTCCACTCTGGGTTCTGTTGTCGGAGCGTTTTAACTGAAACTGTGCGGAACGTGGTGTGCAACCCGGAGAACCTGAGCTCACCTCCCCAGCTCCTCGCCGATCTCGTAGAACTCCTCCACGTTCTGCTGCTTGAAGAAATCCATCCTGCGGAACGTCAGGAACCTTCAGAACGCTGCAGCCACACACCACAAGACGGGAAATACAGCTGAATGAATGTCAGGTGTGTGTGTGTGTGTGTGTGTGTGTGTGTGTGTGTGTGTGTCTGTAGTGAAACTCATAAATTTTGTATTAACACACACACACTGAGTCTGTTCTTTCCATTAAGTTCAACAGTTTCCTGTCACTGAAGATCTGGTACAAAGAGTCTTACCGCGTCAGAAGCGCTCCATGTTGCTGCTGCAGCCTGAAGCCCCCCTAATGCCCCCCCCCCAGTACCGCCCTCCCTCTGCAGACCCCCTATCCCGACCAAGGACCACGCCCCCCTGCAGCCCCCACAGCACCGCCCACCGCCCCCCGCAGCCGCCCTAATACCCCCCCCCCCCCCCCCCCCCCCCCCGCGCTGCAGCCCCCCCAGTGGCGCCCTCCCCCTGCATCAGAAACCAAACCAACAGCAACTAAACCAAGCCAGATGTTTTTGGTTACTTTAAATGTTTTTCTTTAAAAATCAGCTTGGCAATGTTTGGGTGTTTGGCTCACGTTTCACTGACTGAACGAAGCAGCGCGTGTTGTTGTTCGACCGTGTGGCGTTGTGTCTGTGCTTAAAGGTCATTTCTCTCCCGATAGTAATTTGACGTGGCTGCTTGGAAAGCCTGATTTAATTACATTTTCTGATCTCCCTGCCCATTGTTTTGTTATTATTCTTACCTAAAACCTCTGAGGTTACGTAATGAAACTGTACATCAGTTAGCGAGCCAGCACAGGGATCACAGTAGCTCAGCAAGGTAGGCTACCCGTCGGATCTCTGCTGCAACTCGTTTGGGTTAGAAACGGCGCTGCAATGCCTCAGCCAAGAAAAAACATTGGTGTCGAGGAGGCTGAGGAGTTAAGGTCGTCTGTCGATGCACTGACTGAAGATGTCGCTTTGATTCGGCAGCATCAGAAGAAAATACTGGACCTGGTTGAGGAAGTCCGGCGGTTACGTAAGGAAAACAAAGAGAAAGACAAAAAGATCGCTGGCCTCGAGAGAAGAGTTGATGATTTAGAACAATATTCAAGGATTAATGATGTTGTCGTCACGGGGATCAGGATCTGACCACAGTCTTATGCTAACGCAGTTGCCGCTGAAAACAACGGGGGTGTGCCGAGCGAGGAGGAGACGCTGAGCGACAGACGACGTCCTTTCTCAGGGCAAATGGCATTTTCCTCGAAGCGGACGGCTTGGAGGCCTGTCATCCTTTGCCAACAAGAGGAAACGAGATCAAACCAGCTGTGATTTTGCAATTCAGCAACAGAAAGAAGAAAATTGCTTTGAAGAAACAGGGGAGTAAGCGGAAAGGTACTGATGTCTACTTGAATGACCACCTGACCAGAAGAAATGCTGAAATCGCCAAGAAAGCCAGGCAGCTGAGGAGACTCAAGAAAATATGAAGTACGTGGGTCAGTAACTGTGAAGTTTTTGTTATAGTCCAAAAACAAAGGTTCTTTTCCAAAGACCAGGGAGGTATTTTTTGTTATTTACCTGACGGTTTCGGCAGCTGTCCGCTGTCTTCTTCTTCTCTCTGAAGAAGACAGCTGACAGCTGCCGAAACCATCAGGTAAATAACAAAAAATACCTCCCTGGTCTTTGGAAAAGAACCTTTGTTTTTGGACTATAAATTGGAAAGACCAATGAACCTTTTTGGACTAAGTTTTTGTTATGCCCAATGGATCTCCGGAGGAAGCCAAGGTGATGGTAATCAGGGACATTAGCTAGAATTATTTCCCTCTACTGAGCAGGGTGCACGGGAACTGGAAAATGTTAGACCCTGATCAAATGTATTATTCAGCTCCTGACATAAATAGCAAATACTGTACAATAGAGGAATTTTCACAATCCTGGAAAAATGAAAATACAAAGCTGTCCATAATCCACTTTAATTGCAGGAGCATGTACAAAAATTTCTCAGACACTCATGAATATCTGCGACAGTTTAATGACCCATTCGGTATTGTTGCCATGACAGAAACCTGGTTCAGTGAGGAAAAAGGCATTTTGTTACGGAAGGATATGAGCTCACTTGTGCAAATAGAAGAAATAAAGCAGGGGGAGGAGCAGCGGTATATGTTCACAAGAGCCTTCAATTTTCAGTTATTGATGAGATGACATTAACTGTGAATGATGTTCTTGAACGTGTGTCTATTGAAATATACAATAAGAAAGAAAAAATATAATTGTAAGTTGTATTTATAGGACTCCAGGTGCCAAAGTTGAAGAGTTTAATAATTGTGTCGAAAAATTATTTGCAGAAGTGAGCAGCAAAACATTGTTTGTCTGTGGAGACTTTAAAGCAGCACAGCGCAGTTTTAAATATTAAATTATCAATTATTCACATCCACAAACGTTTTCACCTTTTCCTGATGGGCAGCAAGAGCTGTTTCTGCAAGATGGCAGTCGCTCCTAGTTCCCTGTGCAGAGCCCTGAAGGCACAGCAGAGTGATTCGGGTACGAATCCCTCTGAGCTGCGCGTGCACGCTGTCCTGTCTGATAAATGTGTGTTCGCCGCTTCGCCGCCGCCGACCGCCGACCCGACCCCCTCCGAAACCGGCCCGCCTTCCGCGGCGGACACCGCCCCGCGGAGGAACCCCCGCGACCCCCGGGGAGGAGGCGACCGACCCCCGCCGGGGACGAGGGCAACCCGCGAGGCGGGCCGCGGCGTGCCTCGACCGCCCCCTCTGCCGCCGCCCCTCCCTCCCCTGCCTCTACCACCTGTACCTCTCCCTTGCTCTCCTCCGTGTTCCCCGTTCCCCTCTCCCCCTGCACGTGCACACCTCCAAGAGCGTGCACAACTCTCATTCAGTACCGCTTTTCTTCAGAGAGGGCGTAGTACTGCCTAAACTTAGTGACTTGCGATCTACCCCCTTAAACATTGGACGTCGTATGGACGTCCAGATCATGTCCATACTGCGTCCGTCCGTCCAAGACCAATTATAGACCTATTTTGGACGTCCAAAATAGGTGAGGTATTTGGACGTCTTATTATTACCCAATTTCGACGTCTAGATGACGTTGAAGATCTGGACGTCCAAATTAGGACCCAATATCGACGTCTACATGCGGTTGAACATTCGAAAGTTGGGGAAACTTTTGATTAAAAGTGTTTACCATCTGAAAGAGATGAGATGACGTATTATGTATGAAACGGGTTTTGATGTATTTTATTTTTGTTTTATTTTGAAGGGCGACAGACAGGAAGTTCTGTGTCTGTGTTCACTTATTGGCTGCCATAATGTATATTAGCTTGACTGAGTGAACCCGGAAGTGGAGGTGTGTCAGATGCGTAGCTTTACTGCGAAAGCCACGGAGCTGGAGACGCCGCTGTCGGGCTAATTTAGTGTTTTTCCCTTAATCGCTGGTCCAGCGGTGGTCGGGGAACCCTGATTCCTGTTCTGTGGACCGACGGTAGTCTGGAGCCGCCTTCAGACCTGCCAACCTGTACGCATTTTGCGTAGCAGGTACGCAATTTGACATTAAAATACACTGGTACGCTCTGCCTCATTAAACTACGCAAAAAGCTGCAGACGTCTGTGAGCGCTGTTATAAATGCGGACCGTGGACGTTCTCATGTCTGACAACACGATGCAGCAGCAGGGCTCTGAAGTGTCACGCATTTCGGTGTGTTGTCACACAGTCACGGCACACATTGTATTTGTCACGTTGAAAAAAATACCGGTAAATTAGGCTGGTGCGCCGCAGCTCTGGAACAGGGAGGAAACACATGTGCTAGCCTGTAGTGCTGCGACGTTCAATGAACGAGTCGTTCGTTTGAACGGCTCTTTCAAGTGAACGACGAGAGCCGGTTCTCAGCTGTCTGAGAGTCGTTCCTTTGTGCAAACTGTCCACGCTTCCTTCACGTGTCTCCTGAGTGTCTCCTGAGTCCAGCTGTCTCCGCTGCCTTCATGTGAATGACGGAGTTTCAGTTTTCTGCCGCTTGCTCCAGTCACCTGAATGCAGCAGCTAACTAGCGGAGGAGGAGTGTCGCGAAACCGGAGCGGAGCCGGTGTTTTGGAAGAACTGATTCCCCGTTAACTGGCGACTGGGTTTCTTTCACGTCCCTTGTTGCTGATAGCTGTTAAAAACCAGACAAAAAGCCGTGTCCGACCTTTTATGAGTCTGATTTCAACATCTGCTGCTACTAGCAGCAGCAGCAGGAAGTGCTTAAGGAAGTCAGTCACCAGGTAACAAGGAAACCAGTTCATTTGAAACACCGTATTGACGGCTTTATAAAGGTTTTAGTAATAGAACACACGCACGCATGCGCACACACACAGCATAAAATGCTCAGTTAAAGGACACGTAGCAGCATTTTGAAGCTCTTTTCTGGGGACGACTGCAAGGTTAGCCGCAATGTAATGTGTATCAGAAAAACATCTGTTAAATATTTGTCATTAAACAAATTAAAGAACCACATGAAAACTTAAAATTTAAAACTGACAGTGCCCCCCCCCCCCCCCCCCCCCCCCCCCCCCCGGTCGACAACTGTCCCGGCAAGTGGTACTCCAAAAATTTTGCCAAGGTTGGCAGGTCTGCGCCTTGGACCGGCCGGTCACAGTCCCTTTTGAGGGCGATCGGCACCATAGCATGCTGGGACAGTGGATGGAGGAAGAGTTAGCTGCAGATTCGTCACTGGTCTGGTATTTTGAGTACTGTGAAGTTTTTGCAATAAAATCTGTTTAAAAAGAATTGGATTGTGATCCTAGTTTTCTGTACCTGTGAATTTTGCTGTACCTTGGCTTGTCAGGAGGTTGGTGCCATCTTTATGCATTTCGAGTTAGCATCTGCTGGTGATTGATTCAAATGAAGTAATAGGAAAATAACATTGGACTCAAAACAAGTTTGATAGTAAATGGTTGAAGTTGTGTCGTAAACTCACTGTGGATTCAACATTGAAATATCAACATTCTTTAGATGTAAATAATCATCAGTATTTTTAAAATCATGACTTATAGAATTTTTCCTGAAATATGTCAGTTGAAAAACAACGTTATTTCAACATCCAGACAACGTTGATAAATTTACCATTGGAAAAGTGTTTATGTGAATGCTAACCCCGCCTTGTATTTCTTTTTCTTTGAGTCTGTTTGTTTTCATTGTCCCATAAAGACAGAATTATGTCTAATAAAAGAGCCGCCCAAACGGTTAAATTTAGTTCGTATTTTCATCAAATTGTGAACTTTGCAGAAACACAAAACAAACATTTTTAATACCACCACTTTGTTTCGTGTGTATTGCACTGTATTTCAGGAGTAGTTTTCCGTAAAATAGTGATCACCTTCCCGTTTACTGATGAAATGCTCAATAAACTAACAGCTCAACAGGTCAGGCTGAGGATTGCTAAGTCGTGAGTTCGAATCTCGTGTGTCACACGTCTGTAATGAAACGCTGAAATAGCTGAATGAATAAGCGTGAAACCTGGTGATTAGATTTTGGTCAATTAAAATTATATTTTCCCCTCTTTTTTTTGGCCCTTGTCTGAAGGTCCTGATGACGTCGATACCCGACGTCGAAATTACGTTAAAAAAAAGACGTCATCTGGCGTTACATTCTGCACCTTGTGGGTACCTCCCTGGGACGTCCAACAATGACCTTAAAAAGACGTTGATTCAACGTCTTTTTGCTCAGTGGGACTGAACCCCAATAAGCACACGGTCACAGGTGATTTTGTTAAGAATGATCAGTATGAACCTTTATCGGACTATAACAAGACCGAGTGGAATCACAGGACACAGTGCCACGTTAATAGACAATATATCTACGAATAACATTAGGGATGAAATGTGTAGTGGTCTAATGATTTGCAACATAACTGATCACTTACCTGTCTTTTTGATGTATGGAAGTCAAGATATAAGTACTGGTCATTCAGGGAAAACATTACACAAGAGGGTACTTATTGACTGAGAGTCCATCAAGGCTTCCAATCAAGACCTAAGTGCTGAGGAGTGGAGCTGTGAACGGAATGTAGATAAAGCTCATGATAACTTTTTGAAAATGTATATAGCATTATACAATGTGCACTGTCCTATAAAACAATATAGTGCCAAGAATAATAAGGCAGTGGTTTTATACAGCGCTTTTCTGGACACTCAAAGACGCTTCACATTGCATTCTTCATTCTCTCCACACTGGGTGGAGGTAAGCTGCTGTAGCCACAGCTGCCCTGGGGCAGACTGACGCCATCGGCCCCTCCCACCACCAACCATTCACTCCCACAACTTTCATACTTAGGCAAGGAGGGTGAAGTGTCTTGCCCAAGGACACGACGACAGTTTTCGCCTGCGGGAGCGGGGATCGAACTGCCAACCTTCCAGTTATGAGACGACCTGCTCTACCAACTGAGCTACTGTCGCCCCTAAAACGAAATGTTCTTGGATGACCAGACGACTACAAAATGCTTGTAAGAAGAAAAATATTCTTTACAAAAAATTGGTGACTGACTTCCTTTAGCGCTTCCTGCTGCTGCTGCTGCTGGCAGCAGAGGTAGAAATCAGACTCATTAAAGGTCTGAACGGCTTTTTGTTTGGTTGTTAACATCTATCAGGAACAAGGGACGTGAAAGAACCCCAGTCGCCAGTTAATAGGGAAACCAGTGATTCCGAAACACCGGTCCTCTCCGGGTTCTGGACACTCCTCCTCCGCCAGCTAGCTGCTGCGTTCAGGTGACTGGAGCTGCTGTGGAAAACTGAAACTCGGTCGTTTACGTGAAGGCAGTGGTGACAGCTGGACTCGGAGACACTCAGGAGACACTCAGGAGACACGTGAAGGAAGCGTGGACAATTTGCACAAAGGAACGGCTCTCAGACAGCTGTGAACCGGCTCTCGTCGTTCACTGAACGTCACAGCACTACCAGGAGCGGCGCCT
Source organism: Salarias fasciatus (assembly GCF_902148845.1). Taxonomy (NCBI): domain Eukaryota; kingdom Metazoa; phylum Chordata; class Actinopteri; order Blenniiformes; family Blenniidae; genus Salarias; species Salarias fasciatus. Next base: position 39,455,774 of record NC_043745.1, on the reverse strand, counting down.
GGGCGACGGCCGGTTCCAGTGCTACTTCAGGCTGACGCTGTGTTTCCACCAGAAGCGCTGGACAAATGAGATCATGCACGCCGCTCTCCCAAGCCGCTCGCCAACTGTTCTGCGCGGTTGGAGCCCTGCTGCCCGACGTCAGCACGTCCGTGAAAACCTCCACGCTGATAGGCTGTCCTGGCGCCACTTCGCTTGACAAGTTCAATTATTTCAACTCGTGCGACAAGCGTGGAGCGGTGAAGCGGCGGGCTTCGGGCGACAAGCGGCGAGGATTCCCGACCAAATATTGAGTGCATAAGTGAACTTAATTATTTGAAGGTTGACTTTTTGTATTAAGAACAATTTTCTTTTTATTGGTCGGATGGAATATGCTAATTTTTTGAGATAGGGATTGTTGGTTTTTCTTTACTTTTTGCCCAAAATCATCAATGTTAAAACAATAAAAGGCTTCAACTACTTCAGTTGTGTGAAACGAATCTAACATCTATGAAAGTCTAATGTTTATCAGTACATTACAGAAAATAATGCACTTTGTCACAATATGCTGATTTTTTGAGAAGGAACTGTAGTCCTGGCGACAGACAACGAGGCTAAGTTGGGAAGTTCGCTCATCTCAAATGTTGTGCCCACAGTCTGAATCTGGCCTCTCAGCGGGCTTTAAAGAGGCCACACTCTCCAGGCTTCTGGGCAGAGTCCGGAAAATATCCACATACTTCCGTCGCAGTACTACATAAAACCACTGTCTGACAGTCAAACAGAAGAGTCTCGGCCTGAAAAATCACAAGCTGATGTGGCCACAAGGTGGAGCAGAGCACATGACGTGGTGGAGAGTTCCTGGAACAACAACTGTCTCCAGAGGTCAGAAAGGAGAGGCAGAGCTCGGCACTCTGAACCAAACAGACGGGTCAGATGCAGAGGAAGCTGTGTGGCGTTAAAGCCAATGAAGGATCCAACAGCTTCTCTTACTGCTCCAATGAAAGCACAACTCCTGCTGAGCATGACCGACCCGTCAGCATTTCAAATGTCTCTATTCTAGCATAGATGAGGTTTGATCAGGAACTTCTCAGCTCTGCATCCTGTGTTTCTCTGGTTTCAGCTGGTTTCTGTGGGTTTTAATCGCCATTTGCGTTTTGTGAGCATGTTTCAGAAAGACGGCGCTCGGTGTCTCAGTGCTGTTTGTTCTTGATGAATCTATTTAATGAGCCGCTGCATGATGGAAGACACGTTTTACACTCATGTATATTTTTATCTGATTAAATTGGTTAAATATGGGCTTTATGAAGTTGGGTTGAAGCTGGTTGGTTTTCTCGTCTGCTTTGTGAGTTGTAGTGTTCATATTGAAGACTTGATAAAGTTCTGGATCATTTTAAATTACAGGCTGCAGTCTAAATCTGCTCTGTTTCTGTGGATATTCGGCTGTAGCTCCGTTAACGGGTAATAAATGTGTCGTTAACTCAGTGGTGGATTCAGTCCGTTAACGGGCCGGCTTTACATTTAAACCTTAATTTATATACTTCCACTAAACGTTTGTGTTAACCCTGATATTGTGAGGAGGATTCAGAGAAAGGAGGCTGTTTTTAAAGAATCAATGTGTTTAAAGTGTGGAGGTGTTTGAATAAGTCAGAATAAGCCCGCAGGCCCGCCTTTTTTTCCCCACTTTGCGTATTTTTTTTCCGTCTTCCCGCTTCATCCTATTTTCACGAAAAAACTTAAACTTACCTGATCATTTCTTAAACTGATCTTAAACTGATCATTTCTAGCTGATGTGTGAAAATGTGTTCCTTCTAAATTAATACTTTATATTAAAATTCAACACAACAGACTTTCATTCAGGAAAAAAACTCTCTCTCTCTCTCTCTCTCTCGCTCAGTGAGTGTATCTGTTTGTCTGTGTGTGTGTGTGTGTGTGTGTGTGTGTGTGTGTGTGTGTGTGTGTGTGTGTGTGTGTGTGTGTGTGTGTCCTGTAGTATTTTAATGCCATCCTCATAATAAAGCCAGTGTAAAGTGTGTGTCCACTGAACAGCCTCTGAGTCAAACAGCTGACAAGGTAAAGATTTTTACAAGTCCAGCATGGAGGTTTACCTAGGCTAACAGAGACTGAGTCTGTCCAAAGTGCTCAAAGCATTAAAAAAAAGTCAATGGGTAAAAAGCTGAACACCTGTACGAGACAGAATAACTCTTCCAGTAGGATATACATAAAATGTGGTCTACTAAACATTAGAGCAATCTCCACTAAATCTCTGTTAGTTAATGACCTTATCGGTGACAATAACATTGATCTCCTTGCTCTAACAGAAACTTGGCTCCAGCAAGATGACTATGTGAGGCTCAGTGAATGTACCCCTCCAACCTATGTTAACTTCCAAACAGCTAGATCAACAGCTGGAGGTGGAGGTGTGGCAGTGATTTCCCACTCCAGTCTTCTTCTTAAACCCAAAACTAATGTTAAATTCAACTCTTTTGAAAGCTTAATACTAACGCTTACTTGTCCAAATTGGAAGAATCAAAAAGCTGTGCTATTAATTATTGTGTATCGACCTCCTGGTCCTTACTCTGACTTTTTAACTGAGTTCTCAGAGTTTTTAAGCAATATAGGATTGACTCATAACAAGATCCTTATAATAGGTGACTTTAACATCCATGTGGATGATTCTGGTGACAGTTTGAGTAATGCGTTTATTGCAGTATTAGATAGTATCTGTTTCACCTCAAAATGTTGATGAATCCACTCATAGTCACAAGCACACCCTGGATCTGGTCTTAACATATGGGATAGAGGTCAGGGACCTAAATGTTCTCCCTCAGAACCCCATACTCTCAGACCATTTTTTAATTACTTTTCAGGTTTTGATTGAAGACTACTCTGCTCAAAAAGATAAAATTCAGCTGATACGGACATTATCTGAAAAATCTGTGGCTCGGTACAAAGAATTGACCCAGCCTGCATTTGCTGCATTATCTAGTGAACTCAGAGAAATGAGCTTATTGACCAGTGGTGATAATAGTGATCAGTTTGTTGACAGTGCTATGCACTCACTAAAATCTGCCCTTGACGTAGTGGCCCCGTTGCAGCTGAAAACCAATCGACCCAGGCGCGTTGCTCCATGGTTTAATTCTGAAACCCGTGTTCTCAAACAAAAAACTCGGCAATTAGAAAGACTGTGGCGTAAATCTAAATCAGAACAATCTCTGAAGGCTTGGAAATGTAGCTTGCTAAGCTATAAACAAACTCTTTTTAAAGCCAAGACATTATATTACTCTTGTTTAATAGAAATAAACAAAAATAACCCTCGGTTTCTGTTCAACACTGTAGCCAGACTGACAAACAGTCATACTGTAGTGGAACCAGTAATCCCAGAATCTTTAAACTGCCATGACTTTCTTAAATTCTTTAATGATAAAATCATAACCATCAGAGGTAAAATCAGTGAAGCGCTTTCCTCAGATCAAGCTCAGGGAATCCAGCCACTGCCTCCACCTGAAATACCTGAAATACTAGATAGTTTCTCACCAGTAGATGGGGCTGAGATTACTTCGATTGTAATGTCTTCTAAAACCTCGACCTGTCTCCTAGATCCAATTCCAACTAAGCTTTTCAAAGATATTCCTCCAGTTATCTTAAATACGATCATAACTATAATAAATACGTCTCTAGAAAATGGCTATGTGCCACAGTCATTTAAATTAGCAGTAATCAAACCACTGCTGAAAAAACCTAATCTTGATCCTGATATTCTAGCTAACTACAGACCGATATCAAATCTGCCTTTTATTTCAAAAGTCCTGGAAAAAGTTGTGGTTAAACAGCTTTGCCGCCACCTACAGGACAATAGTTTATTTGAGAAATGTCAGTCAGGATATAGAGCTGATCACAGCACTGAGACTGCGTTAGTTAAAGTCACTAATGACTTGCTGTTGGCGGCTGACGCAGGTCTGGTCTCAGTCCTGGTTCTCCTAGACCTCAGTGCAGCTTTTGATACAATCGACCACAATATTCTCCTGCAGAGGTTAGAATGTGAGGTCGGCATCAGAGGAAAAGCCCTCTGCTGGTTCAAATCCTATTTATCTAATAGGTACCAATTTGTTCACGTTAACCAACAGTCCTCACCGTGCTCCCAGGTCAGTTATGGGGTTCCTCAAGGGTCCGTGCTCGGGCCAGTTTTATTTCTGTTGTATTTACTTCCTTTAGGGAACATAATTACAAGTCACAATATGAATTTTCATTGTTATGCAGATGACACACAACTGTATTTATCTATGAAACCTGATCAAACTAATCAAATAGACAGACTCAGTGACTGTATCAGAGAAATTAAATCCTGGATGACTACGAACTATCTCCGTCTGAATCCTGGCAAAACAGAGGTCATTATACTAGGCCCCCATAAACTGAGAGAGTGTCTATCCAAACAGATTATCACCTTAGATAACGTCAGTGTATCCTCCTCCTCTACTGTGAGGAACCTCGGGGTCTTATTTGATCAGGATATCTCCTTTAAAGCACACATCAACCTGGCTTGTAAAACAGCATATTTCCACTTGTGCAACATAGCTAAAATAAGAAACATTCTACCTAGAAGCGATGCAGAAAAACTCATCCATGCATTTGTTTCTACGAGACTGGACTACTGCAACTCCCTTCTTGCAGCCTGCTCAAAAACTGCATTAAAAAACTTTCAGTTGGTTCAAAATGCGGCCGCCAGATTATTAACTGGAACTAGAAGACGTGAACACATTACTCCCGTTCTAAAATCTCTTCACTGGCTTCCTGTCGAGTTTAGAGTTAGATTTAAAATCCTTCTCCTCACTTACAAAATCCTAAATGGGATGGCTCCGACCTATCTCCAAGATGCTTTAACGCCTTATCAACCAATCAGAGCACTCCGCTCTCAAAATGCAGGGTTACTGGTGACTCCTAGAGTCTCTAAATGGACACTAGGTGGAAGAGCCTTTAGCTATCAGGCACCGTTTTTATGGAACCAGCTTCCAAGTGGTGTCAAAGAGGCAGACACAGTCTCCACATTTAAGGTGAGGCTCAAGACGTTTCTCTTCGATGCAGCCTATGATCAGGTCAGCTAGGGACTCTAAACCATCATGATTAAAAGCTGCCCTAGGAGCTAGAATGCTGTGGGAAGTACGGTGCACTGAGTCCTGTCCTCTAATGTCTGAATGTTCTTCCCTTTAGTCCGTTCATTGCTTTTCCCCTGCTGTCCCCCCCTTCGAGGGGGAGTCTTCTCCAGTTTCAGTTGCTGACTCCACTATCACGAGGGCCTACGAACAAGCTCCGTCCGGACCGGGAGGACACTCCTGTCGGTGCTGTGCCTGCGGACTGGCTTCGGTTATAGTCTCCGACACAAGGATCAGGTTTATTTTACAGTTCCTAGAACCAACACTGTTTACGGAAGATCTGCCTTCAGTGTGAAAGCTCCTCAAGACTGGAACAACCTTCCTGCTTATATCAGATCAATAACTTCTCTATCAATGTTTCGACATGCCATTTGCAGTCATCTTCGAAGCATCTGTAACTGCTATTAGTTTATTCATGGATGTGTCTTTATTGGCGCAATGTCATACAAGTGCAGTGTTGGGGTTTACGATTGGTAATTGGGAATAAATTACTAAACTATTGATTACTGGAAGTAATGGATTACTTTCAGTAATTTAGTTACTTACTCATTTGGGTAAATCTTGATTTACCAATTAATAATTGCAGGTCATTAACAGTGGCTCACCAATAACAATCAATTACGGCGTAATAAACTGTTTAAAGTGAAGCACCAAGTAATTTAACCCAACGTCAATTTTTATTAATCAGAATAAACTGTTATTTATTCGTTGATAATGTTAAATAATCAGCTATTTGGGAATGGAGTAGACCACAGAGTGATTTATCCATCAAATTATTGATTAACAAGGTGTTATTAATTAATCAATAATGCCACAAATGACTAATTACTGGAAATGGGTAAATTACAGAAAATGAGCAGAGGGAAGTTGTGAATTATGCATTAAATAAACCTGTGGGTTATTCAACTAATAATTCCAGGGCACCACCTCGTCAGAGGAACATTCATTACCAATTTTCAGTCTCAAAGATGGAAAGATAATTTAAGCTGGTGGTTAATCTTTGGATAAACAACCGTTAAATTATCAGAAAAGGTGTGAGATTGAGCACAGGCTGTTACAACCAGGACATTTGTCACAAAACACACAAGAATGAATCGTTCAGTTCAGTTAATGAGCATTTAGTAACAATGTCTATTACTAATCAACACATGATCAACAAAACAGAACATATTCAACTTGCAAGCTGTGTGTGTGTGTGTGAGAGTGTCTGGAGACGCACAGGAAGGGGCGTAAACCCGTTCGGAGCGTGGCCCGATTGGGTCGGCTGTGTGGTCCCTCTTCCTGGAGGAAGAGGAGGGGTGTGTGAGTGTGGGTGTGAGCGTGTGTGTGTGTGTGTGTGTGTGTGTGTGTGTGTGTGTGTGTGTGGCAGAGCGGCCACCCGAAGCGACAGGAGGAGTCGATCCTGAGTCACTCACGAAGTAGGCGTGACTCTGGTCACACTCGGGTGTTCGTGAGAGTCCAGTTCGCTGACGAGTCGGCACGTGGGTGTCCGCATGCGCGGTACAGAGAGAGAGAGAGAGAGAGGACGAGGTAGCCGCATCTGTGGACCCCGCGATCCACGCCTGAGCAGATGAGAGAGAGAGAGAAAGGGGGGGGATTCTCCGGACCTTCCCCTTTGTGGGCGGTCTACGGATCTGCTGCGCGGAGTGTGAGACGAGATCACGCGCGATGGAGACGGAGGGGAGGAGAGAGAGGGAGGGGGGAGAATTGAGCGGGCGAGCTCCACGCGTGCCGGTTCGAATCTCCGAAGCTCGGGTTAGTACCAGAGGAGAGGCAGAGATGAGCTTACCTCCTCACACGCATAAACAAATGTTTTGCAAGTTGGAGGTGAGGAGGGAAGCTCGTGCTCGCGGTCGTGTGCGCGGGTGCACACATGAGGAGGAGAAGAGAGGTAAAGAAAGAAAGATACAGTCACGCGATAATGAACACGCTTCGGTCTGTTCATTAATAAAAGCCAATGCATGAATTACACTCCTATCTATCTGCCTAACCTGCCCAAGGCTCATCTCTGGTGTTCCGAAGAGGGGAGTGTTTGACCGCCAGGCGTGTGGCAGGAGCTTGGCGTCTGTGTTGCAGTTGGTGAAATATGGTGATTTCGGTGGGGAGATCAGAGCCGTCGCTGTGCCCGGTCAGGGCTCTGCATTGCTATGTTGAGCACACAGCTGGGTTTCGCACTACAGACCAGCTGTTTGTGCTGTTTGGGACCAGGGGGTATGGAGCCCCGCTGACCTCCCAGCGTCTCGCCCACTGGGTTGGGGGCGTCTTTGCAGCTGCCTTCGAGGCACAGAATCTCCCGCCGCCGGCGGTGATTCACGCTCATTCCACTCGGAGCATGGCGGCCTCTGCGGCCCTGTGCAGAGGGGTCACGGTGGGTGACCTCCGCCAGGCTGCTTCCTGGGCTTCTGCGTCCACCTTTGTGCGTTCATATCTGATGGATATGTGCACAGACTCTGTGGCCATGTGGGTGCTCAGCGGGAACAGGAGTTCTGTCGCTTGACCGTGTTGCTCTCGTCCGGCCCGGCTTCTGCTTCCCGTGTGGGTCACAGACCAGGGTTTTCCCCGCCTGCCGTTGTGACTCTGTCTCGGCCGGCGTGTGTGTGTGTCGCTGTTACGATGCTTGTGCACGTTGCCGGCGGTGCCTCGATGTGAGGCTGTCTGCCGCTGTGTTTGGAGGCTTTGGTGGGGCTGTTCTGGACGTACAGCCTGCCTGCTTCTTTTTTCCACACCAATCCTGTCAGCACGCCAGCTGGGAGTACATTCCTCCCTACGGCCTCCGCCTTGGTGTGTACCAATAGCGAAGCCCGTAGGTGGGCTGAGCACTCACATAGAATTAGTAGTTACTAAAGGTAACTCCAGTTCTATGAGTGAGTGCACGCCCACCTACCTGCAGGCCCAGCTGTCTGCTTCCTTTTCTATGGCTGTTTCAGAAGAAGGAAGATGTGTTGTGCAGACGCTGGAGATATACCCTCGGCGATATACCCTCACTGTGCCAGCGAGCATGGAGGATTGGCACGTCTGTTTCAAAAATGTCTCAGTGATTGGCTGTCGCCAGAGGAGAGTACCAATAGCGAAGCCCGTAGGTGGGCACGCACTCACTCATAGAACTGGAGTTACATTTAGTAACTACTAATTTTCACTTCAGACCACATTTGGTAATTTTTTAAAATTTCTTTCCTAATTAATTTTGATGCCTGTGTTTATTTATGTATTGTTTTACTTTCACATTTTCTTTTATCCAAATTGTCCAAATGCTAAATTTTATTTTCATCTGAGATTTTATTTATTTATTGACACTTTTTTATTCACTGTCACATTTATATCTTCATTTTTTTTCCAATCTTGGATTTTCTTGCTCTATTTTTTTTTCCTACACATTTATTTATTTATGCGTCAATATGTAATTGAGGGAGCGGGGTTTGAAGGTGTGTCTTGGGGTCAGCTCCTCGCCTATTGGCCGATCAATTTTAACATGGTAAATCCACAGATGTAGAGTAGAGTAGAGTAGGGAGGTGGAAACAGGCCCGTCGTCTCTCATTCCAGCTCTGCTGCTTCCCCTCCTCATGTCTGATCGCTGTTCTCCACCCTGATGTGCTCCACCTGTGTCTCATTGGTCATGGGGGTCAGCTGGTGGTCTGGGCTCATCAGGGCTTCTGTCTGTCTTCAGGTTGTGGGATCATCTTGTCTTCTTGCTCTGAGCCGATGCTGGTCCCGTTCAGTCCGTCAGCAGAGAGAGCTGCATGCTGAGCTCCTGCCAGGCGCTTTGGAACATCTTCTTTCCTGTTTCCCTGCCCTCTGCTGAAGCAGCTTCTGGTTTCTGGATCTGGATCCTGAGTCCATGCTGGACTCCTGCTTTTGTTTTTGGAGATTTTGGATCATTGTTTCTCCTGATGGACAGAAAAAAAAAACTTTAACACAACTCTGGCAGTGACTGACATGTTGGGTCGTCCTCCACGTACCTTCCTCCTTAAATAGGACGTATTTGTTGTCATTTGCATCAGTTTGTTCGAGTTTTATGTTTGTTGGACTTTTATATGGAGCGTTAACCCTGGATGTTTGTCCAGGTTGCGAAACTTTTGTCACCATGTTGAGCAAGAAGTGATTTCCAGAGAAAGGGACTTGTATAATCAGATCTGATAGGAGGCTGCTGTCACATGTCAGGAGGTGGTTGTGTTTCCATGACAGAATTAGAGATCTCCTCTCAGATTAAAGCAGTCTGATTTATCTCTGTGTATCTTCTGCAGGCTGAAAACTGACGTTCAAACACTTGAACATGTTTGTGTCTTCATGCTTTATGTTCTCAAACAGGATTTCAATCAGTAAATTCCAATCAGGCTGGATCAATCAGTAGAACCTTTCTACAGCTGGAAGATCCAGAAGCTCCCAGCTTCATGCAGAAACACTGATAGACTGATACATCAGCCGGTCGATATTTGAGTTTCTTTTTTTTTTTTTACGTGTATCGGTATGGGCCGATACGCGCATGGATTTGCAGATTTGTTTTTCCCTGGCATGATTTACAGACTTAACAGATTTACAGACAGGCATCCACGGGCAGCTCTGTGTTGTTGGAAGTCCCTGAAGCGCACATGCAGTGGTAAAAGCACCAGACACTTTTTGTTCATTTTAAAGTATGTTGAGTAAAGTTCAACAAAGCTGTTGTATATTTTTACTGTTCAATAAATATTTCCTATTTTAAGCTTGAGACCTAGGCTGGTGAACGCCGCTTGAATCACAAGTGAGATTCAGGCTGGGAACCACTTGTTCATTTTCTTGTAGGGGAGGAGCAGTTTAAAATGTTCCGCAGCTGTTGATTGGGCGCTGCGCATGTCTGTCAGTCTGGGGCTGCTGGAACCCAGAGCCAATTGTGTCAGTTCTATTTTTTTTTTTTTTTTCCCTTGTCCTGTTCGGCAGTTGGGGCGTGCAGTATTGTATGATTGGAGCCTTTTACTGTCTGAACAGATTTTAATGTTAGCAGATTAATGTTAACAGATTTTAATCGTGTCATTTCTAGCCGCCTGGTTTTGCTGCAGAGCGACAGCAAAACTATGGAGGTAAATTTGTGTCTTTATTTTTCAATCAAAAAAAAAGTTGCTCCAATCGCAAAACATGTTTTCAATCAGAAAAAAACTTCACTTCAATAAAAAAAAAAAAAAACGTTTTCAATCAAAGAAAAAATGTGTATATAAACACATATAAACACGTTTTTTCTTTGACTGATTTTTTTTTTTTGGTTGAAAATACATTTTTTGATTGAAGTCCTATTTTTGGATTTGAGCCATATTATAGGTAGGACATTTGTTTCTTTATTATTCAATCAAAGATGTAACTTCAATTAAAAAAAAATGTTTTCAATCAAAGCAAATAAAAAATGTTCGGAGTGTTTCGACTTTGTTTTGACATTCAAACACCTTTTTTCCGATTGAAGTGAAAAAAGTTTTGAAGCTTCTTTTTTGAAACTTCTTTTTTGAAGCCTCTTTTTTGAAGCCTCTTTTTTGAAGCCTGTTTTTTGAAGTCCCTTTTTTGAAGCCTGTTTTTTGATTGAATCATTTTGACACAAACGTCTCGCAGTGGGCGGAGCTTCTCCATTGGTCGGGCATGTGTGAGTGACAGGTGTCCACACCAATGACGAATCTCTCCAGAAGAAGCTAGAAGCTGGAAGCTAGCTGCTTGTGTGTGCGGGGAAGTCGGTTTCTATTTGCAGCTGTCGTCACGCTGTTGCATTGTGGGATTGTTCAGGTCTCGCTTGCGAGCTACTTTCCGATTCACGCTTTCTGAGTGCGGCATTATTTCTTCAAAACGAGAAGATCCTGTAGCGTGAAAGGCGACCACCATCGGTCACGTCGATGGAATGGGAGCAGGACAGACGACAATCTACGTTTTTTCCAGTTTCCCAAGTGGAAAAGAAGTTACGGAGAGCAGACTGAGGAAGAGGCGTCGGATGGCGGGTCGCAGCAGCGACATAAAAGAAGAGCATCACTTTCGACTCCATATCTGACAACATGCTTGTTTGCTCTCGCCATTTTCATAAAGGCAAGTAAGTGAGTTTATTAGTTTTTAAGCGATGCTGCTGAAAATGCGGTTTCTTTGTGAATGAAGTCACGTTAGCGGTGAAGCTAGTTTGCAGCTGCCAGGGAGCCTCAGCAGCTGCGAGCCAACTTCACTTATAAACTCCAGTCAGAGGAGGAGGGCAGTAGAGATGGGATCATCACTTCATGCTAAATCTGTTTATTTTATTTTTTCATCTTAAATTTAAACGTTACGGAGGGAGTGACCTTAAAGATCCAGTCAGACCTGCTGTCCAAGAGAGGACACGTCTTGTCAGTTCTGTCCTCACAGACAGATAAACACACACTCCCTGGTACGCCGCAACACACATCAACACATCAGATCTGATCTCCTTTTGAAAACAAACATACAGTTATTGATTTGTTTGCTATAACTGATCAAACTAAATTTACAACACATCCTACAGGAGAACACAGTCAACAGCTTCAGCAGCAGCAGCAAAATACGTCAGATGATGTTACAGCCGGACAAACAATCAGCACAACAACAAATCCATCTGCACCTGTCTGTATTTACAGTCCTTGTAACTATGTGCAATGTCATGCAAGAATCCAGTGTTTACTAGGTTTCTCAATTAAACCTAACGTGTGTCTGCAGGTCAACCAGCCTCTGAAATGATGGAGACTGATCCAGACTGGACACCTTCCCTACGTCTGGACACACATCGGTCCCTCTGACCAATGAGGCGCTCTGCAAGGCGACGTAGGTGGGAGCAGCTACGGAAAGTGTCACAGCAAGCACCAGAGACGGGAGTCCACCGGGATGCAGAGACTGGAGAGCTGCAGACCGAGGAGGGGACGGCGGAGCCTGGACACAATCACCAGAGTGAGGACTGACACCTGATGCTGAGGAAGACATCAGTCAGCTGGTCACAGAAAATGACACACACACAACACCAGTCAGGATGCCACTCAGACTGACTGTGACCTCTGTGAGTTGTTGTTGTTGTGATGTGTGCGGAGGTCAAACTCCCAGCATTAAAGGCTGCTGTCAGTCAGCAGCCAGAGATGTGGAGGAAACCAGGAAAATGGCACACTTGAGGATTCATGTTGAAAGGGTCACTGGAAATACCTGTCAGGAATATAGAATCTTGTCAGGGACCAAACCCAGACACATGATTCTTCCATGTGAAGGAGAAGAAGTCACACTGCTGGATGAGATTGTAAATGTGTGCTGTGCCCTGACAAACCACCGCCCATCAGCAGTGTAGTGACCTGGACAGTGAGCAAAGACCTGATGGAATATATCTGTATGTAGTCAGACCAGTAAAAGCCCTGAAGTTTTTTTTTCTCAATATTTGTGGAAGAGCATGTTTTTGTTTCTGACATACAATAATAAAGTTTGTCACTGACACTTTTGGAGTCTTTTTGAGTTACTGCTTTTTGTTAGCACATAAGTAACTACTGTTGGTTCTGCTAATGAACTGTGCTCCTCATTAGTAATTACTTCTTGATAATTTAGTGAAGAGAAATGGTCAGTATGGGAAAAAGTGAAATGACAAGTGAGACATTTTCTTTTTTTCTGGAATTTGTTGTATTTCACACACTCAGCAGCAGCAGCAGCAACACAGTGATATATTAAAAAACAACAGTAAGAACGATCTGCATGGCAGCTAACATCAATGAAGCACGTCAGTGTCACATAATGTGTGGTAAATGTGTCCGACATCAGTAAAACAACATTAGAGGAACAATGACTGCAGATCCACAGTCCCGGACACCGGTGCACGCTGCAGACCAGCAGCTCACATGGAGCAGAACACGACAGATCCGGCACCCAGACATTCCTGAAATGTCCGTGAGCTTCCAGAGATTTATAATTTCGGAACTGCTCACACGGGCAGGCGCTGACACCGTAAGCCAAGTAGTTTGTGGATCCATCGCCGAAGTCGGGGGCAGCAATGCGGCATCGGAGCTCCAGTAGACTCGGAAATAGAACCTGACTTCCCCGCACACACCAGCAGCTAGCTTCCAGCTTCTAGCCTCTTCTGGAGAGATTCTCATTGGTGTGGACACCTGTCACTCAAACATGCCCGACCAATGGAGAAGCTCCGCCCACTGCGGGACGTTTGTGTCAAAATGATTCAATCAAAAAACATGCTTCAAAAAAGAGGCTTCAAAAAAGAAGTTTCAAAAAAGAAGCTTGAAAACTTTTTTCACTTCAATCGGAAAAAAAGGTGTTTGAATGTCAAAACAAAGTCGAGACGCTCCTTTTTTTTTTTTTTTGCTTTGTTTGAAAACATTTTTTTTTTTTATTGAAGTTACATCTTTGATTGAATAATAAAAAAACAAATGTCCTACCCATAATATGGCTCAAATCCAAAAATAGGACTTCAATCAAAAAATGTATTTTCAACCAAAAAAAAAAAATCAATCAAAGAAAAAACGTGTTTATATGCAGTTTTTTGGGGTATCAAATATTTTTTTGAGGTTTGAACACGTTTTTTCTTTGATTGAAAACGTTTTTTTTTTTTTTTTTATTGAAGTGAAGTTTTTTCTGATTGAAAACATGTTTTGCGATTGGAGCAACTTTTTTTTTGATTGAAAAATAAAGACACAAATTTACCTCCATACAAAACCAGGAAGAAGAAGCAGCACTGCTGTGTTTACTTCTTTCGCAATGGCGCCGGACGATTATTGCCATTTGTGTAAAGTAAACATGAGGGAAAGTGGACCCCGCGTTTATGCACACTCCACAGATATGTTTGTGACCAAAACAACGCCGAACATATCAGAGAGGTTAACGATGATGGACCTGATAGTCGACCCGGAGCCGGGACCGTCACACGGATGCTGCCAGCGCTGCGGCTCCACACTCGGTAGGCAGTCACTTAGTTTGCGTCATCGTCTAACTGTCCCTCCCCGTCCTGTGATTGGGTCCCGGAGTTAGGGATAAATTCTCTTCTTGGTCGCCAGACTGCCCTGCAAATCGAAATGAAATGAGGGCGCAGGCAGGATGGGAATTCCCAGGCTACTTGAGACCTGTAATATTTGTTATTATTGTGTCATTTTTTATGTAACTTGAGGGAACAAAAGCAGCATTGGCCCCAAATATCGGCTCAAGAAAATTGGCCCATAATCGGCCATCGGCGAAGTGTGATGGGAAAAAAAATCGGTATCGGTCTATCCTTACACTACAGGATGGATTTAGTCCTGATCTCTGATGGTCAACATCAGCAAAGGTCTGATTGATGGATGTGTGAAAAAGACATGGTGCCTGACGGTCCTGTGGAGCGAGGAGTGATCACAGTGATTGATCCTGTGGAGTGAGGTGTGATCAGAGAGACTATTGATATTTTGAAACGGAGGTTGAACACACACCTTTTTAATCAGGCATTTAGCTGACCTTTTCCATTCCTCTTATTGTCATCATTATTTATGTAATTTTAATCTATTTTATTTCATACTTTTACTATTTAATCTTGTCTCACTTATTTTACATCAACTTTGTGTCACACTCTTTTAAGTTTTTAGTTGTTTAAAGCAGAACTTTGCAACTTTTTTACCTCAATAAATGTGTTTCAGAATCCCTGTGGGGGTAAACAAAGACTTGTCACGGTGATTCGCCTGTCCCTCCACTCCCCCCCGGGTCTGGGTCCTGAAAACAGCGCTTGCAATTTCAGAGGAGCGACCCGACTACATCTGAGAGAACAAACCTGCTTTACGGCACTCATACGGGATTACAAGTATAAAAGCTGTTGGAGTGCGATATCCGTCATTGTGTTGCAATAGACCATCTTTGCATGGTGTGATGATTGGTTCTAATTTCCGTTTGGTAACTGAAAAATAAAGAGGAGTGGCACCTCCTCTCGTAGACGTGAGCGCCAGTAAGTTCGCTGCACTGAGCGAAAGCAGCATATCTCCGAGTGTGTTTGTTTTCCAGTAAGTTTGATTGTGCGAGGCAGGCATGTCTACGACAGAGGGAGCAACCAGAGGAAGTTCTCGGGCAGCGCGAGGAACCGTCGCTGCAGAAGATTTAACAAAAGCGCGCAAAACAAACATGAAACCCTCGCTAGCGTTAGCAACGCCACCCTGAGGTGCTCACGGATGGCAGAACCAAAAAGACAGAAAAAAACTTTGTCTAACGAGCGGAAAAAATGAAACGGGAGCGGGACGCTCTCTGCATGCACGAGCGGGGGGGCGGTGACGCAGAGGACATTTACGACAGTGAGCTTTCACAGGAGACCAGTAGGGGGAGTGCTGAAGCAAATCTTGCATAGTTCTGCTTTAACTCCAGAGTTTCCTGAGGGGGGTCCTTCACTCTGGGAGTAGGATCTGGTCCTCTGTGGGGTTACTGTGCTCGGGTCCTCTGGTCCCAGTGGGCCTTGGGGGCTCCACACCTTGGTGTGGGGGTTATCTTGGTCTGGCGGGATTAGGGGTCGGGTGTCAGGACCCCAGCAGTCCTGACCTTTGACGTGTCCCCCTCTCTTTGACTGGCTCCCTTTGTATGAAACAAACTGGGAGTGTTTGTGTGTGTGAGTGAGTGTGTGAGAGAGAGACTCAAGGTGCGGTTTTGTTTTAATAACTGATTTTACTGTTTAGCACTTTTCGTTGGTTTTTCTGAACATGAAAAGTGCTCTGTAAAGAAAGATGGATGGATGGATGCTCTCAGTAGCTCTCAGAAGGAGAGATACTCCACAGTGAACAGTTCAGTCGTTGTTTCCAGACCTCCTGCAGTGTGTGGAGCTCTGGAGGAGCCAGCCTGTCCCCTCCCTCATCAGCAGCCTGGTATTCTCTCCCTGATTGGCTGACGGCTCCGACTCACCAGGCGTTGCTGGAGCTGCTGTTAAACTCCTCCTCAGAGGTCGGTGTGCTGGAGACGGGGAAACAGGGAGACGTGGGAGCTGAAGGTCACTGTATCACTGCTGGACCCGTTTCCTCCATTCAGACCCCGACCCCAACACCTCTCTGACTTATAGTCAATACATTTCACTGACATATATAGAGATTATGTTCAGTGGTTTAAGTGGGCCGGCACGGCGTTCTGAGGCTTCTGAAAACATGAACTGAGCGTTCTGGCACTTCTCCAGGCTCCAGGAACGTCCCGGTACGCTCAGCAGAGTGTTTCAGCAGGGTGACCAGATGCTGGGCTTTGTGCGGGACAGTCTCCTTTTCCATTTCTTTTCACACGTCTCTCCAGTCCAGATAATGTCCCGCATTATGACCGAGGCTCACAAAGCGTCAGATGCATGTTTTATAATCTGATAATACAGAGTCCTGGGATCAGGCGGCGGTTCGGGCCACACTGTGGTCTCGTCCATCAACCGGGACACGGGACGGACGGAACCTCAGAGGAGAACCAGCAGCAAACTAATGCAGAGCAGAGAGAACTGGAGGGAACAGAAGGAAATGCTGCTACAGCAGAGCCTGGAACTCTCTCTCTCTCTCTGGATGGACTCAGTGGAAGGTCAGCCTGGCAGTTTCAGTGAAGTTTGCCGAAGTCATTTTTCCATTTCACACACAGAATGTGAGACTCAAAAGAACCGTGCTTCTCAGAAGGAGGCTTCCCGTTCTCTGGACATGTTCCTGCTAGAAGCCAAAGAAGATTCAAACCCAGAGGGAACAGCAGCTGAAAGAACCAGCGTTCAGCACACTGTGCAGCATGCAGTGGTGGCTGTAGAAGAGAGGTGGCCGGGGGCAAAGGGGGCCTCCTCCCCCAGCACCAGGAAACAGGAAAAAACTCTACATAATAAACCAACAATGTATTTGCTTCATTTTCTATAAATAATCTGCCAAACAGTGTGTGGCAGTTTTTAGTAGTGATTCCACTAATCGCTGATTAATATAAATGAAGGACATAAAATTAAACCAACCAGCGGTTTGATGGCTGCAGCTTGAGGCTCCTGTTAGATTCTCCATCACTATGTGGGGAATGAACGAACTGTATTTAAGTTAACACTCACAGGATTGACAAACTGAAGAACGATGAGGTGACTCACCAAATAAATTCACCAGCAGCTGCCACTGGCAGCACTCCCCTTCACAGCAAAGCTCTGGAATGCTATAAGATGAGGGGCAGCATGGACGGGGTTTTTTTTTTAATGTTATTTTGGACTCAATACATCAAGAATGCGTTGGTGTCCCACATCGTCCCACACAAAAGGTCTTGGTCTCATCTGAGGAGTCAGGATCTGGTCAGCTCAATTTTAATCCTTCAATCGCTCTTCCTGCTCCTTGACCTGTTTGGTAAAGTTCAACAAATGCTTGTAGCAGTGATTTGAACGATCGGTCATTGAATCAAGGAGCAAGTTTGTTTCAGGATGAGCCATGTGTGCACTTCGTAATGGATTTTTTTTCACGATTGACTGATGCAAAACAGAGTCCCAGCACCTTTTTTGAGCCACTTAAAACACTGAATATACAGGACTGTCTCAGAAAATTTGAATATTGTGATAAAGTTCTTTATTTTCTGAAATGCAATTAAAAAAACTAAAATGTCATACATTCTGGATTCATTACAAATCAACTGAGATATTTCAAGCCTTTTATTATTTTAATATTGCTGATTATGGCTTACAGCTTAAGAAAACTCAAAAATTCTATCTCAAAATATTAGAATATTTCCTCAGACCAAGTAAAAAAACAAAATTATAACAGCAAAACAAAATCAAACATTTGAAAATGTCCATTAATGCACTCAGTACTTGGTTGGGAATCCTTTTGCACGAATTACTGCATCAATGCGGCGTGGCATGGAGGCAATCAGCCTGTGGCATTGCTGAGGTGTTATGGATGCCCAGGATGCTTCAATAGCGGCCTTTAGCTCATTTGCATTGTTGGGTCTGGTGTCTTTCAGCTTCTTCTTGACAATACATCACAAATTCTCAACGGGGTTCAGGTCAGGGGACTTGGCAGGCCAATGCAGGACAGTAATGCCATGGTCAGTACACCAGTTACTGCTGGTTCTGGCACTGTGGGCAGGTGCCAGATCATGCTGGAAAATGAAATCATCATCTCCATAGAGCTTTTCAGCAGAAGGAAGCATGTCGTGCTCTAAAATCTCTTGGTACACAGCTGCATTTACTCTGGACTTGATGAGACACAGTGGACCAACACCAGCAGCTGACATGGCTCCAAACCATCGCTGACTGTGGGAACTTCACACTGGATTTCAAGCAGCTTGGATTTTGCTCCTCTCCAGCCTTTCTCCAGACTCTGGCGCCTTGACTTCCAAATGAAATACAAAACTTGCTTTCATCTGAAAAGAGGACTTTGGACCACTCTTCAGCTGTCCAGTGCTTCTTTTCCACAGCCCAGGTCAGACGCTTTTTCCGTTGTCTTGAGTTCATAAGTGGCTTGACCATGGGAACACGGCTGTTGTAGCCCATTTCCCGGACACGTCTGTGAACAGTGGCTTCTGATACCTGGACTCCAGCTTCAGTCCACTGTCTCTGAAGCTCCCCCAAATTCTGGAAGCGGCTCTTCTTCACAGTGCTGTTCAGCCTGCGGTCATCTCTCTTGGCTGTGCAGCGTTTCCTGCCACATTTCTCCTTCCAACAGACTTTTTGTGAATGTGCTTTGAAGCTGCACTCTGTGAACAGCCTGCTCTTTGAGAAATGTCTTTTTGTGTCTTACCCTCCTGATGGAGGGTGTCAGTGATGGTCCTCTGGACAGCAGTCAGATCAGCAGTCTTCCCCATACTTGTGATTTAGTTTACTGAACCAAGCTGAGTGTTTTTCAAGGCTCAGGAAACACTTGCAGGTGTTTCGAGTTATTTAGACGATTCAAGTGATTAGTTAAATAGCCTACTAGTATACTTTTTCATGATATTCTAATATTTTGAGATAGGATTTTTGAGTTTTCTTAAGCTGTAAGCCAAAAACCGCAAAATTAAAATAATAAAAGGCTTGAAATACTTCAGTTGATTTGTAATGAATCCAGAATGTAGGACATTTGTTTTTTTAATTGCATTTCAGAAAATAAAGAACTTTATCACAATATTCTAATTTTCTGAGACAGTCCTGTATTTACTGTCATATATAGTGAATATACTTTACTGTCATGTATACTGAATGTATTTTTGGAACACAGGACCATCAGACACCATGTGGTTCTCTCACATCCATCAGTCGGCCTTTGCTGACGCTGATCATCAGAGATCAGGACTAAATCCATCCTGCAGTGTTTCTGCATGAAGCTGGGAGCTTCTGGATCTTCCAGCTGTAGAAAGGTTTTACTGATTGATCCAGCCTGACTGGAATTTACTGAATGAAATCCTGTTTGAAAACAGGATGAATGGAAAAACAAACATGTGCGGGTGTTTGAACGTCAGTTTTCAGCCTGCAGAAGACACACAGAGATAAATCAGACTGCTTTAATCTGAGAGGAGATCTCTGATTCTGTCATGGAAACACGACCACCTCCTGACGTGACAGCAGTCTCCTGTCAGATCTGATTATACAAGTCCGTTTCTCAGGAAATCACTTCTTGCTCAACATGCTGACAAAAGTTTCGCAACCTGGAGACATCTCCAGAGACAGAGCTGATGAGACTCAGAGACGTGGTCCAGCTGGACATGGAGCTGAAGCTGCTGCTGCTGCTGCTGTGGAGCTCAGGTAGGACTCTGCTGCTCACTGCTGCTTCTCTCTCTGCTGGGAATTCTCCTCCATCGGGGAGTTTCACTGCTCCACCAGCTAGAAGGAGGACATTAGTGGTCCTGAAAGCTGCTTCGTGGATCCTCCTGACGGCTCTGTTCTGCAGTGAGGATGTGGAGCTGCTGCTCCAGACCTCCAGGCAGTGGTTCCAGTACGACAGTATCAGGGAACCAGATCTCATCTGGAGAGCTTTGCTGTTCAGGAAGGATTCTGCTCTGCTGAGGACTGAAGACTTGTGGATGTTTAGGATTCAGCATGTTTGGTGTGAGGTTTCCAGCAGACCTTGTTGATTTTCACCCTCAGAAACTTGATTTCTGGAACTCTGTCTGCTTCTACAGCTTCTGTCAGAACTTTAGAGTCTCTATATTCCCCTCATGACTTCCAGACACAATTTACTGAGAGTTTGTTTGAATCAAAGCTCTTCTTCACTGTGTTCAGTAGAGGTGTCCCTGACTAAGAATTTACATAGTCCAATCTGATTCGTCCGATCCTGCCAATAGTCGACTGATGGTCAAATGTATCATATTTTTTTTCCTTTTTTTTGTTTTTTAATCATTTGAATATAGGCCACAGCAGGATGTTGCAGTAAAAAAAAACAAAAAAACTACTCACAACTGAAACACAGACTGAACAAAGAGTCAGTAACGTAACATCAAACAAATGAGCTTGACGAGCTGCCGCCACTCTGATATTGCTGGTATCTAGAATCTAGAAAAAATCATTACATATCCTATAAGCCCACATAGCATGATATGATACCTGGCGAACTAACGTTACGTTAAAAATTAGAAGTAAACTTACCCGTTGAAAGCTCGTTTCCGGAGTTTTGAAAGAGAGAGGTTTTTTCCGCCCTCCCTCTGCTTTCATGAGCGACCAAGCCACGCCCCTTTAATTGTCGGGTGAACAGTGTTGCCAGATTGGGCGGGTTCCCGCCCAATTGGGCTACTTTCAAAGTCATTGGGCTGGGAAAAAGAGCCTTGGGCGGGCATGTAAAAATTGGGCAGGTTTTAACTCCTTGGGCTGGAAAAATCAGACTTGGGCGGGAGCCCAAGTTCCGCGATAGCGGAATTTTTCACGGAAATCACGTCTGTCCGCTCTTCCGCGGCCGGTGCAGAAACGCGACACGCCCCCCTCCACTGCGTACCTGCCGAGCTGAGACGACTGCAAGGCGGCAGATACGAAAAACCAGCAGTCTGCAGCAACCATTGTCATCCTCCACAGACAGTTACTAGTGCTGTGACGTTCAAGTGAACGACGAGAGCCGGTTCACAGCTGTCTGAGAGCCGTTCCTTTCTGCAAATAGTCCACGCTTCCTTCACGTGTCTCCTGAGTCCCTCCTGAGTCCAGCTGTCACTGCTGCCTTCATGTGAACGAGCGAGTTTCAGTTTTCCGCCGCTCGCTCTAGTCACCTGAACGCAGCAGCTAACTGGTGGAGGAGAAGAGTCCAGAACCTGGAGCGGAGCCCGTGTTTTGGAAGAACTGGTTTCCCTGTTAATTGGCGAGTTCAACGTTCAAAGTAATAAAAAAGAAGAAATGGAGCTTGATTCTTCATGAAGGTAAGATAATTTAATTAGGATGTACGTGTGTGCGCGTGTGTGCGCATGCATGCGTGAATGTGAGCAGTCGTGTTGTGCACATGAGAGAGAGCAGGAGCTGGTTTTGAAATGCATTGTTTTTGTATTGTGGCAACAGAGAGGTGTTACTTGCGTTGTCTTATACAGTTGTTTATCCTCGTTATGGTCACTATATGAAGGTTTGTATGCTTAGGAAGTGTTTTCTGTTGTGTGTGTATTAATGTTTTGGCGCTATCTCATGGGTTTGGCCGAATTGGGCTGGTTTTTATAAAAATGGGCGGGTTTTCAGCTGTGCTTGGGCGGGAAACTACCATGAGGATCTGGCAACACTGCGGGTGAAAATGAGAGCCTCCAGTCCTGCAGCATCCTCCATGTTGAGCTGTTTACGGTGGATGTTCAGCAGACAGTAGATATATCGAGGTGAGCGCGGCGGCTGCTGATACTAACTCTCCTCTGCTGGGCGAGCGGCCGTGCTCTCTGGCTGCTCCACACCTTGATTGACAGCAGGACAAGGCGGAAGCTCAAAATCTATTGGCTGAAGCTGACCAGCGCTTTTTCGGATAACATGGGGGTCTATGAGACGAAGGCGGAGCTCATGAATACATGTTTATATTGCTTTATGCTGATATTATATTGTAGTATGAACCAGACTGACACATTGAAGCTCTGTTGAAAAATGATTCATACGTTGGAAACGAACGGAAACTCCGGACACGACAGGAGTGGAAAGTCATGTTAGTTGTTGTGGAGTGATGTGAAAGGAGCTGCTGACACAACTTGCATTCCACCTTTTTTTGGATCATTGACTTGATCAAAATGTTTCCACGCTGCTGAAGTTTTTTTTTCCAACTTTGTGATCCTTTTAAAGTTAAACCAAATCACCAACAAGATGCTGCTCTCTGGTGCTCTGCTGTGCCACTCCCCATGGTGGGTCATTCACAAACACTAAATAGATGGAATATTGAAAAAAAGAACAATGTAGAGGTTAATCTTTTGAATCGGTGGTTTCTTTGATCGTTTTGTTTTAACCCCTTGTTGACAATAACGGACAAAGAGCCTTTTCACGCGTGTGACAACGTCTCCGTCGCAGCACGGTAAAAGAACCGTGCGCTCCGTCCGCCATCATTTTATTTACTCATTTCAAACAGCTGAACTAAATAGCTTCCTCCTTGTGGGTTCGCCCGAAAGGTGCGCCCTCTAGCAGCACACACACACACTGCATGGTCAAACAAACTTAACTGCCCAATGTGTAAACCTTTTAACATATGAAACTCCCTTGTTTAACTTAAAATACACAATGCATGAACTTAAATCTTCTTAAACTTACACATAAGAAATGGCGCTTACATTCCGGCCCCTAATTGTTAAAGCTGGGCATAACAATTATCAAAACTCAAAGCGACATTTACATCTGTAACTTAAATCACACCCTCTTGTAAACATAAACAAAGATCACATTCTTATTTCAGTAACATAACAAATCAGTCCATTTCAAGCAAAACACACAACTTGTCGACTGGTCTTTCCAAAACATTGCTTTTGGTTTTAACCAGAACCCTTCTTACATGACCCTTTGAATCTTTTCAACTTTTCCCATTAACCATGACCCTCTTGGTGCAGTGTTATCTACAATAAGAACAACGTCACCAGGTTTCAGGTTTCTTTTTGCATTGAACCATTTCTGTCTTTCTTGTAAAAGTGGAAGTTATTCTTTAGTCCAACGTTTCCAAAACATATTTGACAAATATTGAACTTTACGCCACCGTCTCCTTGAATACAAATCCTCTTTCTGAAACAAGCCGGGTGGAAATGCAGGGTGTCTTTCCATGAGAAGCAAATGATTTGGGGTTAATGTTTCTAAATCGTTTGGATCATTAGACACTCTCGTAATGGGTCTATCATTTATAATAAACTCCACTTCACAAAACAAAGTGTGAAGACATTCATCAGTAAGAGTTTGTTGTCTCAATAACTGGTTTAGGATTTTCCTCACAGAACGTATCTGTCTTTCCCATATCCCACCGAAATGAGATCCAGCTGGTGGATTGAATATCCATGTAACACCTTTTTGCAAAAGTGATTCAGCTATTTTTGACTTATTCCAATCTTTGATTGCTTCACGCATTTCCTTTTGAGCACCTACTAGGTTTGTTCCATTATCCGATCTCATAACAGAAACTTGGCCTCGCCGAGCCACGAACCTTCTGAGCGCGTTGATGCAAGAATCTGTTTCTAGTGAATGAGCAACCTCTATGTGGTTACTGTCAGTTATGAGTTGTTATCTGGTGATTTAATTTGTTTACTGACACAGATTTAAGAGATTTATTTTTTTTTTCTGATCCACATTACATTTTGGCTTACCTTGCACGTTGTCCCCAGAAAAGACCTTCAAAATGCTGCTACGTGTCCTTGAACTGAGCATTTGTGTGTGTGTGTGTGTGTGTTTTCCATTGGTAAAACCTCTGATAAAGCGATAAATACGGTGTTACAATTTAACTGGTTTCCTTGTTACCTGGTGACTGACTTCCTGTAGCACTTCCTGCTGCTGCTGCTGCTAGTAGCCGCAGATGTTGAAATCAGACTCACTGAAGATCCAATACGGCTTTTTGTCTGGTTTTTAGCATCTATCAGCAACAAGGGACATGAAAGAACCCCAGTCGCCAATTAATAAGGAAACCAGTTCTTCCAAAACACCGGTCCTCTCCGGGTTCTACACACTCCTCCTCCGCTAATTAGCTGCTGCGTTCAGGTGACTGGAGCGAGCGGCGGAAAACTGAAACTCGATCGTTCACATGAAGGCAGCGGAGACAGCTGGACTCGGAGACAATCAGGAGACACGTGAAGGACGCATGGACAATTTGCCAAAAGGAACGGCTCTCAGACAGCTGTGAACCGGCTCTCGTCGTTCACTTAAAAGAGTCGTTCAAACGAACGGCTCGTTCATTGAACATCACAGCGCTAGCAGGCACACTCCCTGAAACAGCTGTGACCTCTCATTTTGAATGCGTTCTGTCAAGATGAAGTTACCTCTCACGTAAGGCTGGATCAGATCATTCGGAACACGATCCGCTCCGGTCGCTTGTCACTCCGCCCGCAGCAGCTCTCGCCGCACCGGCCTGTCATGCGGAGGTACCCGGGGTTGGATCGGCGGATGTCGGACGGGCCTCCGGTTCGTCTTTCACTTCTGCTGCAGCGGGCTCCTCGGGTTCGCTCTGCTCACCCTCCTCTTCTTCCGAACTGACGGAGGTGACAGGGGATAACTGCCAACTGTTTAGGGAGTCGGGGAGGTTTCGCTCCAGCTCATCAAGGGTAACTATATGTTTTCAAAAAGAAGGAAAAAAAGCTCATATTAATCAGTTTTTTTTTGTTTTATAGCCTTGAAAAAAGTCTCGGTGTTGTTATTAAACATTATCGCTTACCTAGATCCACTTGTGAAAAATGTAGTCCATCAAAATCATCTTCATCAGAAACTAAAAGGGGAAATAAAATAAAAACCTTTAAAACTAATTAGTGTGTGTGTGTGTGTGTGTGTGTGTGTGTGTGTGTGTGTGTGTGTGTGTGTGTGTGTGTAGCTGCAGAGAGAGAGAGAGAGAGAGAGAATTTGACTTACCCTCAATTATTTCAGGATGATTTCTGGGAGTTTCCTGAATTTCATCAAACACCTTCAATTCTGTTCCAAAACACAAAATATAAATTGTACAATAATGCTTCTTTTTTAGTTTGGCAAAATGTTAACATATCAAAGTTGAGTAAATTCTGTCACAAAATACAGGTATCAATTTTACAGTCAGTTTTCAAATAATAGTGCGATATCAAAGTTGCAAAAAAAATTAGAGGTCGACCGATAGTGGATTTTTAAAGGCCGATATAATAACGATAGTTTGGAGCAGGAAAAAGCCGAAAGCCCCCCCCCCGAAAAAATTCAACACTGTTGGAAATTAACACTCTCTGACTTTATTAGCACTACTGAACATTATCCAAATGTATAAAATTGCAAAGAAAACATAAAAATCAATATATTTAATTGGAACTTATGTGTATTCAGTATCTATTAAAATTGACATGGATAATTTTGTTACACTTTAATATGGGGGGGGGGGGTTAAGTGACTTCACATTTTGTGAATGATGATACTGTATGCCATAAAAAAGAAAATAACACTAGTTAAACACGGCATCTAGAGTGAAGGGATTTGAACTGTGATTTTCTCATCCTCCCATAAGCTATAACCTTTATCCTTAACTTATATCTTATATGCTCTAAACAGTTGTGTTCTTTATCACTACTAAAGAATGGTTTGTTTTTTTTAACTGGGCTATCTTTTTTGAAAGAATAAATTCGGAATTCATTTCCAAATATAGCCTGTCTAACCCACTGCAGGAACAGTAAAGTTTCCAATGGCAAAGTCACTATAACCTCCATAACATCTGCGGGGATGGCTGGATTGTCTCAAACAGCGGCTAAAATTGCCAAATTTTAAGATTCATGGCAAACTAAGATGAACTGACTTCACAGAGACGGCTTTTTAGCGTGTTTTCAACGAGCTGTTAGCTGTTAGCTTACAAGCATGTGTGGTTGTGTAGAACTTGGCGGTGGAAACGTCGCTGTTTATGCTAACATATGATGCACGTTTATGCTTGTTGACCAGGTGGAACTTATTTCCTCCACAAAGGAGGTTAAGATGTTGACTTTCAACTTGTGAAGGTTTTAATACACTTACAGTGATGCTAATCGTCGTCTCCACCTCTCTGCTACCGCTGTGCTGCTGGCTCCGTCTCCCCCCCCCCCCCCCCCCCCCCCCCTCAGTGATCAGAGAGACAGAGAGCAGCAGGCGAGGGAAGGAGCAGTTCGCGCTGCCGAAAAAAAAAAAAAAAAAAGCCATCGGCCACTATCGGAGCCATTTGCCGTTAATTCCGATAGTTTGTAAAACGTCCAATCGGGCCGATTGATCGGCCAAACCGATGAATCGGTCGGCCTCTAAAAAAAATTACCCTTTGGCATCTTGATCAATCAGCTGGTCTTGCGGTGTCTTGAGAGGCAGCGGGGAGGTTCTGGCCAAATTGTGTCTCAGACCTCTGAAACGCTGGTTTTTTATATTGTGTTTTCAGCCGGTACTGGCGGGAAAAACCTTTCTGGGAGGACACTCTTTAGATTGGTTTAGTCTCTCTGGCATCAGGTTTCCTCGTCAGTCAATTTATCACAGACACCCTTAATTAAAACCCTCTCCACACTGAGGCATTTTCCTCGAAATTACATATTCCAGTTAAAATGAGTATATCTCTGCAGCCACAAGGTTTATTTGAAAAAGTTTGGTGTCAGTATAAAGATAACACTTGTGAGCTTTATGGAGAAGTGTAAAAATCAGTATATGTGTTGCTGGATAAGAGCAAATAAAGATGGTACAGTAAAATTTCAAGCCTTGCCCAAAAAAAAACCCACTGTCAGCATGAGCAACTCTCTGAAATGATGATGAATAAGCTGTAATTCTCTTTCAAACCAAAGTCCAACATGTTGACATTGTTTCTGCAAAGACCTGCTCTGCTAAAGTGAAGCAGTACAGAATTACAGAGGGTTTTCCCAAAAAAGTTCAGGCGAGGATGCCAAGGTGCCAATTCGGCACAGTTCGGCACAGTTTGGCACCATCTGTGGCATCTACATTTTCTCATGTGCAATACATAATATTCCATTTCTAGATCACTAATGGTGATGAGTAGAGTTGGATCCAACCATTTTTGGCATATTTTTGAAAATTCAGCTACACACAAACACACACACAGACACACACACACACACAGAAACCCCGATCTTAATTTCAAACAAAAAACACACTAAGCCACTAAATTTTCAACACATTTATTTATACTAAATATAAAAATATAAATAACCAAAAACAAGTCAAACCAATAGAAATATATAAAGCACACATGAAAACAAGTGAAAAAACCAGTATAACTATAAAAATAAAACCCAAAAACCAAGCCAATCCAATACAAACATATAAATAACAAAAACTAGTCAATTCAAACCATCAAACTATTTATAATTTTTGACTATTTACAAGTTTTTAAACAAAAAAAAATCGTTTTATATGTTATTCTCCACTGACTGCGCCCCCTAGTGGTGCGCTCCCCGTGCGTCATGCGCTCCGGTCAGATACACGGATCCTGCCCGAGTCTCAGGGCGCATGCCTGTATCTCAAAGACGGGTTGGCCGAGCTCGACAAATGACCCACCCCTGGATAGCTTGAAACCAATAGAATGCAGTCGTGCCCACGTGAAAATGACTGACATCACCTATGGCCAATCAGAACCAGCCAAACACGAGCCGTCACAACAGATGGGCTTCGTCATTGGAAGATCGTCAAGGCTTTGTGTGGCTCCTCAAATAGTCTATCAGTATCAAGACCACGTCATTTTGTTACCACGGAAGACATGTTTTTGAAAAACTCTGTGGACGTACAGGTAAAAATGATTTCTAAGGAGAAACCACGAAGGTAATATCATTTTTTATAACTGGTTTCTGGCTGAGCGGTTTTTGTTATGGCTGTGGAAACGCTGTTATCTCCCGAATGCTTCGGTTTAGAGGGTCGTGCTGTACATGGTTGGAATCGGCAGAGTCTGGGGTTTCGTTGGACATATACTATGTCCAGATTGAAAGCGGCGTTTCTGCTGTGGAGACAGAAATGTTGTACAAACGTTGCAGTTGTGGAATGTATCTACGTTTCGCATGTTATATTTCATTTAGCTATAAGTTTAGATGTGTTTTGTACATTTTCAAATGGTTTGTGCTGACTTGTAGCCTGGCTTCTTAGGTTTAATTTGATACCCAGCATGGCTATAATCTCTGTGATTAATGCATCTTTTATGACTGCTGTTGACGGGTAACAGTCACGAGGACCCTGATTAGGGTCCTCTCCCGTTTTACATAAATGTGAGTGAAGTGTGTGTGTGTGTGTGTGTGTGTGTGTGTGTGTGCGTGTGTGCGCGCGTGCGTGGGTGTGTCTAGGGCTCAGACACAATGCAGAAATGGATGCTTAGAATATTCACAATAATCCACTCTTGATTTTGTCTCATGACTGATTTTTCTATTTTCTCGTGGGGTAATATATTTTATTCTATGTAAATATGTTAGATGTGTAACTTCCTTTGTACTGACCGTGTTAATTGATATTTCGTGCATAGCCCCATCTTCAGATTGTTTTAACTGTTTTATTCTGATGCTAAAAGCATTTCATATGTTTATGCACTTATTTATTGACAATATCACTGTGTTGTGTTGTTACAATTCTGGAAGCCAAATGCCTCGAAATTTCATTCCCTGCGTACCGCTGTGTTTTTGTGAAATGCCAATAAAAGGGATTCTAAGTCTATAACTGTTTTTTTTTTTTACTTCTGATCAGGTCTCATAACCCCCGAGGTTCTGCTGTGCCAGGTGGCCAAGCAATCGGATCAAATACGCGAATTTCATTAAAGAACGGTTTGACCTTAAGGTCGTGAGCGCTACCTATCCATAACAAACTGTGCTGATAGAAATGTTTTCAGTTGTTTGTGAATCTGCTGCAGGTTATGGTCATGGCCGTTCCTATAGCAAACCAAACTGTGAGAACAGTCGCCCAAGTTCACACTAGGGCTGAACGATATGGGCAAAATTTTATATCTCGATATCCATGCCAGATATCTCGACATCGATACGATACATTACAATGGATTCGGTGAAAGTTAAGCATTTTTCAGAAAAATAAAAACATCATAATACAAAAGGATGCAAAAAAATGCAGTTATATTTATGAGAACTCACTGCCACGACCACCAAACTGGTTTGTGCAGATTCTGCAGCCGCCCTCTGCCATCAGCTGTCAACCAGTAAACGAGGTTTGTGGTTGGCTGGCCTTACCTGTGCATGGGCAAGCTTACATGCAGGGCAAGAGGGGAAATCTAGATATCGTTGATTTTGAGAAACTAATGTCCTGAATGTTCAGATCGCGATATCGATATGATAACGATATATCGTTCAGCCCTAGTTCACACGACTGATCCAGCCATAACAAATCAAGCCAGACAGTTGTCTACGCATCTGCTGCAGGAGATTTTTCTTGGTATTTGTCTGAATGGCGAGTATTAGTGACCAGATCACGGTTTGTGCCCCTCCCCGAGGTTCTGCGTCTGAGGTTCTAACTAGCCGTCTGCATGACTGTTGATCTAGGGCAGAGGTGAGCCTTCCTTGGTCCTGAAGGGCCGCAGCCCTGATCTATGGGGGGAGGGTGGAGTTGCAACCCTCTCATGTGAACAGTCATAAACAGAGTGTGTGTGTGTGTGTGTGTGTGTGTGTGTGTGTGTGTGTGTGTGTGTGTGTGTGTGTGTGTGTGTTCTTGTATTTCTATCCTTGTCGGGGCCAAATGTCCCCACAAGGATAGCAAAACGTGGAACGACGTGCCTTGTGGGGACCTTTTTCCGGTCCTAAGTAGGAGAAACAGTGTTTTCTTGACCATGTTGTTGTTACTGAAAAAAGTAAAAGTGCAAAAACATTTCTTTAGGGTTAGGCTGTGTTGTGGTGTGGGTTAGGGTTAGGGTAAGGGTCAGGGTTAGGGGCTAGACATGAATGGGAGTCAATGGACGGTCCCCACAAGGATAGAAATACAAGACTGTGTGTGTGTGTGTGTGTGTGTGCGTGTGGGAGCGCGTGTGGGTCAACAAGAGAGAAAAGTTATTGCCAGGCAGCCTGCATAGTTACTAATCAATAACTTAACAGCGCTAAGCTGGATTTAGGTGTTTGGTTGCTCCTGTTTCATGTTAGTATTGGAAAATGTTTTTTGCAGTTGCAATGACCCAGTGACTGACAAGAGAATCTATGGTGACAATCTGTGTTTTTTGGGAGCCCGTTTTACTGCCTGTTGTCTTTCTTTATTCTCTGGAGCTATGTGCTCATGATGTGTTCTTTATTATGGAAATAGAAATGTTATGGTTTTAACATGAGTTTCAACAGCCTTTGAGATTTGGGCTGGTTTTTATTGAGTTGGGCGGGTTTTACGTCAGGTTGGGGCTGGAAACAGTGAGTCTGATCTGGTAACCCTGGGGGACGTGGCTTCCACAGCACAGTGAGGAATGATATGTTTCACCAGATGCATTTAACGTGACTGCA
Source organism: Salarias fasciatus (assembly GCF_902148845.1). Taxonomy (NCBI): domain Eukaryota; kingdom Metazoa; phylum Chordata; class Actinopteri; order Blenniiformes; family Blenniidae; genus Salarias; species Salarias fasciatus. Next base: position 39,425,277 of record NC_043745.1, on the reverse strand, counting down.
TTCACTTGGCAAATGACACTGAGTCGCGCTAGATGCAAGAGTTTTATCGCTGGTGTGTGAATTCATTTGCGTGACAAAATCGCTCGGGGTGCGTGTGTGTGTGTGTGCGTGTGTGCGTGCACATGTGGGGGTCGGAGGGTGGGGTGGGGGGGGGTGGGGGGGGTCATCTGGGATAGGGGGCAGGTTCATTCAGAAGTCAACCTGCCAGTTTGACGAAAGGGAGTGTATGAATGTGTGTGTTAGGTTCATGCAAGATCACACCAAAACCTTTGCTCAACTCCAAACACCACAACAATAAAGTGTTTGTTCTGAACAATAATGAACCACATATTTCAGGGGTCTATTTCACCAAGCAGGTTGAAAAAACTCTGAGTGAAATCCTGAACTCTGTGTGGATCTCCTCTGAAGGGAAAACGCTGGGTTTTCGGTTACACAACAGCTGATTTGAGTTGGATTACTCAACTTCAAGTCGTTTCACCTGGAGTTTAGCACGTCACGACAACTATAAAAATCCAGCATTAATGGAGCACCGATTCGACGAGTCACCATGGCAACAGAGAAGCGGAGAGCGACATATGGAAGCTGGAACACAGTTTTTGAAAAAAATGCAACACCGCTGCAGCAGCGAAAGAGAGGGAGATGCCATGGCAGAAAGTTGCTGCCCGTGTCAATGCGTAAGTTTAAATGTAGTCCTTTATATCAGAATATTAATAAATATTAAATATTATTACAGGGAAACTGTTTGAATGGTCACCAATTTAGGTATTTCATTTAGTTGTAATCCCGCAGGGAAGAAGCCACATGGCAGCAGCTAAAGATGAAATATAAAAACATTGTTCAAAAGACCTCGACATCATCTCACCGAGGTTCATCATTTTAAGCAGGTTTAACATTGTAAAGTAGCATAAATACTAAGTGGCTGATGGACTGTGCAGCTGTTTTATGTCACACATCTATATCATGTTATGTTAAATAATTAATCCTATTTAATCTAATATTATCTATTATTTGAGTATAATATTTTAAAAATGTTATTGATACAAATATTTATTTTGTCTTTCATGTCCTTTTCTTCTTTTGGCCCAGATTGTGAAGGTTCTCTCTGCCTGCTGGAGCCCCTTCATGCTACAACCAACCTGAAACTGTCAGCAGGAAATACTCAGAATATTTTTGCCAAATATTAGTTTGGAAAAATATACGCAGATATACTGAAAGATGTTATTTATCCAGGATGAGGAGGATGAAATCGTGCCTGCTGCCTTCACAGAGGATCCAGAGAGTTATATGGAGGTACGTTACTGATTGTTCTCTTCCCATTAAAACTCTGAATACTCCTGTGGAACATAGAGCTGGACATTTAGCCGACACTGAAATATTCAACATTGTCATCCTTTTTAACAGATCATGGCTGGTCAGCAGCAGGATGGTCCCTCAACTTCCACATCACAGATCAACACTGTGAGATGATGTTCAGTAAACACCAGAGGCTCATTTCATTCAGTTCATGTGCAGCTGGATAATTTAATGTCCTCTATGTATTCCCAGTTACCAGTCAAAGACATTTACAAAATCCACTTACTTAACAAGATAGAGAAATCCCTTAAAGAACAGCAGGATCTGCACTCTAAACCCGAATAGTTGACTCAACTTAAAAAACCAAAGGTAACTCGTTGCCTTAAAAAAGTTAAGTAATGGAGCTTTGGTTGAACAAGTGAAGAGAACTGTGTTCAATGTACTTCATCTTCTAACAGAATGGAACAGAAAATTCAAGTTGAATGTACTAATAAGTAAGTTACAGTAACTTAAGCTAACTTAGTTTAAACAATCATTGTCTACCCATGTATTTAACTCAGCTTGTTAAGTAACCATTACTTCACTAGTAGTTCAACCAAATTATATATTCTTACTGACCAAACATAACCTTTATTGTTCCTGAAACTAAAATTTGCTTTCAATAAATGAAGCCATGTATACAGACAACTGCAACATTACAGTGAGCCAAATGTTTTTATTGAACATAAGTTTTTACCAAAACTCACCAAACTTTTTTTTTTCAGAAACCATGGACTGATAGTAAACAAACAAAAAAAAACCCCTCCAAGGACAGGAGGAGATTCCGCATCTTACATTGCAGGCTGATTCTTGAGTGTCTGGAGTTTAGTTTTCAGATCGTTCTTACAGAAGTACCTGTTGAACAAAGTCAAAGGTGTTCTTCATGCACTTTACATAGTTGAGATGGAGTGCATAGGCAAGTCCAAAGACAGTGCTCCTGGCCTGAGGCAGGCTGTCGGTGTCCATCACAATGTTTCCTCCACGATGATTCCCATGAGGAAGCGTAGTGGTGAAGGGACTGTGAGTGTGGAGTGATGTTCTCCCGTTCATGGCAGAGGATCCCCACCGCACAAATCTTCCTCTTCATCAATGTCCTGAAAAAGGAAATAGGGCACAATCACGTAAACATGACAATATGGAGTTACAGTCTCTACAGGCACACAGCCACACGTCTGCCCGGTCCAGTGTCCGCCCACTGCCCAGTGACCGCCACAGAAAACCACTCAGGACCCAAAATGGGTCCACACTTCGGATTGAAAAAGAGATGCTGGCTGTTTCATTTCAGTATATTTTTTTGAACTTGTTCACCTTTCTCTCGTAGTTTTTCTTTTTTTTTTTCTTTTTTTTTTTATGCAAATGGATCTGATATCGTTGATTGTGAAGGGAAAACATTTGAAACAGTGAACTAGAACCAAATATTTGAAGTTTTTGGGGTGGAAAAAAATGATTTTTGAACAACAACTACCACAACAACAAAATTTGGAATCTATTTAAAAATCACTAAACAAAAATACTGATACTTATGTGACTCAATTACCCTCACCCCGAATAAATTCAATTGAAAATCAGCTGACCTTTGTGGCATCAGGTCCTGCCCTGTGAGGACTCTCTTTGCCTTGAAGATTTCCATGAGCCTGGGACTGCAATGATCAAGGACCTTGTGGAACTCCTGTCTCAGGCTCTTTCCAACCACCCTGTAGAACACCAGACACACCTGAAACATGTAAAAACAAACATGGTCATGTTCAAATAAAATGACAACATGATGTGATCTTTTTAGGCAACGACCCAGACTGAAATATTATTCTTTTAGTCAGTTTTGATGAATATGCAGCCCTTCTAGTGACATTGAATTCCAAATGAAAATAAAATGTGATTATTGTAGTCCAGGGGTGTCCACCTCTGGTCCTTAAGGGCCATCTCTGTCCTCCTGCATGTCTTCGCTCTCTCCCTGCTGCAGCACACCTCTGTCTCATCATGTTGATGTTGTCCTCAAAACTAGTAGAAAAGCCCAGTGAAGAGTCCCTCATTGCAATCAGGTGTGCTCCAGCTGGGAGAAAGCTAAAACGTGCAGGAAGTCGGCCCTTCAGGACCGAGCTTGTACACCCCAGATGTAGTCACTTCTATTCAGACAGTTGTGCAGGTTATGTCACTTTATGTCATGTTTTTGTCATAATTCATTGCCAAGTGATAAAATTCATTGTGACTTGCCCACATTTGTTGGTTTAAGCAATAATTAACAGTCTGTATAGAAATAACAACAATACAAATCACAGTTGTCATTTTCTGTAATCAAATGTCACCAGCGGGGCTCCAAAACATGAAGCATATTGAGACAAACACACAGCCCTACCTGGCGTTCAGGACAGAGAGCCAGCCAGCTCTGACACATCTGGGTGATGGCAGGCCACCTTCACCTCAGCTCAGCTCCAGCTGTTTGGGAGAAACACAGTAAAGAAGATATTGAAACACATCAAGAGAATGGAAAGCATATAAAATGTCTACTTTTTCTAATTTACATTACATCTTCAGGCCCATTACCAGGAAGGCTCTAAAATGACATGATAAAACTTTTTTTTTTCTTTTAAATTCATTCACTGCTCCTCTCAGTCCTCACATAGGACCCCAGGTGAAGCAGATTATATAGTATCTGTGACATACGCAAAAGGTTCTGATTTTTAGCTTTATAGTCAGGAGTCTTCGGCTCCTAGCAGAGTGTTTTTATCTGCTCAAACAGTATTCAATCATCTCCATGAGCGCTCCACCGGCCGGCCTCCGTGGAGCCGGACCCGGCAGAGCAGCTCCGTGAGACGGTGCCCGATGAGAGGGCGGTCTGCTGCGGGCTTGTTTGTCCAGTGAACGAGCCGCTGTAGCGCTCCGCCGGGCTCTCTGCGTGCTGACTGTTCGCTCAGCGTGGAGCGGGAAGCCGGTTCTCCACCCGCGGTACTGCAGCTGCGCGGCCCAGAAGCACACTGCGCGCCGGTCACGGAAGTAGTCAGCTGTGAGCCTGTCATGGAGCTGTTTGAACAACTTGCCACTGCACGATTTGTGTTATTCTCAGGGTTTTTACTGAAATGTTTTTCTCAACCACCGTTCATTTCTTCTCCTTATTTGGGTCTTCACTTTCCTAATTTCCACTTCCTTGTTTCTGCATACCAGATAGTGCACGTGCCGAACGAACAATGTGTCCTTACAATCTGATCCACTTCCTGCCGCTGTTTATATGATCCACATGGATCTACTCCGCCGATCTCATGAATGTTTTGATGGTACTCCACTTTAGCAGAGCAATTAGGACAGCTGGCATAGCTAACACGCTAGCTTGTTAACAACGAGCTCATCTCTTCTGAGAACTGGTAAAAACTGGATTTCTGGCGGGTTTTGTGGGTGGTGCCAATGTGTTGCTGTTAGCAACAGGCAAAACTTGATGATATTAAGTAATTTGAGCACAGACAATACATTTGTTATTGATTTGACTTAAAAACATGAGTACAATCAGAAAGGACACAAAAAAGTTCATCTGAATCAGAAATAATAAGTAATGTCATAGTTTTAATGCATTTAAGTCATATGAACTCAATCTCTGTGAGTTGAATCAACAATCAGGGTTTACAGTGTGGACCTCCAGATGAAGAAGACGAAATTGGAAATTGAGATACTGGAGCAGAAGTTGCAGGTGGGTTCATGGTCACAGTGAATTATGTTCACTATTGGAACATGAACTAAATCCTTTATTTTTATTATTATTTTTTCAGTAGGAAATAAAGAAGACAAAATGAAATGTGTGTAATGTCTTTTATTTGCTGTGGTGTTGATGATGGTGGTGATTTAAACTCCTCAGTGCTGCATCTCCAGTGTTATATAAAAAACTCCCTTTTGCGAAGAACCGCAGCGCAACACACAATATCTGCTGGGATGTGAGTGCGCGACTACGTTTGGTTATGTTGCAAAATACGGACGGAAAAGATTGTGAATGTAGCGGATTGAGACGTGAAGCGGTACCGTTCATAAAGATAACTGTCTGGAAACACCAAAACTATGCGCGGTCTGTAAATAATCTCCCGACGAATATTCAGTTCCCGCTGCAGTAATGCTGCTCCTTCATCTGCAGGATCGCTGATAAAAGGACATGACATTTTGACAGCTACACAAAAACTCGCCAGCTGACTGAAAGAATGAGGAAATGGAACAGCAGCGTGTGGCTGAAAGGGGGCGGAGCCAGAGAGAAACTTCAGGGTTGACTGAGAAAAACCTGCTTCCGACCAGGTTAGAGTCATGGAGTGTGTTACTGCGGTAACTGAGCGACAGATTAAGTTCCCTCTAGTGGAACAGACTGGAGTTACTCCTCTGTCTCTGGTTCTCTCCCTTTGTGTAATTGAAATCTCAGAGTTTCCCTCATTTCCGAGTTATTCAACACAGAATTTTCTTAAAACCTGCTTGGTGAAATAGACCCCAGTACAAGATGGAGGCTCCTGAAGAAGCTCCATTCACCCATCGGCTCAACAAATCAAATCCAACAATCTGAACAAAACTAATGCTGCAAGGAGCTCACCTCACTCATGCAGTTCAGAACAGCAGACTAATTAGACCTCTACAGAATGCATTTGAAATGATGTACTCAGCTGTTACTTAGTGTGCAGCGCCACACTGTGGTACTGAAGGCACAAAAAGATATCAAATGTAAACACCACACTATTAAAGTCTTTGTTCTGATAGAACAATGCTGAAGCTCATATTCAGATAAGATGTACTGTGGCTCACTGCCACGATCTTCGGACCTGTATGAAGGGAGTGTTGTACATCCTGTCAGACGCTCGTCAGTTCAGCTGCTGTGACTTTATCTGTGTTCGACTTGTTTGGGTTTCAGCAGGAACGTATTCATGGAATGGGAACTGCTCTTTTGAGCCACACGTTTTTTTGTGAGTCTGGGACTGTTAGTGTCGTTTCACTTCATATTCACCTCCATGTGAAACGCAAAAATTGCTCTGAGAGCATCACAGAAGCCTCTGGTGCAGTCGCCCTGCACTGGTCTGACCTGGAGGACTGGATGGTTTCCCACTGTTTGTTGTAGCTGCATTATCTTTTTTCTACAAGGAGTACGCCACATTATTCTCAGTGTAGTGGCTGCGCGAGATGGCGGCGCCAGGTACGGCAGGGGTAGTTGCAGCTCTCCTTATACACGTTCTGCTTATAAGTAACTTTGCCGTATCCGACACTGGTCAAACACCTACAGACTTTTACACATTTGGCATGGATTCACCATCCTGGAAAATGCCACTCCAAACCCAACTGAACAAGCACTTTGGGTTTGGTAAATATGTGCTGGCTGCTCTCATCCATCCTCAACTCTTCAGTCGTTCGTCAACATGCTACAAGTCCACACTGAAGCAACGTCAAATCCTGGCATTCATCATAGCCATCTGCCTTCTGCTGTCCGGGGACATTCACCAGTGCCCCGGCCCGGTCAACTATCCAGCAAACCAGAGCCATCATGTAAACACCGCCGCTAACAACAGGAGCACCGCTGAAAACTTACAGGTATTCTCCCTTTGTTCAAGCTACGCACCATGGCAAACAACTCACCCGCATCCTTCTGTCCTCCCGGTGAGCGCCTCGTTGCCAGCTGTAACGCCAAAGTCCAGGACAGGAGAGGCGATCCGCGGGACGAAGCCATTGGAGCCTGGGTGTGGCGCATCTACCTGGGACAGACTGCGCTCGCTAGCCCCGCTGCAGCGTCTCCTCGGCCCCGCACCTGCATCTCCTGCTTGGGCTGCTCCTACCAGCGCCTGGGAACGCAGGCTCCATCATCGTCGACCCCACTGCCATTCCAACTCGTCCGGATTCCGCAAAAACAGGGAATATCCCTCCAGTCCGCCTCCACCACGACCTCACCGGTATCTCCCCGGCGCACGTCCACCGCGTCACTGGCAGTGTCGTCATCAGAACACGACCACAACAAGGACCAATAAGCATCGGCAACATGGAAAACGTGGAGTGGATTTCCGCCTCCTTCGTACTCTTCCAAAATGTAAGACCATATCCGACATAAAAATAGAACTCTTTAACTCCCAGTCTTTAACCAATAAATCCGGCTTCATATTTCAACATATCCTTGATGAGCACACACAAATATTGTGCCTCACAGAGACTTGGCATAAACCACAATCATATCTTGCTTTGAATGAAGCCTGCCCACCAGGATACACCTACCTTGAGAAGGCAAGGACCACTGGCCGTGGTGGTGGCCTGGCTGTCATTTACGACAATAATTTAAACATAACCCCCCTCCCACTGCCAGAGTTGACAACATTTGAAGGTATTCTGTTCAAGTATCTATCACCAAAAGAATCCACAACATTCCTCCTCATTTATCGCCCCCCCAAACCACACCCTGGATTTATTTCTGAATTGCAAGATTTGCTGACATCACTCTGTATAACCTCTGATAGAACAATCATTCTGGGAGATTTTAATTTGCATGTTGACTCCCCTGCAAATCGCTCCGCTGCAGAATTTCTTGAGGTCCTGGACTACCTACAGCTCACACAACATGTTACAGAACCCACACACACCAAAGGTCACATTCTTGATTTAGTCATAACCGACTCTGCCCCAATTACAAACTTACAAGTCCGTGACTTAGGTGTATCAGATCATAAAATCATATCCTTAAAACTACTGTTAACTGGCCCATACATTAAAACAAAACGTCAGATCCAATTTAGAAACCTGAAAGAAATAGACCCCGCCCTCTTTAATCAGGATATTGACAACATTTCACAAGTCACACAGTTCACATCAGTAAATGGATCTGTTGACTACTATAACACCAGCCTTAGCAATATTCTTGAAGCACACGCACCAGTCAAAACAAGAACTGTAACATTCTCTCGGTCTGCTCCTTGGTATACACCAGAGCTCCGGAGCATGAAGAGAGCTGGTCGCGCTCTTGAGCGGCGGTATGTCTCCACTGGCCTCCTTGTTCACAAGCAAGCCTACCGTGACCATCAAAAATCATATTCAAAGGCACTCACTACTATCAGGTCCCAATATTTCTCTCATAAAATATCACATAACACTGGTAATTCTAAACAGCTCTTCTCAGCAATAAACAAGTTACTCAAACCTCCCACGTACTCGCATGCCGACTCCAGCACAGATAAGTGTAATAAATTTATGGACTTCTTTATCAACAAAGTATCTTCAATTCGGTCTGCCCTCTCGCCCTCAACCACACCTCTCTTGGACACTTCTCTCCCTGAGCTACGGAACACTCTCCGTCTATTCTCAGATGTCACCAAGTCGGAGGTTGAGAGGGTTCTGAAAAGCATGAGGACCTCTACATGCCCACTGGATCCTCTCCCAACACAGTTACTCAAATCAAACATCTCTGCCATCAGTCCATTAATCACTGCCATCATCAATCAGTCACTTCAATCCGGTCATGTCCCCCCACCTCTCAAAACTGCTGTCATACGCCCCCATTTAAAAAAGCCAACTCTCGACCCAAGCATTTTAGTCCATTATAGACCGGTATCAACCCTCCCGTTTATATCGAAGGTCCTGGAAAAAGTTGTTCATACCCAACTCCATAGTCATCTTCACTCTCATAATCTGTATGAAAAATTTCAGTCTGGATTCCGCCCATTTCACAGTACAGAGACGGCCCTGGTCCGCGTCATCAATGATTTACTGGTGACTGCTGACCGTGGCTCACCATCCCTCCTCCTTCTGTTAGATTTGTCGGCCGCTTTTGACACTGTTGATCACACCATCCTGCTCCATCGGCTCCGGACCACGGTCGGACTCTCTGGTACAGCACTAAGCTGGTTCAAGTCATATCTCATGGATAGAACAGAGTATGTTGCCCTTGGACAATCAACATCATCACCACACACTGTCACCTGTGGAGTACCACAAGGGTCTGTCCTTGGTCCAACCCTGTTCACCATCTACATGCTCCCCCTAGGTCAGATAATTAACAAACACAAGGTTTCTTTTCACTGCTACGCTGATGACAAACAGTTATATATGAAAATGGACTCCACACTCCCTTCAGCTCTGCCAGCTACATTTCAAGCCTGCCTGGAGGAGATTAAGGCATGGATGGCAACCAACTTTCTCCAATTCAACAGCAATAAAACTGAAGCCATTATCATAGGCACTCCACATCAGACCCAGTCTCTCTCCCTAAATAGCATCCCCATTTTGGATCACAACATTCCCCTGTCGACCTCTGTTACCAACCTAGGAATTAGGTTGGACTCTCATCTCTCATTTGACGCCCACATCCGCCACCTCTGCAAGGTCTCTTTCTTCCATCTCAAAAACATCTCCAAACTCCGTGCCTCCCTCTCCAAACCGGATGCTGAGAGGTTGGTCCATGCCTTTGTCTCCTCCAGGTTGGACTACTGCAATGCCCTCCTCGTCGGGATCCCGGGCAAAAGCCTCCAAAAACTCCAGTACATTCAGAACTGTGCTGCCCGGATCCTGACAAGGAGGCGCAAATACGATCACATCACTCCCGTCCTCAAATCACTCCACTGGTTACCCATACAATACAGAATACAATATAAACTCTGTCTCCTCACCCACCAGTGCATCCATGGAAATGCCCCTGCCTACCTCAGCGAATTACTCACCATCCACACCACCACGCGAAGCCTGCGCTCCTCCTCCTCCACCTACTGCCTTCACCAACCAAGAACGAAACTCTCCACCATGGGAGACAGGGCCTTTCAGGCAGTTGCCCCACGGCTCTGGAATGCCCTCCCAGAGACCCTGAGGGCTCCACAAAGGGTTGAGGTCTTTAAAAAAGGCCTTAAGACCTTCTTATTCAAAAAGGCCTATTGAAGTCTTTCATTGATATTGTTGACACTGTTTTGAGATTTAGATTTTTCTTGTATTGCATTTTAAACTCTGTTACTTGTTGTTGTTGTTTTAACTCTGTACTTCTGTAGCACTTTGAGATTTCATCGAAATGTAAAGTGCATTATAAATAAAATTTATTATTATTATTATTATTATTACTTTTTTACGAGTCGTGTCTTTATCTGTTTCCTCCATGTCTGCTGCTGCAGCCGAAGCGACGCTGTTGTTGTTTGTGGCGGGGCGGGCAGCGGGCACAGATCCTCCCAGAGCTAGCCCCGCCCCCTGAGGACGGCTCCCCGTCTCCCGACCACAGACACACAGCTGTTTGATCAGCGCCAGATTACAGCCTCAGTGAGGCTGCGTTTCAAAAAATCAAGTGCCGCTGTCAATCAGGGACATTATTTCAATATGCGGGACATGTGACAAAAGTATTGTTTATTTGTTTATTTGTTTCGAGCAGAATTTCATTTGCAGTGCTCAGCAGTAAACAAAAAATCATTACAATCCAATACAACACAATACAACAACAGAACACATTTATATTAGCTGGGAAGAGAGTGGGATGAAGTAAAACTTATTATCTCCCACCACTCCTCACTTAGTCTTTAACTAAACATATCATAGCCTTCATTATAACACAATTGTGTTGGTTGTCGGCTCTGTTTTGGTGTTGTCTCGATTGGGGGTTTGGGATTGTTCTAGGTTGCGTGTGGTGCGTCGACAACACTGTTTTGTATTGTGACTTTGTACATAGGTTGTGCACCCCCCCCCCCCCCCCCCCCCCCCCCCCCCCCCCCTTCCGTTCTCCCTCTCTTTATCTTTCTCTCTTTCTGTTCCTGCTCTCTGAGCATTTCCGTCCCGGTCCTGTCCGGCAGCCATGCCGGATGCCAGCTTTAAATAAAGGCAGCAGCAGGAGGAGACTCAGTCTCGTCCTGCTGCTAATATTAAAATCTGTTCGGATAGTAAAAGGCTACAATCATACAATATTGCACGCCCCAGCTGCCGAACAGGACAAGGGAAAAAGAAAAAAAAAAAAAAAAAAAAAGAGATAACACAATTATATTCAAAGTACAGCTAATAACACACTTCCTTATTTGTAAACAAAAATCATTCTCCTCAATGTATTTTTCAAATGTCATTTCTTTAAGTTGCTTTTTAAATAATTTCATATTTGGACATTCCTTGAGGTGTCTTCCCAGTTTGTTCCACAATTTTACCCCTTGAACTGAAGGACAAAGTCTTTTCCGTTGATTATTTGCTCATCTAACTTTAAAATTATGTGTATGTGGTAAATTCTGGTAAATTCTGCTCTTTTAGAAAATAAAAGTTGTATATTTTTTGGAAGATTGTCCTTACTTGCCCTAAATACAATTAGTATTTAAGTATTTAAAATGTGGGATTGCCTGGCACAAAGCGGGACACCTGGTCGCCCTAATTCTAGAACTGCTTCGTTCTTTGTGTGTGTGGAGCCGCTGGTTCTCTCCATGGACTCTGTTCCTGCAGTGATGTGGATCTCTGTGATCTGGATCCATGGTGACTTCCACACAGCAGCTTGTGTTTGTCAGTAGATTCATCCAGTGAAAACTTTTTCTGTGGTTCTGGAAAACTGTGGCAGTAAAGAAACGGGCCTGTTTTATTGATCTGGTGTCTCCAGTTCTGTCCAGTGGAATGACTCCAGCCGTTTTCATCTCTTTTGGGAATTTACCAGTTTGCAGAGACAGACAGCTGATCGTCACGTCGATACCATCCCAGTCCTGAGAAAAACCCCAAACCAGCACAAAACGAACCTGCTGTGACTCCAAAACCTGCCTGAGAGCTGAACCACCTCATGGTTTTCAGACGTATCCCAGATTTAGTTTCTCTGGTCCCGTTTACACAACAACGTTTCAAGAGGAAACAAATAGTTCTGGAGTTTTTGTTTTGGAAAAGTTTTGCATTTATGAATAAAACACTAGTCTAGCTATGTTTTGGGGTTTCCGTTTCCATAACAACGGTGCTCGGAGTCTCTGAAAACACCAGTTTTTGGAAATGGCTTCCAGGGTGGAAGTTGTTGAAAACACTGGGCTGTGTCTCCTGGGAGAGGACAGGAAAGGAGACAGCGTCTCCTGGTGGACTGGGGAAACTCTGCTGCTGCACATGCACAGCACGGCCGGGTGGACAGGGCTTCTGCTCATGCTCAGGAGACGGACGACAACAACAAACACAAACAACAACGATGAGTTTCCTCTTGAAAAGTGGTGAAAACGGAGCCTCGGTGTCAGTTCCAAACTGAAATGTGGAGTTTTCTGTCCCACACTGTAAGACTTCAGGTCAGACTCAGTTTGTTCGATTTGCTTTTAGAAAGAATCTAATTCTCGACCTTTGACCTCTGCTGGCCCAGTCTGGATGCTCCAGACCTGAGCTGGACTCTTCATACTTTCAGCTCATCTTCAGATCAAACATGTTTCACTGGAATGTCGACTCTGAACTCAAGCTGCATGATGGGAAGTGAGAATCACTGAAACCTGCTGAGTCCTGAACTCTGTCTCTGTTTCCCCTCAGGAGTCCATCTGGAAGACAGAAACCGTCCAGCTGGTAAAGACAGTCCTCAGAGATGAAGACAGAAAGAGAATCTTGTTCTTGCTGACTTTGTGCTCTTTGCTCAGAGGCTGATGGTGAGTTCAGGCTGGTGGGAGGAAGCTCTGGCTGTTCAGGTGGACTGGAGCTGAAACTCCGCGGAGAATGGAGACCAGTGGAGGACCTTGACTGGAACCTGAAGTTATCAACTGCAGTCTGTGAACGTCTGGACTGTGGCTCTGCTGTTTTCATCAATACAACATCTGAGTCCTCAAGAAGACCTGTGTGGAGTGTCAACCCTCAATGTTCCCAGCCTCTGTCAGATTTGAAGAATTGCTTCTGGTCCTCTGGTTCTCCCTCTTCCATTAATCTCAGGTGCTCAGGTAAGACCAGTGAGGTTTCATTAACTGCATGTTCTCCACATGGTGAGTTCAGACAGAAAGCTTCTAACATGACATCAGGATGGATCAGCCAGTAAAGATTCAAAGTTTTTTTTTTCCATCTGTTCACATAAACCAGCAGCTCAGACACACAGGCTTTCATGTTTCTGTGGAGTCAAGTTAAAAAAACAGATTCATTTATCAAAAGTAGAATTAAATAAAGACTCAGCAGGAGTGAGATAAAGAACAGATACAAAACAACAAGAGGACCAGATACAGGAATGAAAGTGTGTGTGTGTGTGTGTGTGTGTGTGTGTGTGTGTGTGTAGCTGCAGTGACCTCCTGTCCTGTGTTCAGACGGGGTGCGGCTGCTGAATGGATCCAGCCGCTGTTCAGGCAGACTGCAGGTGAAGACTAACCCGTCTGACCAGACCTGGTCCTCAGTGTGTGAAGCAGACCTGGATCTGCAGGATGCACAGGTGGTGTGTCGGGAGCTGGGCTGTGGGGCTCCTTCAGTCCTGCAGGGGGCGCTCTATGGAGACGTGCAGACTCCCAGGTGGAGCCCAGAGTTCCAGTGTGGAGGCCATGAGTCTGCTCTGCTGGACTGTAGAAGCTCCGGCTCAGCTAGAAGCAGCTGCTCACCTGGTAAAGCTGCTGGACTCACCTGCTCAGGTAGAAGAGGAGCTGCAGCTTCCACTGCTCTTCTCTTCACTCTCACTCCATCCTCTCTCTCTTCTCTCTCTGCTCTGGGTTCAGGGGTTGATGAGTTCAGGTTGGTGGGAGGAGCCAGTCGCTGTGCAGGAAGACTGGAGCTGAAATATCTTGGTGAACAGAGACCTGTGGGGGACGATGGCTTCTCCCTGAAGACAGCAGCTCTCATCTGTGAACATCTGAACTGTGGCTCTGCTGTTTCTGTACAACCAACTGGTGTGTCACGTCAATCTAAGTGGATAATCCACTCAGCATGTGTTCAATCAGGATCTGATCTGTGGAGCTGTGTGTCAGCATGGAGATCCTCTCTCACCCTGAAACTCACCTGCTCAGGTATGTTTTGCTGACTTGAAAAAATGAATCTTTCCTTCCTGGTTTAACAGCAGATTAATTTCCTGCTGCTTCAGTTTGTTCCTCAAACCAGAGATCAGCTGATTGGTCTCCAACAAAATCATGTTGTCAGAAAAAACCTCAAATCCACAAAGATCTGAGGATGAAAATACCTCAACTGCTGGAACTGAGCTGAGTTCTACTGTTTGCTCTGTTTGCTCTGAGGTTCTATCATTTTGTCTAGAGTTTCTACTCTTTCCTCTGTGTGTTCACTGTTTCCTTCGAGCTTCTACTATTTCTTTGAGGTTATATTGTTGCTTGTGAGGTTTTACTGATTTGTCTGTGTTTCTATTGTGTCCTCTGAGCTTCTGCTTTTTCCTCTGAGGTTCTATTGATTTCTTTGAGCTTCTACTTTTCCCCTGAGGTTTTCCTGATTCATCTGAGGCTCTACTGTTTCCTCTGGTTGACGTTCTGTTATGTGTTCAGCAGGGTTTGGAGGGTTATGTTAAAAATGTAATCTGGTACAGTTACAAGTTACCTATCAAAAAGAAGTAGTTGGTAACTTCCTCTAACTACTGAAATAGTGAAGACAAAGTTACGTAGCAGAGTAGTTAACATTAGTTTTAGACCAGTAAACAGAAATAAAGACAAGGACAAACACAGTGTGTCATCCACTCAGTGTTCTGACAACTCTCACTCTCCACAAACACTGAATACTCTGAGTAATGTGATTACCTGCTGAGCTCTGTGCTCAGCCTCAGTTGCTCCCAGCAGCGGTTGTTGCTGTGGTCAGTGTGGACAAGCATCCAGGAAGCAGTCCCTGAAGGAGGAGCTGTGCTCCATACAGGTGAACTGTACAGGAGCTGGATCTGCTGGAAGCAGCTGCTCTTCTTCTGACCCAGATAAAGATGGCGGCGCGTGTGAATGCAGCGGCCCGGTGCTCTCCACATTCCATCAAATTTTGTGCTTTATTGTTTGTCCTCAACTTTCTTTTTCACCACAGACTCACTGTCACCCATGTACAATACAGCAGAGCAGAGCTGATCATGGTTAAGGACAACGAAAACCACTGCTTGTTTACAAACAGCAGCTGGGACTTCATTCTGCCAGAGATCCGGTTGACTGAGGACTCTGCTCACACCATCCTCCCGCTGAAGTGGTGCAGGCGACGGAGGCATCGCAAGCAAAAGAGAGGGAAGAGAGCTGGGCTAAGGGCTAGGCTAAAGGCTAATCCTCACAAACCGCCCATTCCAAGTCTTTTTCTCGCCAACTCCCGGTCGCTCAATAAGAAAATGGATGAACTACGACTGTGGATTACCTCACACTGTTTGGATTACTGTGCAATGGTAATAACAGAGACTTGGCTGGACTCTCTCATCCCAGATGCCGCGATCGAGCCAGCAGGCTACACTAACTTCAGAGCGGACAGAACAATGGAGTCCGGTGAGAGATGCGGCGGAGGACTGTGTGTCTCTGTGAACAACAACTGGTGCTCTAACTCCACGATTAAGGTCATTCACTGCTGTCCAGACATAGAGTATTTGATAGTACAATGTAGACCTCTGTACTTACCAAGAGAGACAACATCGGTCACCATAGCAGCAGTCTATGTGCCGCGGCAGGCTAATGCTGAGGTTGCTCACAACCTATATACAAATTCACAATGCAAAACAGTGTTGTCGACGCACCACACGCAACCAAACCCCAATCTAGGCAACACCAAAACAGAGCGGACAACCAACACAAAAGGACGCCACAAACTTTTTTTTTTTTTGGAGAAAATAGCTAGTAGTAACTAGTAGTAAACTCGGGGCGTGCATCAAGAGAGGTCCACTATAGATCCCCATTATTCTAACCACCACAAGAAGACAAGGTAACCGAGTCTGTGAAGAGTGATTAAAGATCAGCGTGATCATGCAAATACTATGGTGACAGTGATGGTGATAGTGATCATGCATATATGACCTCTGACCCCTGAGAAGGCCAGAAGCAGGCCAGAGAGGCCCTCAGAGCCCAGACAGCCGGCGGTCATCACAGAGCCCGGATCCAAGCCGCTCCCCCAGGCAGACGCCCCCGCCCCGGTTCAGAAATGGGGCCGAGGAAAGCCCCGGCCGGGGACCCCAGCGGTCCCGGGGCCCGGGCCCCGCGGAGCCACGACCGGCAGGAGCCGGTCCACCCCGGGGTGGGCAGAGCCGAGAGCCCAAGGCCCAAGAGCCCAAGAGCCGACCCCCCACACAGGCGGAGGGCCATGACCCCCCCGGGAGAACCGGCCCACACGGGCGGCTACCCACCCCAGGCCAGCACCCCCCAGCACTCCGGCCACGCACCCCGAGATCCAGGGCATACCGCCCCCCACCCCCACCCCGCCCCGCCCCGCCCATCCACCCCCCGACCCACCCCTCCCACCCTGTCCTCTCCCACCTCACTCCCCCCCGCCCCAACCCAGCACTTACACCCACTCACTCACGCTGACACACACACAACACACGCATGCAACGCATGCATGCGTGCGTGCACACACACGCACACACACACACACACACGCTCACACACACACACACACACACACACACACACACACACACACACACACACACACACACACACACACACACACACACACACTCATCCCTAAACCAAACATACTCAGTCTCTGTTGGGCCTTCCCCACCTGGTATGAGATGTGGGTGGACCACGTGAAGTCTTCTGAGATGTGGACCCCCAGGAACTTGAAGCTCTCCACTCTCTCTACTTCCTCCCCATCGATTTAGAGGACAGAGTGCTCAGTTCGCTTTGCTCTTCTAAAGTCCACAATCATCTCCTTGGTCTTTCCAGTGTTGAGGCTCAGGTTGTTGTGACGACACCATCGTCGTAGATGCTGGACTTCCTCCCTGTAGGATGATTCATCGTTGTCTCTGATCAGTCCTATGATGGTGGTGTCGTCTGCAAACTTAACGATGGTGTTGCTGGGGTGAGCAGGAGAGCAGTCATGTGTGAACAGGGAGTAGAGAAGCAGGCTGAGGACACAGCCCTGAGGAGTGCCGGTGTTCAGGATGAGAGTGGAGGAGATGTGGTTTCTGATCCTGACATTCTGGGGTCTGTTACTGAGGAAATCCAGTATCCAGGAACACAGTGAGGTGCCGAGCCCCAGGTTGCTCAACTTCATAACCAGCCTGTGAGGAAGAACTGTATTGAAGGCGGAGCTGAAATCCACAAACAGCATTCTCACGTAGGTGTTACACCCTTCCAGGTGTGTGAGGGCTGTATGGAGAGATGTGATGACGGCGTCTTCAGTTGACCTGTTTGCCCTGTATGCAAACTGATGTGGATCGAGGTCAGGAGGAATAGCAGCCTTAATATGGGAAGATATGAGTCTTTTGAAGCATTTGGTTATGATGGGGGTTAGAGCAACAGGGCGATAGTCATTCAGGCAGCTCACTGTGCTCTTCTTAGGCACAGGGACGATGGTAGCTGTTTCAAGGCAGGTGGGGACTGCAGACTGTAGCAGCGAGAGGTTAAAGATGGTGGTGAAAACCTCTGCCAGCTGTTTAGCACAGGACTTTAGCACTCTTCCTGGGATGCCGTCTGGACCCGGTGATTTCCTCACATTGACTCTGCTCAGGGTGTCTCTGACCTGATGTTGCTGCAGCTGGATGGGGGTGTCGGTCCTCTCGGGCAGAGCAGCCAAGGTGGGGGCCTGTCCATTGTGTTGGTCAAAATGGGCAAAGAACCGGTTCAGAGTGTCTGGTAGAGTGCTGTCTGTGCAAACTGATGTTGTCTGACCATCCTTATAGCCGGTGAGTCTCTTGACCCCTTGCCACATGTTCCGGGTGTTGTTGTTGTCAAAGTGCTTCTCAATGTGCTGTTTGTATTTGCGCTTGGCCGTTTTGATGCCTTTCTGCAGGGATCGCCGTGCCTCTTTATAAGCCTGCTGATCTCCTGACTTAAAGGCGGTCCCCCGTGCTCTCAGCAGAGCGCGCACCTCACTGTTAAACCATGGTTTTTGGTTTGGAGACACTTTAACAGTCCTTGTTGTTGTGACACTCTCGGAGCAGAAGTTGATGTAGGAGAGCACAGCAGATGTGTGACTCTCCAGGTCTGCCCCTTCTGCAAATATCCCCCAGTCTGTGGTCTCAAAACAGTCCTGCAGGGCTGAGGTGGCTTCAGTCCATACACAAACTGTTTTTGTTGACAGTTTCTGACTGCAGATCTTAGGTCTATAAGCAGGGATCAGGGACAGACAGACATGGTCTGAGAGTCCCAGATGTGGCAGGGGGGACACTTTGTCGGCACCAGGAATGTTTGTGTAGACCTGGTCCAGAATGTTGCTTTCCCTTGTTGGAAAGTTCACATTCTTAGAGAATCTTGGCAGCACTGACTTCAGATTGGCATGATTAAAGTCACCTGCTGCAATCATAACACAGTCAGGGTGCGCCGATAGCTGCTGGTTTATGGAACGTTGTAGCGTATCCATAGCAACCTTAGCATTAGCCTGCGGCGGCACATAAACTGCTGCTATGGTGACGGATGTTATTTCTCGTGGTGAGTACAGAGGTCTACATTGTACTATCAAGTACTCTGTGTCCGGACAGCAGTGAATGTCCTTAATCGTGGAGTTAGTGCACCAGTTATTGTTCACATAGACACACAGTCCTCCGCCGCGTATCTTACCGGACGCCATTGTTCTGTCCGCTCGGAAGTTAGCGTAGCCTGTTAGCTCGATCGCGGCATCCGGGATGAGAGAGTCCAGCCAAGTCTCTGTTATTACCATCGCACAGTAATCCAAACAGTGTGAGGTAATCCGCAGTCGTAGTTCGTCCATTTTGTTGTTGAGCGACCGGGTGAGGTTTGTGAGGGTTAGCATTTAGCCTAGCCCTTAGCCCGGCTCTCTTCCCTCTCTTTTGCTTGCGATGCCTCCGTCGCCTGCACCACTTCAGCGGGAGGATGGTGTGAGCAGAGTCCTCAGTCAACCGGATCTCTGGTGGAAGGAAGTCCCAGCTGCTGTTTGTAAACAAGCAGCGGTTTACGTTGTCCTTAACCATGATCAGCTCTGCTCTGCTGTACTGTACATGAGCGACAGTGAGTCCGTAGTGAAAAAGAAAGTTGAGAACAAACAATAAAGCACAGAAGTTGCTGGAATGTGGAGAGCACCGGGCCGCTGCATTCACACGCGCCGCCATCATGCAACATCATGCAGTCCATATTTGCTCTCAATCCCATCAGGACCAGGTCCTGCACTTAAAGATAACTTGCCGATTGCCTCCAAGACCTCAGCTGTGGTGACATGCTTAAACTTGAAAGAGCTATTGCACGGCAGAGAGTTAACTATTGAGTGAGCATATGAAGGGGGAGGAACCTGTGCTCTTTGGGAAAAATGCAAACTGAAAGCATTAGCGATGGCAGTAGGGTCATTAGTAATTTCATTATTAATCAGCATACAGAGCAATTTGACTTACCTATCAAAGAGTTTACTTTTTGCCAAAATTGTTTAGGATTTTTAAAGTTGTTTGTCAAACTGTGTTTATAATAGTCAGCTTTTACGTTTCTTGTTTGTGTAGTACATATGTTTCTTAATTTTTTTATGTCCCTCCCAGTCTGTCAGTACTTTTGTTTTTTTATATTTATCGAACTCTCTGTTTAAAAAGCTTGATAAGATCACTGCTGATCCAAGGTAGATAGTGGCCCTTGACCTTAACAGTTGTCCAAGGAGCATGTTTATCTAAAACCTGCATAAATTCTGTATAGAAAAAAACCCCATGCTATAAAAACATCAGGAATTAGATTAATTCGGTACCAACTTATCCTTTGCAGATCATAAATAAATTGATCATTATTAAATGACTTTGAGTTATGAACCCTAATATGTCTAGGTGCTAGTTGAGGTGTGTGAATCTTCCAAACACAGTAATTAATGCAGTGATCACTCAAGCAATCAGAAAGGACTCCAGATTTCATTATTCTATTAGGATGAGTTACAAAAATTAGATCAATTAGAGAGCTACAGGTTTTACTTATCCTAGTGGGGTCTTGTACTATCTGCGTTAGATTCAGATTGTTAAATAAATTTTGTATTGATGATATGGTAGGATCTTTCCAGTCTAAATTAAAGTCCCCCATTAGAATAAGTTCACTTGTATTATTCAGAGATGAAACAGTGGCAATAATGTTTTTAGCAGACTCTACCTTAGGACATGAGGGCGTCGATATATATTACCAATAGTGAGCTGTTTGTTTCCATTAAGAGTTAATTTGATAAAGATGCTTTCGAAAAGGTCTGGCTTTACTTTGGGAACAGTTAGCTCAGATTTGAGGTTATTTTTAATGTAGGTTGCAACTCCACCAAATCTTGAGCCTCTATCAGCTCTATAAAGAGTATAGTTATCTTATTTTATTTCAGAGTCTGTGGTAGTATCATTAAGCCACGTTTCAGAAATTGTTATAATGTTTGGATCATTATAAGCAAGCCAAGCTTTAAGCTGATCAATTTTGTGCAATAAGCTATTAATATTGATGTGGACTGCATAGAGACCTTTACCCATTTATTGAGATATGAAAATAAAGCTTATCAAACGTTGATCAGCTAAGCATGTCCCGCCTATGGTAGTGGAAGTGACCAGAAGGAGGTGACCACGACAGCACACATCATACACACAATAATACACAGACACACCATACTACAACAAACAGACCAAATAACACAGAAGAAAACATCATAAAGCATTAACAGAAAAAAAAGAAAACCCCACAAAACTCTCCTCACTTTATAATATTACTACTGTGTTAGCAGAATAATATATATCTAGGAAAATAAGAAAATGTTCAGTTTTTAATTTGACTTAGTTTTTTTTCTAAGTGAGAACCATTATAATTTCACTGTCTAACTCAGTATAGCAATTACATATGCCACTGCAAACAATAAATCAAAGAGGGCAAACCTCTAAATCTGGGTTGCTCAAGTAACCAATCAAAATTAAGTCTACCTGTCAGTCACATCGGATGTCGAAAGTCATTGGGCGTCAGACCGCACACGCGGAAGTAAACAAATGTGACGGCAGCATCACCATCAGGACGAGGATGCACTGGAAGAGCCGGGATCGATGGATTCCAAATACTTGGCTGCCTCAACCGGATCCTCAAACTGTCGTATATCAGACCTCCGTGCCAGTTTGATGACCGCGGGATAGAGCAAAAAGGCTTGGAGCCCCAGAGAGCGAGCCCGATTCCTTACAGGATAGCATGATTTTCTGTGCTGAGTGGTGACATCACTGAAGTCAGCAGCAAAGCGAAGAGTAGACCTTAGAGTAGACCTTAGCTGGATTGTTGGAGAACACCCTGTTTATCCTCCTGGTCTCCACTTCTCTGGTGTATCTCTTTAGGCGGGTAGCTAGGGCTGTGAGTCTTTGCTTAGCAGTCTCCAGTGCCTCAGTTACTGACAGCTTTCTGTATTTCTTGGGCAGTTCTTTCTTGAGATTCACCCCGTTGCTTAGTTCTGTGAGGAAGCTGACTTCTCTCCGTGTTGCCATGATTTTTGCCTCTAGCCTTCTTTTCCATGGAGGTTCTTCAATCAATCATCAATCAATCAATCAATTTATTTTTGTATAGCCCAGTATCACAACAACAGCTGCCTCAGACGGCTTCAAGATGTTACATTGATTGGTAAAAATAAAAACAGTGAATAAGCATAATGTTAATATGTCAGATTCACAGTAACGAGACAAAACAAAGCAACCACCGCCTTAGACCCTCACATCCAGCAAGAAAAAACTCCAAAAACCCAGTGGTAAAAGAAGAAATCTTGGGGAGAACCACAGTATGGAGGGATCCCACTCCCAGGGACGGACAGCTTTGGCAACAGCTAGCATGAGACAATAAGAAGTAAAGCCTAGGACTAAGTTGAGTGCAGTCCGTTGGACGGTCCAGCACAAGAACCACGGATCCCAGCAGTAGAACCGAAGCCAGTCCACGGGCAGCACCGACAGGAGTGTCCTCCCGGTCCGGACGGAGCTTGTTTGTAGGCCCTCGTAATAGTGGAGTCAGCAACTGACACTGGAGAAGACTCCCCCTCGAAGGGGGGGACAGCAGGTGAAAAGCAATGAACGGACTAAAGGGAATAACATTCAGACATTAGAGGATAGGGCTCAGTGCACCGTACTTCCCACAGCATTCTAGTTCCTAGGGCAGCTTTGTGGATAGTTTAGTATTTAAACTAGTATTTAGTTAGTATAGTTTAGATAGTTTAGTTTAGTTTAGTTTAATTTAGTTTGGTTTAGTTTGGTTTAGTTTAATTAAGTTTAGTTTAGTTTAGTTTAGTTTAGTTTAGTTTAGAATCCCGAGCTGACCTGATCATAGGCTGCATTGAAGAGAAACGTCTTGAGCCTAACCTTAAATGTGGAGACTGTGTCTGCCTCTTTGACACCACTTGGAAGCTGGTTCCATAAAAACGGTGCCTGATAGCTAAAGGCTCTTCCACCTAGTGTCCATTTAGAGACTCTAGGAGTCACCAGTAACCCTGCATTTTGAGAGCGAAGTGCTCTGATTGGTTGATAAGGCGTTAAAGCATCTTGGAGATAGGTCGGAGCCATCCCATTTAGGATTTTGTAAGTGAGGAGAAAGATTTTAAATCTAACTCTAAACTCGACTGGAAGCCAGTGAAGAGATTTTAGAACGGGAGTAATGTGTTCACGTTTTCTAGTTCCAGTTAATAATCTGGCGGCCGCATTTTGAACCAACTGAAAGTTTTTTAATGCACTTTTTGGGCAGGCTGCGAGAAGGGAGTTGCAGTAGTCCAGTCTAGTAGAAACAAATGCATGGATGAGTTTTTCTGCATCACTTCTAGGTAGAATGTTTCTTATTTTAGCTATGTTGCACAAGTGGAAATATGCTGTTTTACAAGCTAGGTTGATGTGTGCTTTAAATGAGATATCCTGGTCAAATAAGACCCCGAGGTTCCTGACAGTAGAGGAGGAGGATACACTGACGTTATCTAAGGTGATAATCTGTTCAGATAGACACTCTCTCAGTTTATGGGGGCCTAGTATAATGACCTCTGTTTGGCCAGGATTAAGACGGAGATAGTTCGTAGTCATCCAGGTTTTAATTTCTCTGATACAGTCACTGAGTCTGTCTATTTGATTAGTTTGATCAGGTTTCATAGATAAATACAGTTGTGTGTCATCTGCATAGCAATGAAAATTGATATTGTGGCTTCTAATTATGTTCCCTAAAGGAAGCATATACAACAGAAATAAAATTGGCCCGAGCACGGACCCTTGAGGAACCCCATAACTGACCTGGGAGCACGGTGAGGACTGTTGGTTAACGTGAACAAATTGGTACCTATTAGATAAATAGGATTTGAACCAGCAGAGGGCTTTTCCTCTGATGCCGACCTCACATTCTAACCTCTGCAGGAGAATATTGTGGTCGATTGTATCAAAAGCTGCACTGAGGTCTAAGAGAACCAGGACTGAGACTAGACCTGCGTCAGCCGCCAATAGCAAGTCATTAGTGACTTTAACTAACGCAGTCTCAGTGCTGTGATAAGCTCTATATCCTGACTGAAATTTCTCAAATAAACTATTGTCCTGTAGGTGGTGGTAAAGCTGTTTAACCATGGCTTTTTCCAGGACTTTTGAAATAAAAGGCAGATTTGATATCGGTCTGTAGTTGGCTAGAATATCAGGATCAAGATTAGGTTTTTTCAGCAGTGGTTGATTACTGTGAATTTAAATGACTGTGGCACATAGCCAATTTCTAGAGACGTATTTATTATAGTTATGATCGTATTTAAAATAACTGGAAGAATATCTTTGAAAAGCTTAATTGGAACTGGATCTAGGAGACAGGTCAAAGTTTTAGAAGACATTACAATCGAAGTAATCTCAGCCCCATCTACTGATGAGAAACTATCTAGTATTTCAGGCATTTCAGGTGACGGCAGTGGCTGGTTTCCCTGAGCTTGATCTGAGGAAAGCGCTTCATTGATTTTACCTCTGATGGTTATGATTTTATCATTAAAGAATTTAAGAAAGTCATGGCAGTTTAAAGATTCTGGGATTACTGGTTCCACTACAGTATGACTGTTTGTCAGTCTGGCTACAGTGTTGAACAGACACCGAGGGTTATTTTTGTTTATTTCTATTAAACAAGAGTAATATAATGTCTTGGCTTTAAAAAGAGTTTGTTTATAGCTTAGCAAGCTACATTTCCAAGCCTTCAGAGATTGTTCCGATTTAGATGTACACCACAGTCTTTCTAATTGCTGAGTTTTTTGTTTGAGAACACGGGTTTCAGAATTAAACCATGGAGCAACGCGCCTGGGTCGATTGGTTTCCAGCTGCAACGGAGCCACTACGTCAAGGGCAGATTTTAGTGAGTGCACAGCACTGTCAACAAACTGATCACTATTATCACCACTGGTCAATAAGCTCATTTCTGTGAGTTCACAAGATAATGCAGCAAATGCAGGCTGGATCAATTCTTTGTACGAAGCCACAGATTTTTCAGATAATGTCCGTATCAGCTGAATTTTATCTTTTTGAGCAGAGTAGTCTTCAATCAAAACCTGAAAAGTAATTAAAAAATGGTCTGAGAGTATGGGGTTCTGAGGGAGAACATTTAGGTCACTGACCTCTATCCCATATGTTAAGACCAGATCCAGGGTGTGCTTGTGACTATGAGTGGATTCATCAACATTTTGAGTGAAGCTGATACTATCCAATACTGCAATAAACGCATTACTCAAACTGTCACCAGAATCATCCACATGGATGTTAAAGTCACCTATTATAAGGATCTTGTTATGAGCCAATACTATATTGCTTAAAAACTCTGAGAACTCAGTTAAAAAGTCAGAGTAAGGACCAGGAGGTCGATACACAATAATTAATAGCACAGCTTTTTGATTCTTCCAATTTGGACAAGTAAGCATTAGTATTAAGCTTTCAAAAGAGTTGAATTTAACATTAGTTTTGGGTTTAAGAAGAAGACTGGAGTGCGATATCACTGCCACACCTCCACCTCCACCTGTTGATCTAGCTGTTTGGAAATTAACATAGGTTGGAGGGGTACATTCATTGAGCCTTACATAGTCATCTTGCTGAAGCCAAGTTTCTGTTAGAGCAAGGAGATCAATGTTATTGTCACCGATAAGGTCATTAACTAACAGAGATTTAGTGGAGATTGCTCTAATGTTTAGTAGACCACATTTTATGTATTTCCTACTGGAAGAGTTATTCTGTCTCGTACAGGTGTTAAGCTTTTTACCCATTGACTTTTTTCTAATGCTTTGAGCACTATGGACAGACACAGTCTCTGGTTGCCTAGGTAAACCTCCATGCTTGACTTGTAAAAATCTGGGAGCAGGATTAGTGACAGGATCAACAAGATCAACAGAGGAGCGTTCTACACGACTGCTCTGCGCCCGGGGCTCATAGCTGGATTGTCAATTTAGGGTACGAAGCCAATCAGCCATATTGTGAGCTAAGAGGGCTGCACCATCCAAAGTTGGGTGGATGCCGTCCCTGCGGATGAGCCCAGGCTTTCCCCAGAAGGTGCACCAGTTGTTTAGAAAAATAACTCCGTTTTCCTCACTCCATCTAGACAACCAGCGATTGAATGATGAAAGTCGGCTATACATTTCATCATTGACCAAATTGGGCAGGGGACCAGAGAATATTACAGCATCAGACATCGACTTAGCCAATTCACACACCGAGGCTACTTGTAATTTGAGCACCTCTGATTGTCTCCGCCGGGCATCATTACCGCCTGCGTGAATCACGACTCGACGGAATCTCCTACCTTCCTGTTTTAAAAGCCTAAGGTTCCCCTCGATGTCCCCCACTCTGGCCCCCGGGTAACACCTAACCTTCACCGCTGGCAGCTTCACGTCTCTAACTATAGAGCTGCCAATCACCAGCGTGTCCAGTTCATCCGGTGTGTCGTCGCTGAGGGGAGAAAACCGATTGCAGACGTGAAGCGGTTCTTGGAGTGCTACGAGGCGGTGCTTAGCACTAGCCTTCCTCCGGACTGTCACAAACCGGTCCTGGTCTTCTCTTTATTGGTTGTGCTATATGGTCTATTTACTTTTAGTGTTGCTAGAGAGTACCAAACGGATTTTCATTGTTTTTTTTTTTGTAACAGTGACAATAAAGATCTATTCTATTCTATTCTATTCTATTCTATTCTTCATACATTCACTGCTGGGCTGCTTTGGTTTCCTGCGCCCCCTGGTGGCCACAAGGAAGAACAGTCAGTTCAAATGCAGTCCGGACCAAGAGTCCACTCTTCATCAGTGTTGGGCGGGTTACTTTTTGAAAGTAGTTATAGTTACTAGTTACTCATTCAGGAAAGTAACTGAGTTATAATATTTTTAATTACAAGGCAAAATCACTCTTGTGTTACTGTCGCAAAATAAAATCATTTAAATACTTCAAAGAATCTGGATCCCTCTGAATGGAACTTTAAGATGCATGTTCAGTTATTTATTATAAAACTGAACATCTGATTAATGAAATTAATGGACACTTGACAGACTGAATTACAAACAGGAAGAACTCCATCAATCTAAAAATTCAAATTTTATTGTGTGATGATTTGAGACACCATCAAATCTGATTTGTCTCTGTAGATCTCATTTCCACAGCTCCTGACATGGATATTTGTCAGCAGAGGTCTGAACTTCCATTGAGTTTAAAAGCCTCTGAATGATCAGGGCTCTCTGTGGCCGTATCTCTGTCACGTCACGTGACGCACTTTGGACCAATCAGGTTCCTTCTTTCTGTAAACAAACTCCACTGGACTGTGGAGGAGGAAAAACCAGCTGAAAAGGTGAATTACAGGAACGGAAACACAGAATTTCATTGTCAGTAATGATAACAGTGTAATGCTGGGAAAAGTCAGTAGTTAGATTACTTGTGACTAAAAATAGTAACGAGGTTTATTTTAATGCAGCTCCTCCCATCACTGCTCTTCATATATCTATGGTAGTGTCATGGTTTGTGCTGTAAAGTCTAAACAGCTCATATGTCTGGAATATTCACTCTGATCTTCAAATGTAATCCCACTCAGTAATCCATGTTTTTATCAGATATACCTGTAATGAGATTACAAATGTTTGATGTGCGGTAAAGGATTACAGTTACACTTCTTTTGTATCCTATTAACGTAACTCTGTCACATGTACTGCGTTCCTCCCCATCCCTGGTGTTCAGACGGGGTGCGGCTGCTGAATGGATCCAGCCGCTGTTCAGGCAGACTGCAGGTGAAGACTAACCCGTCTGACCAGACCTGGTCCTCAGTGTGTGAAGCAGACCTGGACCTGCAGGATGCACAGGTGGTATGTCGGGAGCTGGGCTGTGGGGCTCCTTCAGTCCTGCAGGGGGCGCTCTATGGAGACGTGCAGACTCCCAGGTGGAGCCCAGAGTTCCAGTGTGGAGGCCATGAGTCTGCTCTGCTGGACTGTAGAAGCTCCGGCTCAGCTAGAAGCAGCTGCTCACCTGGTAAAGCCGCTGGACTCACCTGCTCAGGTAGAAGAGGAGCTGCAGCTTCCACTGCTCTTCTCTTCACTCTCACTCCATCCTCTCTCTCTTCTCTCTCTGCTCTGGGTTCAGGGGGTGATGAGTTCAGGTTGGTGGGAGGAGCCAGTCGCTGTGCAGGAAGTCTGGAGCTGAAAGTTCTTGGTGAACAGAGACCTGTGGCGGGCTATGGCTTCACCCTGAAGACAGCAGCTCTCATCTGTGAACATCTGAACTGTGGCTCTGCTGTTTCTGTACAACCAACTGGTGTGTCACGTCAATCTAAGTGGATAATCCACTCAGCATGTGTTCACTCTGGATCTGATCTGTGGAACTGTGTGTCATCATGGAGCTCCTCTGACACCCTGAAACTCACCTGCTCAGGTATGTTTTGCTGACTTGAAAAAATGAATCTTTCCTTCCTGGTTTAACAGCAGATTAATTTCCTGCTGCTTCAGTTTGTTCCTCAAACCAGAGATCAGCTGATTGGTCTCAAACAAAATCATGTTGTCAGAAAAAAACCTCAAATCCACAAAGATCTGAGGATGAAAATACCTCAACTGCTGGAACTGAGCTGAGTTCTACTGTTTGCTGAGTTTCTATCAATTCCTCTGAGTTTCTATCATCTTGTATGAGTTTCTGCTCTTAACTCTGTGTTTTAAGTATTTACCTTGATCTTCTACTATTCCCTTTGAGGTACGTAGCAGAGTAGTTTACATTAGTTTTAGACCAGTAAACAGAAATAAAGACAAGGACAAACACAGTGTGTCATCCACTCAGTGGTCTGACAACTCTCACTCTCCACAAACACTGAATACTCTGAGTAATGTGATTACCTGCTGAGCTCTGTGCTCAGCCTCAGTTGCTCCCAGCAGCGGTTGTTGCTGTGGTCAGTGTGGACCAGCGTCCAGGAAGCAGTCCCTGAAGGAGGAGCTGTGCTCCATACATCTGAACTGTACAGGAGCTGGATCTGCTGGAAGCAGCTGCTCTTCATACATTCACTGCTGGGCTGCTTTGGTTTCCTGCACCCCCTGGTGGCCACGAGGAAGAACAGTCAGTTCAAATGCAGTGTGGACCAAGAGTCCACGCTTCAAGGGCGGCTCCAGGCAGAGGCGAACTAGTGTTTGCTCTGTGCCGCTGTGATGGTCCGTGTGAGCACCGCACTGCTCGGCATTGCTCCCCCCGCTCCTGTCGGGCCCGCCTAGGGCGCTTGAGAATCCCGGGCCACCGCTCCCACTCTTCATCAGTGTTTGGTGAAAGACTTAAAAAATAATTATTTATAGTTACTAGTAACTCCCTCAACAAAGTAACGGAGTTATAATGTTTTCAAAATAAGTACTTACTAGGAAAAATCACTGTTGTGTTACTTTGACAAAAAAAAAATGTTTAAATATTTCAAAGAATCTGGATCCCTCTGAATGGAACTTTGAGGCATGTTCAGTTATTTATTATAAAACCGAACATCTGATTAATGAGTTAAATGGACACTTGACAGACCAAACTACAAACAGGAAGAACTACACTCACCGGCCACTTTATGAGGCACATTTTTGTGGTACTGGGTTGGACCCCCTTTGGCCTTCAGAACTGCCTTCATCCTTGGTGGCATCGATTCAACAAGGTTCTGGAAACGTTCCTCAGAGAGTTTGGTCCATGTTGACATGAGAGCATCATGCAGTTGCTGCAGATCCATGATGCCGATCTCTCATTCCACCACATCCCCACGGTGCTGTCCTGGATGGAGATCTGGGGACTCGAGGCCGTTTGAGTCCAGTGGACTCCTGGTCCTGTTCAGAACCCAGTCTGGGATGACTGGAGCTTTATGACATGGTGCGTTCTCCTGCTGGAAGCAGCTGTCAGAAGATGGTCCACTGTGTCCTAAAGGG
Source organism: Salarias fasciatus (assembly GCF_902148845.1). NCBI lineage: Eukaryota > Metazoa > Chordata > Actinopteri > Blenniiformes > Blenniidae > Salarias > Salarias fasciatus. The sequence continues at coordinate 39,395,694 of NC_043745.1, read as the reverse complement.
ACGGACATGGTCAGCAACAAGACTCGGGTCGGCTGTGGCGTTGCAGCAATGCTCAAAGAGTGGCAGGAAAATACCCCCACACCATGACGCCACCACCTCCACCCTGAACCGCTGATACCAGGCAGGATGGATCCATGACGCCAAATTCTGAGCCGACCATCCGAATGTCCAGCAGAAATCCAGACTCATCAGACCAAGCTCCTGTTGTCCAGTCTGGGGGAACCTCGGTCTCCTGATCTTAGCTGACACGAGGGGAACCCGGTGTGGGGTTCTGCTGCTGGAGCCCATCTGCCTCAAAGTTCCACGTGTTGTGCGTTCAGAGATTGAAACGAGTCGTTATTTGAGTTCGTGGTCCAGTTTACATGGTGTTTTTTCAATCCGATTGTAAACAATCGTGTTAAACGCGTGTGTATACATGGACGGCATACAAAGCGATCCACGATGAATCCTGGTTTCCCAGGGTCCTGGTGAAGCGGATGATATAGCGTCCTGTCACAGGCGCACAAAGTCTCTTGCAGAGCTTCCATGTCTTCCTCTCTGCAGCAGCAGTCCTCAGCGCCCAGCAGAGAGTTTTATCTGCTGATATCTGCTCAAATAATGTCCCAACATCTCCATGATACCTGCTGAAGGAGCCGGTGCTCCTCCAGCCGGAGCGCTGCCCCGCCCAGCGCCACGTCATGGTGTAAAGCACCGGGGGTCTGCTCACCTGCCGATGTTTCAAATCAACTGGTGTCTGTGTTAACTTGTGACCAATAGATGAGTGAAACTTGTGATCGTTCTAGCGAACGTCGATTATCTACAGTTGCAGTACATTTATACGTTTAGAGTCTTTTGTGAGCCTTTAAACAACTGCTGTTATCAGCTTGTGTTTACACAGAATTCTGCCGTCACTCGTCAACAAGGGAACCAGTTAATCCATAACACCGGACGGGCGATCACTGGTAGTCTACTACGGAGCTCTTTGAACAACTCGCTGTTGCGCAATTTGCGGCCATCTCTCCTCTCCAGTGTTTGTTCTCTCAGGATTTATATTTAATATTTAAAAAATGTTTTTCAACCAGCGTCGTGTTCTTCTGTTTGTTTCTGACTGTTCTGCTTCCTGTTTACTGCGCACGTCATCACGTCACTACGTACGAGGGAACGCATGCGCAGAACAAATAATCCCCCGTTTAATCCGCTCAGCCGTCAGGCGGCGTTGAGAAGGGACACGGAGTGGAATGTCGATCGGTGTAGACCACCTCATACAATCAGCTCAGAGTGAAGTGGCTCCACTCCGACGTTTTTATGACACATTTACAACCTGCTCCGCCTACAAGCCCATTATATGGGCCCTTGTAAACGTGGCTTCTGTTGCCTTCCTATCAGCTGGAACCAGTCTGGCCATTCTCCTCTGACCTCTGACCTCTGCCATCAAAAATGCATTTTGGCCCACAGAACTGCCACTCACTGGATATTTTCTCTTTTTCGGGCCGTTCTATGTAAACCCTAGAGATGGTTGAGTGAAAATTCCAGCAGATGAGCAGATTCTGAAGCACTCAGACCAACAACCACGCCACGTTCAGAGTTCCTGAAATCACCTTTCTTCCTGTTCTGATGCTCGCTTTGAACTGCAGCAGATCGTCTGCACCATGTCTGCAGGCCCGAATGCATTGAGTTGCTGCCATGTGATTGGCTGATTTGAATTTGCGTTACCGAGCAGTTGGACAGGTGTGTTGAAATGCGAGTGTGTAAATCTAGTCTTATCACATATCTCAGTCACTCTCATCACTACCAGGTTAAAGCAGTGAGCAGGAGTATCTGTTTCTCTGTTCTGAACAGACTCAGATCCTCCTCCACCACCAAACCAGAAGCTCTCTGGGGTTTTTCTGAAGTTCCAGCCAGATTCTCCCTTCCTGTTTCCAGGCTGATGTTCTCCTCACTCTCTCCTCTGTTCAGTCCGAACTCTGGTTCTTGGTGATCAGGTTCTGCTTTATCTCGGGGTCTTCATGGCTTCATCTTGGTCTTCTGTCTCTGTTCTCAGTGGAACCAAACTCCAGATGAGGGCCAGCGCCCTCATACTGTGGAACGGCTGCACTGCGCTGCGGCGCGCAGGTCACAGCGCAGCACTTAGTCAATGCATTGAAGTCAGTGAAGTGTCAGGCAGAGCGCCCACTGCCTGCAGGGCTGCGTCGAGCGTCCGCCCGCCGTCGTACTGCGGACAGCTCTCCACACATCTTTGGTCCAGGTCTATTTTTCCGGAGGGGCAGCAGAGCCGGAGTCAATTTCCCATCATGTCAAAGCAGCAACAGGAAACCAAAAGAGAGCAACATTCATTTTATCAAAACAAATCACTACAAAAGTTGACTTTTTTTTTATTCTGAAGTATATTATTTATATAAATATCTATATAGATTACTACTGAAGCTGTCACACATATTTTTACATGTAAATAAAAGCGTAAATATACACTTTTATGGATGAGTGTTTTATTTTGAAACCTGAACACGCTCTGGCGTCACAAAACAAAGGAGTAGTGGAAGTTTTTAAACTCCAGAACAAGCATAGTTGAGGAAGAGAAACTGGTCCTGGAGGAACAAGAGCACAAAATACTCTCTGACACCAGTCATCCTTTTTATAAAGACACCAGCAGAAAGGAGAACACCTGGGCAAAAATAGCTGAAGTTATTGGTGTGAGTGGTAGGTAAATTGGAACGGTATAAAGTGCCTGTTCAAACATGCAGATCGTCATGGAAACATAATCCCACGCATGCGCTGAGCACACGTCTGGTCAAAAGGCACTGCGGTCAAGCCCGCCCTCATTTCAGAAAGCACGGTCAACCTTGCACTCAATTGATTCTGTGGTGCGTGCATACTCTGTGCATTACGGGAACAGAGTTTTCACAGTGACTTCCCAATAAAAGTTGGGTTAACTTGAATGAGATCTTCCTTTTGATTTGGTTAAGTTAGTTTTCTTAAGTTTTCATGACCTGGAGTGACAGGCACGGTGAAATAGATATTCTCCTGCTACAATGTCAGAACTAACTCTATCAAATTGAACACGAACACACACCAAACACGAACAGACGCCAAAAACAAATACCCTGTTACCAACAACCCAGTCCACTTCTGACTGATAGTAGACCCCCCCCCCCCCCCCCCCCCCCCCCCCCCCATCCCCAGGGTCCCATTAACCAAGTGTCATCCAGATCTGATGTGTAGTTTCAAAATAAGAGCCCTTTGAAAACTCACATTTTTGACTCATTCAACCAAATTCAAAGTGAGATTGCTCCAAAACACCCTGTTGCCGAGCAACCATTCTGACTGACAGTAGGCCCCGGGGGCTGCTGCCTGTGAATTTACCTGCCGCCGCAAGGCATGATGGGAAGCGGGACTGGGTTTTGGGCCATTTCTTGCCGGTTTGCGTGTTCTGTGTGGTTTATTTGTGTTTCATTTATTATGCATGTGTTTTGTTCATTGTTGTTCTGTGCTGTTGCCGTGTTTTCCTTCATTTTGTGTTCCTTTTTGTGTGCACCGTGGCTCAGGGGGACCTTTGGGGGAGGGATGTGGCCTACGCGCCGCTGGGGAGGGCCTGTTGCTTGTGAACCTAAAGATCAGACTCAGTCTCCTTCACTGTCTCCGCCGCTCGAAATCGCCACATTGGTGTCAGAAGTGGGATGGAGCCACGGCAAGCTTCAGAGAGACGACGCCCGGAGAATGCAGGAAGGATCGCCGGGCAGTGGGGGACTCCGAGCCAGCCAGACAGGTCCAGCGATCGGCGGAAGCACCGTCCAGAAGCAGCAAGGATGGCCGAGGACGGTGGCGATTGCATGGATGCGGGAGCTCGCCCACCCACCGCTCCAGCGAGAGCCGCCGTCAAGCTGCCGAAGTATGACGGCGCCGGCTCACTGGAGCTCTTCATCAAGCAGACACGAGTCGCCGCAACACACAACAGCTGGAGTGACCAAGACACCGCCGCACATCTAGCCCTGGCCTTGGAGGGCAAGGCCCAGCAAGTTCTCTTTGACTTGGCGCCCGGAGAAGAGCGGATCCTGGCCGCGTTAATCATCGCACTTGAGCTGCGCTTCGGGCGGCGCACCGTAGAGGCCGCTGAAAGGGAAAAGCTGAATAACTATCAGTCAGAAGTGGAATGGTTGCTCGGCAACAGGGCGTTTTGAAGCAATGCAACTTTGAATTTGGCTGGAGGAGTCAAAAATGCACTATTTCAGAGGGCTCTTATTTTGAAACTACACATCAGATCATGATGACACTTGGTGAATGGGACCCTCGGGGGGGGGGGGGGGGGGGGGGGGGGCGTACTATCAGTCAGACGTGGAATGGTTGCTCGGCAACAGGGCGTTTTGGAGCAATCTCACTTTGAATTTGGTTGAATGAGTCAAAAATGTGAGTTTTCAAAGGGCTCTTATTTTGAAACTACACATCAGATCTGGGTGACACTTGGTTAATGGGACCCTGGGGATCGGGGGGGAGGGGGGGGGGGGGGCTCTACTATCAGTCAGAAGTGGACTGGGTTGTTGGTAACAGGGTATTTGTTTTTGGCGTCTGTTTGTGTTTGGTGTGTGTTCGTGTTTAATTTGATAGAGTTAGTTCTGACATTGTAGCAGGAGAATATCTATTTCACCGTGCCTGTCACTCCAGGTCATGAAAACTTAAGAAAACTAACTTGGTTAACCAAATCAAAAGGAAGATCTCATTCAAATTAACCCAACTTTTTTTGTGAAGTCACTGTGAAAACTCTGTTCCCGTAATGCACAGAGTATGCACACACCACAGAATCAATTGAGTGCAAGGTTGACCGTGCTTTCTGAAATGAGGGCGGGCTTGACCGCAGTGGTGCAGCATTACCGCATCAGGTGGGCGCTCTAGTACGGCTATGGAACGGCTGCGAGCTTCGCGGCCATTCCGGTGTTCCAGCTGGAAACACAGTGTTGCTCTGTAAACCTTTATTTATAGTTGTACTGTATTAAAAAAACAAAAAATCAGATAATAATGAATAATTTCTCAGTCGTTGTTCGCTGTTTGTGGAGTTTTGCTCTGCGTTCACTCACTTCCTGTGCATCTCCTGGAGGCTGAGCCCCCCTGAACTCAACACCTGGTGACGCCCCTGGTTAGATTACCTGTGACTTAAAGGAATACTCTGAAGATTTTGGACCCACGCCCTATCCCTATCATTTACAGAGTGAGATAAGCTCATAAATACCTTTTTTGTGTCTGTTCGTCCAGTGCCTGGCTAACAGCTGTTAGCATCGTAGTTGTTGGTCGACTCATCTTTAGGGCAGGAATACCGTGAAAACACGCACATTTCGCGGAGGAAAAACACACCACACATCGGTAACGTTGACCGGCTAAAGCTCACACTGAGCACCAGGCCGTTTAATGCAGAACTTCCGGTTTGTATCCTTCAGTGTAAGAGCACCCAAAATAACATTGCAGCCTCTAAAGTATATTAGGCCAACACCCCCACTTGCTCTTAACACTGCATATTACACATTACTAAATTTACATGATTTACACAGTCTCCCACATATTAACAGTTTCACATGCATTTGATGAAGCTTGAAGTTGTATTGTACTGCCATCTGCATTAAACTGCGCACTGATGTCATATCAGCAGTTGGAGAAAACGTTTCCTTGTAGTCAATGCCTGGAACTTGGCTGTAGCCTTTAGCAACATACCTCGCTTTGAAAGTCTCAGTTCGGTCTTGATTCTCCTTGATTGCATACACCCATCTTCCCCCCACTGCATTTTTATCTTTGGGCAGGGTGGTCAAAGTGAATGTGTCATTTTCTTTCAGCGATCTCATTTCGTCTTTCATGGCATGTGACCAACTCTTGGAGTTCGGGGAGTGCATAGCCTCTTCAAATGTCTTTGGTACGCCGCACATCACCCTGTAACAGTAATCAATGTTTATCAGTGTCTGATCATCCTCTTCATCCTGGACATAGTCTCTCAAGTATTGTGGCATTTTCCTGTTTCGTTTTGGATAACGTCCTGAGTCAACATTGTCACTCTGCTTTTCAGCCTCTTGTTCTGGAAGTTCACTGTTATTTGTCACATCATTGTGAGTTTCAGTATCAGGAGGCTGTGTCTCATTCATGCCTCCCTTGGTTGTCTGGTCTTGTCTTGTGGGGTATTCCAGCATTCCCACTGGCGGTAAATCATCATCTTTTTGACTCTGAGTTGTCTGGGTCTGGCGCTCAACTGCACTTTTAGTGAGGAACTTTACCAACCTGTGTTTTAAAACTCGACCTGTTTCTGGATAATAGACGAGGTATGACGGACTATTTTTATCATAACCCACAAAAACTCCTTTGTCACACCTTGCATCTAGCTTCTTTTTGTCTTGTTTGTAACTGTAACAAACTGAACCAAAAATCTCCATCTTTGACATGTTGGGCTTTTTCCCTGTCAGCATGTAATAAGGGGTCTGTCCTGTTCGTCTATTATAACACCTGTTGCGAATTACTGCAGCAGTCATAACAGCATAAGTCCATAAGTTCTTTGGCAAGTTACTTTCAAGTAACATACAACGTGCCATCTCAAAGAGTGTTCTCCAATTTCTCTCGGATGTCCCATTTTGATGGGGCGAATATGGCGCTGAGGTCTCATGTCTTATTTTGTTTTTGCTTAGCAATGACTGAAATTCTTTGGAGGTGAATTCAGTGCCATTGTCTGATCTGATTTTCTTCACTTGCCCATAGGGGGCGACATCTGCCAGGAATTTTTCAGTTGCTTCAACAGTGTTACTTTTGGCTTTTAGAAAGTGCACAAAAGTTGTGCCTGAGAAGTCATCAGTAAAGGCTAAAGTGTATCTGAACCCGTCTTTGGCTTCTGGTTCGATTGGTCCAGCTAAGTCAGTATGTACTAACTCTAACGCTGCCTTTGCTCTCTCATCAGGGTCTCGGTTCGGGTTTGAATAAACTTCCCTTTTACACACACTTCACAATCTTGTTTAGCTTTTCCTTTGATTTTCATGCCCTCAGTAACATTTTCCAGTTTAGACAAATCTTCATAGTTACAGTGGCCAAGGATTTTGTGCCAAGTTTCAATGTCATGACACCCGTTACATTCAGCATCATCAACAGTAACATCTGAGTTAACAGTATTCAAATAGTACAGGCGTCCACATTCTTTTATGTCAAACCTTGTACCGTCCTTGTGAATAAGCTGGTTGCTTCCCTTCTTGAAGATGACTGACGCTCCATTGGTTGTCGCTGCCTGGACAGAAAAGATGTCTTGCGGGTAGGTGGGGATGTAAAGCGCTCCGTCCAGCGTCGCCTTTACTCTGTGTCCCTCACTGTCTTGTAGGTAGACCTCCGCTGCTCCTCTCTTTAGTGCGACTCCACTCGTTCTCGTTAGGGATGGGAATCGAGAACCGATTCTTCTGTGGAACCGGTTCCTCATGTCTCGATTCCAAGGAATCGTTTGGCTGTCTCCTTAACGATTCCTCTATCGAGTCCACTGTGTGCATGACGACGTATCATGCGCGGAGCGCATGGACTCGCACAGCGCGGCTGTGGTCCGTTCTGGCGCTGCAACAGAGCCGCGGACCGAAAACTTTCAGCAGGGATCCTTTTTTCCCTCACACCGGAGCCCTGCTGCTTCAATCTAAACAGAAACAAGTCGGTGCCAGATGGAAACTAGTTACGTGTTCCAAAATCTGTGATTTCAAAATAAAATCTGTGTCGCGTTTTTGCCATAACATTGTTTTTTTGTAATTCTTCTGGTAGAATATATGACAAACAACGCGATCTAATCATTATATGTATTAGAAGAATGAAAGATGTTGTACTTACTCAATGTAGGAAAGTCAAATGACACCAAAATTGCACAAAACAAAGCTCCATGACCGGAGCAGCTGTGTTGCCAGATTGGGCGGGTTTCTGCACAATCAAGCTTCTTTTGAACCCGAGGTGGGTTGATGGAATGGTTACGTGTTTTTTTTAAATGCAAATCCGGTTTTTACGGGTTTAACATGCATTCTCTACAGAGATGGAGGTTTGAACTGCTTTCTATTGTTGGACGGTTTTAATATTATATTTGGGACAGATCTGGCAACCTCCGTCAGCTGACAGCAGACACAGTGTGAGTGACAGAGCTGTGGAGCTGGACCAGATATGCAAGGGCATCCAGTGTGAGGCCGGTGTAATTTGGTTTTGAACTTTCCAGCCTGGCGTCAGGAAGAAGCTCCAGAGTTTGGCTGCATTTCACACGAAAAGATGAAACTGGGGCGACTGCACCTTGCAAAGTTTTCATGACATGGATATTTTTTTCTTCTGTTCAGGATGAAGATATTGAAGAGTTAATGCAAACACCCCATTTGTATTGTTTCATTTCTCACTCAATGAGAATCGATAAGAGAATTGATAAGGAATCGTATCGATAAGCAGAATCGATCATGGAATCAGAATCGCTAAATTCTTAACAATTCCCATCCCTAGTTCTCGTCCCGTCTGCCAGCTCCATGAAGTGTTTTCCTGGTGTGAATGTCTCATCAAACTTTTTAAAGCTTTGAATGTCCGTGACTATGTGTGATGTGGCTCCTGTGTCCACCATCAGACCTCTTTGCTTTAGTCCTTGGACGTCCCAGTCATTTGCTTTAAATGCAAAACTGTGGTCTTCAGAATCTGCTGCATATTTAGCATCGGTCTTCTTTTTCCGTTTACAGTTACTGTCTTTATGTGTTGGGCTCTTGCAGTAACTGCACCATTGCTTCTCTTTTTGCCCCTTTTGTTCACTTTTAGCATAACATTCACATGCTTTGTGGCCTTTTTTCCCACAACTGTAACATGTGATATCTGCAATTTCTCTGACTTTTCCTTTCTGCCAACTGTTGGCCTTCATCACATTATCTTCAGAGTTCACAGTCTTTTCAGTGGTCTCAAAGCTTCTCAACTTAGGCTTGAACTCGCTGAATGTTATTTCTTTGTCACTTTGGGTAATGTGTAAGGAAAATGGCTTGAAAGATTCAGGCAATCCTTTTAACACCATAGCAATGAGTAACCCATCACTCAATGTCTCTTCAGCATTTCTGAGAACTGTAATGGCTGTTTCCGCCCTTATGATATAGTCTGTAATGCTCTCACTGGCCAGCTTCTGTAGCGACGTTAGTTCTGTGTACAGGCTGATCACACGTGGTTTGCCCTTACCAACGTAGTGTTCTCTGAGTATTTGAAGCGCTTTCCTTCCATCATCTGTGGCTTCTCTCATCACAAGGGAAAGGCTTCTGTCATCCAGCACTTGTATAAGCTCTGCATAAGCTTCTTCGTTTTTCTCCTCTCCGTCTTCATCGTCTTGGCTCGGCTCAAACAAGATGGCGTCCTTTAGCCCGAGTAGCCGCAAGTGTCCCAAGAATTTAGTTTCCCACAACTCGTAGTTTCTTTCGTCCCCATCGAAGCACAAGCGGTTCCACCGGCTTCCTCCATCCCTTCTGGGCCCATAACCTGTTGGTCGACAGGTTATGGGCCCAGCACATTTCGCGGAGGAAAAACACACCACACATCGGTAACATTGACCGGCTAAAGCTCACACTGAGCACCAGGCCGTTTAATGCAGAACTTCCGGTTTGTATCCTTCAGTGTAAGAGCACCCAAAATAACATTGCAGCCTCTAAAGTATATTAGGCCAACAGTAGTTAGCTTAGCTCAACTACGGCAGGTGAAGAGGAGACAGAGCCAGACTGAGAAAGTGGACAAAATCCTCCTTCCAGTGGTCCAGGGGACGGCGTGTTAGCACGTGAAGTAATCCTAATGGTTATAAAACATTTTAAAAGACGTGTTTTCTTTTCAATCCCTTAAAATAATGTTTTGATCCACACAGACCTGCGCATGCGCAGTGCTCCGCGGAAGGATATACCGGAGCACAGCAGTAGAAGCATAGACTCAGCCGCTGTGCGCCTGGTATATCCTTCCGCAGCGCACTATGCTTGTGCAGGTCTGTGTGTATCAAAACACTATTTTAAGGGATTGAAAAGAAAACACGTCTTTTAAAAAGTTTTATAACCATTAGGATTACTTCACGTGCTAATACGCCGTCCCCTGGACCACTGGAAGGTGGATTTTGTCCACTTTCTCAGTCTCGCTCTGCGTCCTCTTCACCTGCCGTAGTTGAGCTAAGCTAACTACGATGCTAACAGCTGTTAGCCAGGCACTGGACGAACAGACACATAAAAGGTATTTATGATCTTATCTCACTCTGTAAATGATAGGGATGGCGCGTGGGTCCAAAATCTTCGGAGTATTCTTTTAAGTGACTAAAAATATTAACAAGGTTTATTTTATTGCAGCTCCTCCCATCACTGCTCTTCATATATCTATGGTAGTGTCATGGTTTGTGCTGTAAAGTCTGGACAGCTCATATGTCTGGAATATTCACTCTGATCTTCAAATGTAATCCCACTCAGTAATCCATGTTTTTATCAGATATACCTGTAATGAGGTTACAAATGTTACAGTTACACTTATTTTGTATCCTATTAACATAATTCTGTCACATGTACTGCGTTCCTCCCCAACCCTTGTGTTCAGACTCGGTGCGGCTGCTGAATGGATCCAGCCGCTGTTCAGGCAGACTGCAGGTGAAGACTAACCCGTCTGACCAGACCTGGTCCTCAGTGTGTGAAGCAGACCTGGACCTGCAGGATGCACAGGTGGTGTGTCGGGAGCTGGGCTGCGGGGCTCCTTCAGTCCTGCAGGGGGCGCTCTATGGAGACGTGCAGACTCCCAGGTGGAGCCCAGAGTTCCAGTGTGGAGGCCATGAGTCTGCTCTGCCGGACTGTAGAAGCTCCGGCTCAGCTAGAAGCAGCTGCTCACCTGGTAAAGCTGCTGGACTCACCTGCTCAGGTAGAAGAGGAGCTGCAGCTTCCACTGCTCTTCTCTTCACTCTCACTCCATCCTCTCTCTCTTCTCTCTCTGCTCTGGGTTCAGGGGTCGATGAGATCAGGTTGGTGGGAGGAGCCAGTCGCTGTGCAGGAAGTCTGGAGCTGAAATATCTTGGTGAACAGAGACCTGTGATTAGGGATGGCTTCACCCTGAAGACAGCAGCTCTCATCTGTGAACATCTGAACTGTGGCTCTGCTGTTTCTGTACAACCAACTGGTGTGTCACGTCAATCTATGTGGATAATCCACTTAGACTGTGTTCACTCTGGATCTGATCTGTGGAGCTGTGTGTCAGCATGGAGATCCTCTCTCACCCTGAAACTCACCTGCTCAGGTATGTTTTGCTGACTTGAAAAAATGAATCTTTCCTTCCTGGTTTAACAGCAGATTAATTTCCTGCTGCTTCAGTTTGTTCCTCAAACCAGAGATCAGCTGATTGGTCTCAAACAAAATCATATTGTCAGAAAAAAACCTCAAATCCACAAAGATCTGAGGATGAAAATACCTCAACTGCTGGAGCTGAGCTGAGTTCTACTGTTTGCTGAGTTTCTATCAATTCCACTGAGTTTCTATCGTCTTCTATGAGTTTCTACTCTTTCCTCTGTGTTTTGAATGTTTACTTCGAGCTTCTACTGTTTCCTCTGAGGTTTTCCTGATTCATCTGAGGCTCTACTGTTTCCCCTGGTAGACGTTCTGTTATGTGTTCAGCAGGATTCGGAGGGTTATGTTAAAAATGTAATCTGGTACAGTTACAAGTTACCTGTATTAAATGTAGTTGGTAACTTCCTCTAACTACTGAAACTGTGAAGACAAAGTTACGTAGCAGAGTAGTTAACATTAGTTTTAGACCAGTAAACAGAAATAAAGACAAGGACAAACACAGTGTGTCATCCACTCAGTGGTCTGACAACTCTCACTCTCCACAAACACTGAATACTCTGAGTAATATGATTACCTGCTGAGCTCTGTGCTCAGCCTCAGTTGCTCCCAGCAGCGGTTGTTGCTGTGGTCAGTGTGGACAAGCATCCAGGAAGCAGTCCCTGAAGGAGGAGCTGTGCTCCATACAGGTGAACTGTACAGGAGCTGGATCAGCTGGAAGCAGCTGCTCTTCATACAGTCACTGCTGGGCTGCTTTGGTTTCCTGCGCCCCCTGGTGGCCACAAGGAACAACAGTCAGTTCAAATGCAGTCCAGGCCAAGAGTCCACTCTTCATCAGTGTTGGGCGGGTTACTCTTGAAAGTAGTTATAGTTACGATCAACTCCTTCAAGAAAGTAAACTATAATATTTTTAATTACAAGGCAAAATCACTCTTGTGTTTCTTTCGCAAAATAAAATCATTCAAATACTTCAAAGAATCTGGATCCCTCTGAATGGAACTTTAAGATGCATGTTCAGTTATTTATTATAAAACTGAACATCTGATTAATGAAATTAATGGACACTTGACAGACTGAATTACAAACAGGAAGAACTCCATCAATCTAAAAATTCAGATTTTATTGTGTGATGATTTGAGACACCATCAAATCTGATTTGTCTCTGTAGATCTCATTTCCACAGCTCCTGACATGGATATTTGTCAGCAGAGGTCTGAACTTCCATTGAGTTTAAAAGCCTCTGAATGATCAGGGCTCTCTGTGGCCGTATCTCTGTCACGTCACGTGACGCACTTTGGACCAATCAGGTTCTTTCTTTCTGTAAACAAACTCCACTGGACTGTGGAGGAGGAAAAACCAGCTGAAAAGGTGAATTACAGGAACGGAAACACAGAATTTCATTGTCAGTAATGGTGACGGTGTAACGCTGGGAAAAGTCAGTAGTTAGATTACTTGTGACTAAAAATAGTAACGAGGTTTATTTTATTGCAGCTCCTCCCATCACTGCTCTTCATATATCTATGGTAGTGTCATGGTTTGTGCTGTGAAGTCTGGACAGCTCATATGTCTGGAATATTCACTCTGATCTTCAAATGTAATCCCACTCAGTAATCCATGTTTTTATCAGATATACCTGTAATGAGATTACAAATGTTTGATGTGCATTAAAGGATTGCAGTTACACTTCTTTTGTATCCTATTAATGTAACTCTGTCACATGTACTGCGTTCCTCCCCATCCCTGGTGTTCAGACGGGGTGCGGCTGCTGAATGGATCCAGCCGCTGTTCAGGCAGACTGCAGGTGAAGACTAACCCGTCTGACCAGACCTGGTCCTCAGTGTGTGAAGCAGACCTGGATCTGCAGGATGCACAGGTGGTGTGTCGGGAGCTGGGCTGTGGGGCTCCTTCAGTCCTGCAGGGGGCGCTCTATGGAGACGTGCAGACTCCCAGGTGGAGCCCAGAGTTCCAGTGTGGAGGCCATGAGTCTGCTCTGCTGGACTGTAGAAGCTCCGGCTCAGCTAGAAGCAGCTGCTCACCTGGTAAAGCTGCTGGACTCACCTGCTCAGGTAGAAGAGGAGCTGCAGCTTCCACTGCTCTTCTCTTCACTCTCACTCCATCCTCTCTCTCTTCTCTCTCTGCTCTGGGTTCAGGGGGTGATGAGTTCAGGTTGGTGGGAGGAGCCAGTCGCTGTGCAGGTTCTCTGCAGATCAGAAGGTCTGGAGTTTGGAGACCAACATATATCGATGAGTGGTCTTTGGAGAAAGCAGCTGTTTTTTGTTCACATCTTCACTGCGGCTCTGCCGTGTCTGCAGATAGGACATATTCAGTCAACTACACACTTACAGTAGTGATCAGTGACGACTGTTTTCAGTCTGGATCTGATTTCATGAAATGTTCACTTTTCTTTGAAGATAACTACAGCATTAATCTCTCCTGCTCAGGTAAGTTCATCAGTGGTGTGTTCCTCACTCACCACAGTCAGTTAAAGTTCTGTGAATGACCTGTGTGTGTTTGTGTGTTCTTGTATTTCTATCCTTGTCGGGGCCAAATGTCCCCACAAGGATAGCAAAACGTGGAACGACGTGCCTTGTGGGGACCTTTTTCCGGTCCTAAGTAGGAGAAACAGTGTTTTCTTGACCATGTTGTTGTTACTGAAAAAAGTAAAAGTGCAAAAAACATTTCTTTAGGGTTAGGCTTTGTTGTGGTGTGGGTTAGGGTTAGGGTAAGGGTCAGGGTTAGGGGCTAGACATGAATGGGAGTCAATGGACGGTCCCCACAAGGATAGAAATACAAGACTGCGCGTGTGTGTGTGTGTGTGTGTGTGTGTGTGTGTGTGTGTGTGTGTGTGTGTGTGTGTGTGTGTGTGTGTGTGTGTGTGTTCCAGACCTACTGCTCCATCCAGTCCTCTCCGTGTCCTCCTCCTCCTCCATCCTCGGGGTCTCCGAGGCCCAGCAGCAGGTGCTCCAGGTGGTCTGGGGCTCCACCTACACCATCAGCTGCTCCATCCAGCCACAGTACCCAGGAGGCTCCTTCCAGCTCATCTTCACCTCCTCCAACACCTCCTACAGCTCCACCCAGCTGGCCGTCAATCACTCTGCACACTTCCTGTTTCCTGCCGCAGAGCCCGCCCACCGGGGAAACTACACCTGTGTTTATCACCTCCATGTTTTTGGACACAACTTCTGGTCAGAGAGCCGCCTGCTGTCTCTGTCTGTGTCCGGTAAGAAGAAGCTGACTCCTCCTTTACTCCACCCTTCAGGAGAACATGTGTCGGTTTACAGTTTCGTTTCAGATCAGTTTTGTCTGGAAGGTGCAGGTGACCGTGGAAGGTGGAGGGCTTCATGTTCAGGTGCAGGGCATTGTGGGGGCTTGGAGGCCATCATATGTCCTCTCCGGGTGGGGCCGGGGGGACACCTTCCCCCGGTGGAGGAGTTTAAGTGTCTCTGGGTCCTTCAGGATTGATGGAGCAGTGGTGGAGCCCAGATGGAGGACTCTGATGGTCTCACTCCCAGCAGTCCTCAGACAGACGCTGATTGTTCTCTGTGTGTTCAGATCCAACAGCTGTGATCGTCAGATGGGTGGTGGTGCCGCTGTCTCTGCTGCTGGTGCAGGCTGCTCTGTGGCTGTACTTTAAGGTACTGTTCTCCTCTCTGCTGATGCTCTGGAGCTCTGGGTGGAGCCAGACTCTCCTCACTCCTGTGTGTCGTCATGTCTCTGCAGGCCAGCAGGGGGCAGACCGGCAGACCGGGCGGACGCTGAGCGGAGTGCAGTGGAGGGATGAAGTCGGTCCTCTGAACCTTCCTGCTGTGGAGACCAGATGGTTTTTATGAGCTTCTTACAGCAATGATGAATCTCATCACGCTCCCACAGACAGTGGAACAAGGTTCCTTTTCCTTTTGTGAACCGTGGTGAAAAAAAGAGCGTTGTTTTGTCATATACTGGACCACAGTGGATGTCCTTTTAATCTCCTTTTTACCCTTTTTACTTCTTGTTCATTGATATTTTTCAGTCATTTCATGGATGCTCAGTTCATCATATATTATCATCTGCTCTGCTCAGGCTGACTGTGTTTAACTGAGGAGATATTTTAGTGACTGTAATCCAACTTATTAGCTTGTTCTGCACCAAGGTGAGGCAGGATGTGGTTTTCAGCAGGTGTGGAACCGTATGGAACCTCACCAGTCTGTATTTCGTCCTGAGTGGTTTGATCTGGGCCTGAAGAACTCACTTGCATATCTCATGTGCATGTTTTTTTCTTCTCTCGTCTTTTTCTTGTTGTTGAGAACTGAGGCTGTGGTTGGTTTCCGTGGTAACAGAACAGCATCAGAGGACATGTCCATGGGTCTGCAGCGTATAAGTAGACCCTGTTTTCCAGTAGGTGGCGCTCTCGCTTTCCCTCTCTGAATTGTTAGAGAAAAAGATGGAACCCTGACCTGAAATCTGGAGAGAGTTGACCTCCGAGGTTGATGTCGGCCAGATACCAAATTTAGACTAAAAACAGATTATTATGAGCAGCAGAATCTAAGAACCGCTCACCTAAAGTGACCATATTAAAATAACACATGCCTGAAATGTGAGACACGGAAGAACCAACGCAAAATCAGTTCTCTTTGATTTCTTCATTTTTGGTATTTTACTTTTTTATCAGTTATGAATTATAACCTGTAATCCTTTGAGTGAATTAAAATCTGGTGAACATTTCAAATCTCCGGTGGAGTGGCGTTATTCCTCTGAGTGAGACCAAAGAAGGAACTTGGAATCTGGTTTGAGAGACGTTTCTCGGCCCCTGAGAGGGAAGCCTCCAGGAGAAGCTGCAGTCCGGCACAGCACCAGACCCGGCTCACCCGGCCAGTCCGGAACGCTCACTCTGGTTTTCTACCAGCTGGGAGGTTCCAAACTTCAAGCAGTGCTTTGTGAAATCACCTGGTTTCTGTGTGCAAAGTCAAATAATGTGAGCATCCAAAACCAACAATGAAAAAAACCTTCTGTTTCTCAGGATTCTGACCTCTACCTCATCATTCTTCACATAGATCTTCATTCCAGAACCACTTGTGAGCGTTTTGTGTGTCTGCAGGTGGAGTTAAACTTTGGAAAAAAGTATTTTAATCCTGTTTTGAAGCCTCTCTGACTGAAAGACAGTTGACTCTGAGACAGCGTCTCTGATATGAACATCTTATTGACTGAAATCAAAGTGTTCTGAATGATTTTTAGGAATCGTGATTAAAAAGTCTCGGGTTGTTTCTAATAATTCAGCTCACATGTCTGATCCTCAGCCTGGAAGTGAACTTCCACATGAACAGAGGACTGCTGTGGTCGTCAGGGGGGCGAGTGTGTTCTGGTTTAGTGAGAGTGTCAGACCGTCACACTGATTTTCAGGAAAACTTCTTGTTCTAAATGTGACTTTTGGTGAAACGTTGAACTGAAAAGTCTTTCGGGATCACCTGAAGCGGCTCTCACTGTCACCTTTCTGAAAGAGGAAGGAAGTGGAGCTGGTTCCAAACTGACGGAGGTGGTGTCCAGCCTGAGTCTCTGACGGAGGTGGTGTCCAGTCGGGAGTCACATGGGTGGAGTTTGTGGTGAAAAGACGAGCAGGAGTCAGAAGGTGAAATTCTATAAACTGCCGGTGTGTCTCAGGTGGTGCTGTCCTGCAGGAGACATATCAAGTGAAAACATGGCTTCTTCATTTCAGGACTGTCTTCTCTAAGAAGGGCTGATGTTTGTTCTGACTGTGAAGCAAACATTGTGTTTGTGGCTGATCATATCCGTCTTCATTGTTAAATTGTAAAGAAAAGACAGAACAGTTTCAGCAGCGGTGGGATTCAGTCTGAAGCCTGAATTGACAAGATGAGTCTCAGCAGATGTTTATTAATGCATTAGTTGACTCGGGGTCCTGGATTCTCATTGTTTATGAAGAGGTTAATGAGACATTAAGGAGCTGTATTCCAGTGTTTAAACCACAGAAATGGGTTATGTCCATGTTTGTTTCCATATGAACCCGCTGAAGCAGGAATGAGAGCCTCTCTGATTATTTCACAGTATTTTTTGTGTATCGGTGTAAATTAAACGGTCATTTTGTAACTGCATCTCCATTTAACCAACGCTTTCAGGTTAGAAAGGACGACTTTGTCTTGTTTTGGGGATTGGATGCTGTGTAGATTTTTCAGGGCTGAAAGAAACTGCAGGTTCTGACCAGACTTCCTCCTCTATTCAGAAGATACCTTGTCTCCAGCTGCTCATTCACTGCTGATCAAAGCGGCGACGATCCGAACAGACGACATGTATGGAGACATGCAGCCAGCGGCGTAGGAACTCCTGCTCAGTGGACGAACATGTGGCAGCTGCTGCGGGTGAGATGATGGAGACGTACATTTTCCTTTTCCTGACGCCTCGCCCTGAATTATTCTTTTCCCCTTAGCTGTGTTTCACCTCCTTATCTCGCCCCCACCAGTCATGTTCCTTGATAAATTTAATGAAACACAAAGTCCTGAAGTTTCAACTTAATTCAGTTACTGGGTTCAGAAAGACACAAATGCACAGAGTGAACATTGTGCTCTCCACGGTGCTGAAATGTCACTTCATACAGTCACTATGTTCATTATAAAACACACATACAGACACACGAGCACTCTCTCTCACATGCACATACACACACCTCTGAACACACGCATAGAGCAAACATAGTGCTGTCCATGGTGCTGAAGTATCATTAATACAGCTTAATACAGAATCAGCTTTAATGGCTGAGTTCGTTCATGACAATCAAGGAGTTTGACTCTGGTTTTAGTTCACTCTCTAAGTGAAGGAAAGAAAAAATAGAAACAAACAGCAACAGGATAGATGAGAATATGAATAAATATAAACACTCTGAAAAGCAGGAAGTCCCAATGTTTACAATAGAATGAACATTTATAATGAAAGAAAGAGCAGGAGAGAACAATACACACAATAACATCTTTAACACAATATTTACAGTGATGTGCAACAGGCAGGGTTCTTGAGTAGCGCAGTATTTTTAAGTGTTAATCTTCACAGTGAATTCTGAGACTCTGTCTTCAAAATAAAGAAAATAAATTCAGTGTCGGGATTCTTCTCACTCATGTTCCATTAAACACCACCAATTGTCCATAAGTTGACCATTGCCTTGGTGGGGTTTGGTAAAGGTGTAAAGATGTCCGGAGAGAGAGAGAGTGAGTTTTGGGGAAGTGACTACCGGTTCAGTCCGGACTGAGGGGTTTTCTTTAGGCTCCTGGCTCCTGATTGGCTGGCTCGCCATCGGTCACTCAAACAGAGAGCAGCACAGCTGGCCTAGATAAACAAACAAGACGAATAAAGATTCGTCTGTCCAACTCAGACCAAGGTAAATCATGATCTTGTGTACGCAAAACATATTGACAATCACCATGGTTACAAACATCTGATGCTGTCCAGCAGTCCACTTCAGCTGGAACAAACCCCAAAACATGACAAGCTAATCGCTAATGCTAAGCTAATAGCATTTAAGAACAATACAACAAACAATATAATGAGGCTTCAGCTGAGGCCTGGAGCATACAGGTGCTAGCATGCTAGCATTAGCAGCTAATGCTAGCACATGGCTCACAAACAACACACTCGCCAGTTCTCACCTGACAGAGTCCCCGATCCAGAGTCCCAAGCGGGCGGAGACCTGTGCACCGCCTCCTCAGCTCCTCCTCCACACCACTGACTGGACAGGAAGTGAAGTCACAGTTCACTTTCCCTCCAAAACCTTGGATTGGCCGTGGGACACATGTGATCTGTGAGGTGGAGCGATGCATTTGAGGGACCTGCAGTTTGGCCCCGATCTTCACCCGAGGGCCAACTCAATTAGCAGAGGCGACACGCCCGTCACCGGATTCAGAGTCCTGATCGCAGCCTTGGCTGGATCGGGTTCACAGTGATTGGTTCCCACACAAACACACAAAACAACTCAAGACAAAGTGACGGCAGAGAGCTGTTCAACCTGCGGTTCTGGAACCTCATGTGGCCCTTCAGTCCCTCTGCAGCGGCTCCATGAAGCTTCACCATGATACCTGAATAAACATTAAACTTATTTTCATATTATTATCAATATTCTTTCAAAAGTAATTCAAAAAAGGTTCCAGTAAAATTGGAAAAACAGCAAAAACCACAAGAAATGGAGGAAAAAAATGATAGAACAGCTTAAAAAAGCTGAAATGTCTCCAATTTCTAACATAAGAAAATGAAATATGGCAGAAAAAAGCAGAGAAAGTGTTTACAAAGAGGTAAAATGGATACAATTTCAACTGTGAGCCAAAAAAGCTTGAAAAGAACCAAACTGTTTAAATCAGGAACAAAAACTGGTTCAGTGTAATAAAATGTTCTCTGTTCTGAACTGGAGTCAAACTTCATGAAGCTTCGTCAGATCTGGTTTCTGTTTGAAGCTTCCTGAGCTGCTTTAAAGCGATACTTCAACATTTTGGCAAATTGGCCCATTTAGGGCAATTTCCTAGTCATTTAGAACAGCCTACTTACTTTTTTTGTGAGGGCGAGCTGTTGTTTATTCAGCGGTGCGTCTGAGGAGAGCTTCACGGCGGACATAATGGAGGTGGATGGTACATTTGCTTCCCTCGTCAAACTCATCAAATACACAATCCAACAACCCCAAAACACTCGGGTGGACACGTTATAAACAGGTTCCTACTTAATGTGACCAGATGCCCCCCGCTTCACTCCTTCTCTCCTTCATCCTGCCATCCAGGAACCCAGGTCCGGACCATTTCCTGGTTTTACAGCCTGACTTCATGCAGAGAGTCTGGTCTCGAACCGGAGTGAACCATCAGGACCTAAATCCTCTCACCTTCAGCAGGAAGAACCATAAAAACTCCAGACGTGTGAAAACTACGGCTGTCACTTTAATGCATTCATTAGATTAACTAATCACACCGCAAATTTATACATTAATCTAAGATTAATTACAGCACACTTGAGTGGTGGTTTAGTGTGAATGGAACTGTTGTCTTATTAGAGTCATGCTCTACTGTAGTAGAGCTTCAGGCTTCATTCTGAATTTAGTCGATTCAGTGGTTTTTCAGACTCAGCCTCATTTTATTTCAGAATTATTTTAATTCAAAAAAATCGAATATATAAATCGAATATATGACTATAGAATTTTTTATCTATATTTTACTGCATTTTTGAACGGAGCTCCAGGCCGAACTGGTTTGCTGGATATACTGAAACTTTTTCTTCTTTTGAAGTTCATTAATGAAACACACTGAAAGTGTTCTTTAGTTTCCTGATTGTTCTCAGAGTTGATTTTGGACGAAACGTCCCGACTGAGCTTCATTCAGCATCAATGAAAATGTGGATTATAATCTTCTCTTCTCGGTGTTTTCATCGGAGGAGTCCTGCTCTACAGTTCTGTAACGTCTCTGAATCGAATTTTTTTATTTGGGGACCTAAAGCACATTTGAGATTTAAAATGAGATTCATTAGATTGATTAATTACAAATACTGTAATTAATTACATTGGGGGTTTTTTTTGATCGCATGACAGCACTAATGAAAACACAATATTATTTCACTAAACTATGTTCAAATCCTCCGCGTCAAAACTATTATAATCATCTAAAGAAAACTAAACTCAAAACTGATCACCCAAATGAATGAATGAAACCCTGAACCCCCCCGCCTGGTCCCACTCTTGGTCGGGCCCGGAACCTTCTTCAGTGGCATCTGGTCCCCCGCGGAATCTTTTAGCCGGACATTAATCAATCAATCAATCAATCAATCAATCAATCAAACTTTATTTATATAGCACTTTTCATATTAATAAAAACAACACAAAGTGCTGAACAGTAAAAACAATCATAGGGAAAATAAAAAAGAATAAAAAGCGCGCCATCAAACAGTGTGCACCACACACACACACACACACACACACACACACACACACACACACACAAACCCATTATATTGCACAGGACAGAGGAGACATGGCATGGCACTGAGCATCATGGGAAAACACCACCAGTGGAGCCACCCACACCAGGAAAAGTTGAGGGTCATCAATACCGGGGACCCAGTGCCCGACCCCCGACCCCGTCAGACCAAGGGAACCCGCACACCGAAGTGTGTGCCCCCCAGGTCAGCCGTAGCCAGAGGACCCGAGCACAGTGACCCCAGCATTGGATCAGGACCAACTCAGGACCATTATGCTTATTCACTGTTTTTACTTTTACCGACCAATGTAACATCTTGAAGCCTCTGAGGCAGCTGTTGTTGTGATACTGGGCTATACAAAAATAAATTGATTGATTGATTGATTGAACTCCCGGTGTGAAGGACCTGATAAGGAAACACTGGAATTAGACAACTAAGACATGATAAAATATGATACGGAATTAATATAAGATACTATTACGAAGTAAAAAATAAATAAATAAATAAATAAATAAACAAATAAAGAAATGAAGAAACAAAGTAAAAGTACATAACAAGTACATTACTTCTGGACACAGCAGCAGAAGGGGAGTAAAAGTCACACACACACACACACGCGCGCGCACGCGCGCGCGCACACACACACACTGCCTGCACCAACCCCTGAAAGAAAAGCCCATTAAAAACAGGCTCATATTTTGCACGTTGTCCCAGTTTGATCTGTGGTGTTTGTCTCTGCAGGTCCACCACCACTGCCGCGCCACCGCCGTCACAGCCGCCACCACCGCCGCCGTCACGGCCGCCACGGCCGCCACGGCCGCCACGGCTGCCACCGCCGCCACCGCCGCCACCGCCGCCACCGCCGTCACAGCCGCCACCACCGCCGCCGCGCCGCCGCCGTCGCCGCCGTCACGGCCGCCACGGCCGCCACCGCCGTCACAGCCGTCACAGCCGCCACAGCCGCCACCACCGCCGCCGCGCCGCCGCCGTCGCCGCCGCCGTCGCCGCCGCCACCGCCGCCACCACCGCCACCGCCACCGCCGCCACCGCCGCCACCGCCGCCACCGCCGGTCACACAGTGCTCTGTGGAAGGATATACCGGCGCACAGTTGCTTAAGTCCATGGCCTCTACTGCTGTGTGCCAGTATATTCTTCCACGGAGCACTATGCTCTATGTGTATCAAAAGGTTATTTTGACCGGATTAAAAAATATATATATCTTTTAAAATGTTTTATAACCATTCGGATTTACTCCACGTGCTAATACGCCGTCCCCTGGACCACTGGAGGGATAGGGCATAGGTCCAAAATCTTAGGAGTATTCCTTAAACCCCCCACCCTCCTGATGGACCTGAGACTAACAGAACTGGACTGAGTATGGATTGGGACCGGGACCGGGAGAGTATGGACTGATAGTCATGACACTCCAGTGGAAAATACTGTTCTGATAGCCTCAGGATCCGGAGCAGGAGCAGGGCCAGGACCAAGAGCACGAGCGGGACCGGGGCCAGGATCCGGAGCAGGACCAGGACCAGGACCAAGAGTATGAGCGGGACCGGGACTGGGATCTGAAGCAGGACCAGGACCAGGAGCAGAGTTTCTCCCTGTTCCACACAGTCTTAGTGTTTTCAGTTCCCTGTTGTCGTGGAACCTGGCCCAGACTCTGTTTTGGATGAAAGACTTTGGATCGGGGTGAATCAGGTCCAGACCAGATGTAGAACCAGCATCAGGGGCCATAGAATCTGGGAACCAGCCCTGAACGGAAGTCACACGTTTCCCCGGAGTTGGAAAGGAAACGTTGACGGACTGTCTTCACGTTAGTTTGACGCTCCTCCAGTAGTGTTCTCCTGGATTTCCCCGTCGGCTCTTGGACTCCGTCCCGTGGACTGTTGTGGTTCCGCGCCCGGGCCAAAACCCTGTGAAAGACCCCCAAATGGACCCGGTGGACGCCGCCCTGCACCCAGAACAGTCCGGCCTCTGAGCAGGCCTGGCTTCACGCCAGCGTCCTTTTGTCAGATGCAAACAGAATCGTTTGCCAAGAGGAAGAGAGCTGACTGGAAATGTCACGGAGGGGACGCCACCGCGACGCTTTCGGAATGCTTCCTCCATTGTGAAACGCTGCTGAACAGGCCAGCAGGCATCTGGGAAGCGTCCAAAACCAACAGCACCTGGATAACTGCAGGCATGAAGGTATGAAGGTCGTCACATGTCCTCACCACGAGAACTTCAACTCTCCTTTAATTCCAGATAAAACTGAGTTCTGCTCCGGAGTGGCGTGTGAACACTGAATATTCAAATGAAAAAGATTTTTCTGAATGAAACTGACGTCTAAAGTTTGTGGTTTACTCTCATCTTAAAACCAGTCCTCCAACAAATATATCTTCATTAGACTTTGAGTTAATTCCTGTCGTTCTGCTTGTTCTCTTGTCCCGTCGCCATGATGCTCATGATCCAAGATGGCCACCTGAAGCGGTGACGATTTATTTCATGAAATGGATCAACTGAAAAGAGCTGGAAAGGACATGAAAGCAAGGATCATTTCAAAGCTGTAGTGTCACAGTTAATCAAGAAAAACAGAAACGGAAGAAGCAGAAAGTGGAGTTGGTTCACTTCCTGTAGACTTAAATACGTCACTTCCTCCCACTGGCCAATCAGAACCCTTCAGCTCTGAAGACGAATTCAGTAAAGGAGACCCCTGTTTCCAATTCAGACCTTAATTCACGATTATCATTTCAAGACTTTAAACCATCCATCCATCCATCCATTCATCATCCCTCCATCTTCAACTGCTTACTCAGGACTGGATCTCGGGGGCCGCAGTCTAACTCGGGTTTCCCAGACTTCCTGTCTCCAGACTCTTCCTCCAGCTCTTCTTGTAGGATCCTGGGTCGTTCCCAGTCCATCTGAGGGACATAGTCTCTCTAGTGGGTCCCGGTCTTCCCCAGAGCCTCCTCCTGGTGGGACATGTCCAGACCTCGTCTCCAGGGAGGCGTCCATGAGGCTCCATCCTAAACAGGTGCTGAGCATCCTCAGCTGCTCCTCTCCAATTGGAGGAGGAGCAGCTCTACTCCCAGCTCCTCCCTGGTGACGTAGCTCCTCTCTGGTGACATAGCTCCTCCCCTGGTAATGTAGCTCCTCCCCCTGGTGACATAGCTCCTCCCTGGTGATGTAGCCCCTCCCCTGGTGACATACCTCCTCCCTGGTGACGTAGCTCCTCCCTGGTGATGTAGCTCCTCCTCCCTGGTGACGTAGCTCCTCCTCCCTGGTGATGTAGCTCCTCCTCCCTGGTAACGTAGCTCCTCCTCCCTGGTGACATAGCTCCTCCTCGATGGTAACGTAGCTCCTCCCCCTGGTGACGTAACTCCTGCCTGGTGACGTAGCTCCTCCCCCTGGTGATATAGCTCCTCCCCCTGCAGCGGAAGCTCTTTTCAGGGATCTGGTCCTTTGGGTTCTGACCCAGACTCAGGACCAGAGGTGAGGGTAGAACATAGACTGACGGTCAATCCAGAGCTTCTCCTTTCAGCTCCTTCCTCATCACAACAGGCCCAAACAGAGACTGGCACTGCTCCACCCTCCTGTCAGTCTCTGCTCTATCCTTCCTCCACCCAAGAACAAAACCCTGAGATCCTGAAACTCCTCCACCACGTGGACCAGGGTCTCTCTGCTGACCTGCACAGGACAGACCACCTTCTTCTGGTCCAGGACCAGGGTCTAGGGCCTCAGATCTGGAGCTGCTGATCCTCATCCTCATTGTTTGACATTCAGCTGCAAACAGCCCCAGTGCATGGTGGTCCAGGTTCCATGGAGCCAACAGGACATCATCATCTGCAAAAAGCAAAAATGCAATCCTCTGGTCCCTGAACCAGACCCCCTCCAGTTCCTGGTCCCTGAACCAGACCCCCTCTGGCCCCTGGTCCCTGAATCAGACCACCTCTGGCCCCTGCTCCCTGAACTACACCCCCTCCAGTTCTTGGTCCCTGAACCAGACCCCCTCCAGTTCCTGGTCCCTGAACCAGACCCCCTCCGGCCCCTGGTTCTTGAACCAGACCCCCTCTGGCCCCTGGTCCCTGAAGCAGAACCCCTCCAGTTCCTGGTCCCTGAGCCGGACCCCGTCCAGCTCCTGGTCCCTGAACCGGACCCCTTCTGGCTCCTGGCTGCTCCTAGAAATTCTGTCCATAAAGATTCTGAACAAAACCGGTTCAGTTCAGTCCTGCCAGAGTCCACCATGCTCCAGGAACAGGTCTGACTTACTGCTGGCAATGTGGATCAGGCTCCAACTCCGGTCCTACAGAGACCAGATGGCCCTGAACAAGGGGCCCCGGACCCAAAGCCCGCCTTATATGATACCACAAGAAACGCGGTCTAACACCTTTTCCAAGTCCACAGAACTCACGTGGACTGGTTGGGCGAACTCCCACGAACCCTTGAGCCCCTATGGAGGGTCTTGAGCTGGTCCAGGGTTCCAGGAACAGGACCTAAACCGCATTGTTCCACCACAGCCACTCAGGCTGCAGTTCTCTGGTTCTGCCGGTTCCTGTCAGCTGTTCGGGACTCTCCTGGACTCCTTCTTCAGTCCTTACTCCCGGTCTCCTCCACCGGGTTCTGGGTTCCACCACGGCAGAAACAGAGACCAGGAGACCACGGCTCCGAGCAGCTGCTTTGACAATGAAGGTGGAGAACATGGAGGACATGGAGGACATGTCTACTGGGACTCCATGTCCCAAGCGTCCCCCAGGACATGAGCGAAGCTCTCCTGGAGGTGGGGGTTGAAAACCCTGCTGACAGAGGGTTCCAGCAGACCCTCACAAGAGGTCTGGTTCTGCTGGGTCTGTCTGAGTTCCTCCTCCACCAGGGGGTGTCGGTCCACAGCTCTGCTCCTCTCTTCACCCGAGTGTCCAAAACAGGAGGTCAGAGGTCAGAGGACACGACAACAAAGTCCATCATCGACCTCTGACCTAGGCTGTCTTGGTACCAGGTGGACTTGTGGACCCTCCGGTTCTGGAACATGGTGCTGGTTCTGGACAAACTGTCTGGATCAGAAGTCCAATACCAGACCACTGGGTTCAGATCAAGGAGGCCAACGTCCCGACCCCCCTCCAGGTCTACCTGCCGCTGCCCACGTGGACCTTGAAGTCCCCAAGTAGAACCATGAAGTCCCCCAGTAGAACCAAGGAGTCCCCAGTTGGAGCACAGTCCAGCTCCCCTCCCAGGGACTCCAGGAAGTCCAGGTCCTCTGCTCTGCTGTTGGGTCTGTAAGCCGAGACACCAGTGAAGACCCTGTCCCAACCCGGAGGACCAGGGACCAGACCGTCTCGTTCTCCAGGGAGAACTCAACACATGGCCACTGAACTGTGAGGCTGTAAGAGAACCAGACCAGCCAGACCACCGCCTGTCACTAAGGCAACGCCAGAGATTCTGAAGTACTAAATCTAAATAAATAATTCCAAAATAAAAGCATCATGTCGCTGTTTCCCCCTACGCCCAGCCAGCTTTCTGAAGAGACACAAACTTTTACCTTTGGAAACATTCGGTTCTGTTCTCTGTCATGTTCTGCTGCAGTGAATAGAACTAGAATGTGGACTGGGACTAACGTTCAGAGCATCTTCCTTCTCTGACTGACGTGACATCAGATTATTTTAATAAGAGTCTAAATGACTAGACTGATGAAGTCTATGCTGACAGTTCCATGTTAATCTAGTTTAGATTTTTTTTAATCTAGATAGATAGATAGATAGATAGCATTCCATCAATCCTGTTGGTCTGGTTCAGCAGCAGTGCTGGCAGAGGCTTCTGGGAAATCACAGACACCTGTTCTCTTATCATTGTCCTGTCAACATGTAGTGAACAGCGTGATGTGAGGCTCTAGTCGTCTCTGACCTGCCACTCATCAGTTCTACCACCAGATCCCGTCTCTGTTCTAAAAGGTGGAACCTCAGCTCCTCTGAGGCTCTAAAGCAAACCAAGTCTTCTGGGATCCCGTGCAAACTCAGCCATCTGGAACAACCCTGACATCCAGCAGAACAGGAAGATAGGGTCTTGAAGGTTGTGATAACCTGGATCTCGAGGTACGAGGCTGGAACACTGGGGGGCGCTGGGCTGGGGTAGGTAGCCGAAGTCTGGTTCTCCTGGGTCTGGTCATGGCCTGGGTGTGGGGGGGTTTGCTCTTGGGCCCTGGGCTCTCGCCTCTGCCCGCCCGGGCATCCCGGACCCAGGGTGGGCCGGCTCTTGCCAGTCTTGGCTCCCTGGGATGCTGACCCCGGTGCTGACGGGGGTCCCGGCCAGGGCTTTCCTCTACCCCCTTCTGGACTGGCGCATGGGGGAGGGGCTCAGATCTGGGCTCTAGGATGACCGCCGGTTATCAGGGCCCTGAGGGCCTCTTTGACCTGCTTCTGGTCTTCTCAGGGGTCAGAGGTAATATATGCAAGATCACTCTCACATTTGCATGATCACTCTCACACTTGCATGATCACTCCACACTTGCATGATCACTCTCACATGTTCATGATCACTCTCACACTTGCATGATCACTCCACATTTGCATGATCATGCTCACATTTGCATGATCACTCCACATTTCATTTTATCTTATTTAACCTTTATTTAACCAGGTAGGTCCCATTGAGATTAAAAACCTCTTTTTCAAGGGAGTCCTGGGGGTCACAAAATAATAAGTTACAATACACAGTTCAATAAATTACAGTTGAAATCAATAACAATGACACATAAAAGATGCTGTCTCGAATGCTCTCAGCCTTGATTTAAAAGAGCTCAAGGGAATGAGTTCACTCAATTTATAGTCCTTTTGCAACTTGTTCCAAGGGTCAGGAGCTGAATACGCAAAAGCTCTTTTTCCGAGTTCTGTGCGGGCAAATGGAACAGAGAGCAAGAGATAATCATTTGAGCGCAGACAATGAGAGTCAACACTTCTCTGAGTGATTAGGTCGCAGATATAGGAGGGCAAACGAGCATGGCCTTGTAAATGAAGATATGCCAATGTCCAAGTCTCCTAGTGGACAAGGAAGGCCATCCCACCCGAGAGTATAAGTCACAATGATGGGTTTTGGCTTTACAGTTCATTATGAATCTTAGGGAAGCATGATAAAGACTGTCTATCTTTCGAAGACATTGAGCAGCAGCATCCTTATAAAACAAATCTCCATAATCTAAAACTGATAAAAAAAAGTTGCAGTGACAAGCCTTTTTTCACGTTAAAAGAGAAGCAGGACTTATTTCTAAAGAAAAAACCCAATTTCAGTTTGAGTTTCTTTGCCATATTGTCTATGTGGGGTTTAAAGGTGAGAGAATCATCAAGCCAGATACCGAGATATTTGTACATATGAACCACCTCTATAACGTTTCCTTCAAGGGTGGATACTGGTGAAATAGTACAAGAGGCCTCCATCTTCTTAGCTTTTGAAAATAGCATTAGCTTGGTCTTGTCAGCATTTAAGATGAGTTTTAGTGACAATAGTTTGTGCTGTACCACATCAAAAGCTTTCTGTAGGGACCCGATTGCTTTGGCAGCTGTTGAACCATAACAATAAATAATAGTGTCATCAGCGTATAGATGAATGTTGGCATCAGGCACATTTTGTCCCAAGTCGTTGATGTACATAATGAACAACAGGGGTCCCAAAATTGATAATAATAATAATAATAATAATAATAATAATAATAATAATAATAAATTTTATTTATAATGCACTTTACATTTCAATGAAATCTCAAAGTGCTAAAAATTGACCCCTGTGGCATCCCCTTGCGGACATGCTCGTAGTCAGAGCAGAGACCATCATACTTAATACACTGAGTCCGGCCGTCCAGATAGTTTGTGAACCAGGCAATTGCATCACCTGACAAGTCCAGGCAGAGAAGCCTGTGCTTTAGGATAGCATGGTCCACAGTGTCAAAAGCTTTTGACAGATCGATAAAAAGTGAGGCACAGCACAACTTTTTGTCAACAGCAACACATACATCATTGATCACGTTAGTAGCTGCAGTGATAGTACTGTGTTTTTTCCTGAATCCTGATTGCGACTTAGACAGAAGTTCATTTAAGGATAGGAACTCTTTTAGCTGAACACTGACAAGAGATTCAAGAGTTTTTGACAGGACACACAAGTTTGAAATTGGCCTGTAATTAGTTAAGATAGAAGGGTCTCCTCCTTTTAGTAAGGGAATAACAAAGGCAGACTTCCACACTAAAGGAACTTCTTTGTTTTCTATTGAGAGGTTAAAAAGAACTGCAAGAGGTGGTGCTACTAGGTCTGCTGCTATTTTTAAAAAGTAAGGCTCCATCAAGTCAGGTCCAGGGGGTTTTCTGTGGTCTAAATTTTTAAGGGCTTTATGTACTTGCTGCACAGTAAAAGGCACAAAATTAAAATGAACTCTGGAAAACATAGGAGTGTCAGAGCAAGAAGTGACAGATGAAGCCCGTGAGGATTCAAACAACGATCCAGAAGATACACTTCTATCATAAACTGGAACTGAGTCTTTAAGAACAAGATAAGATAAGATAAAGATAAGATAAGATAAGACCGTGAGAAATGTTATGAATAGATAAAGACTTAATTGCTTTCCAAAATTTCTGTGGATTGTTAAGGTTGTCAGTTGTCACAGATAAGTAATATTTGGATTTAGATTTTTTGATTAAAGATGTACACTTGTTCCGCAGTTGTCTGAAAGATAACCAGTCAGCGGCAGACCCACTTTTCCTGGCTTTAGCCCATGCCCAGCCACGCTGATGGATAGCATCTGACAACTCAGGGGAAAACCAGGGTTGTTTCGTCCTTTCACTCTGGATTTTCTAAAAGGAGCATGTTTGTTTAAAATTTTTTCAAAACTTTCTTTAAAAAATGCCCATGCAAACTCAACTTCTGGCATAAAAACATATACGATCCCAGTTGACCGAGGCCAAGTCACGACGAAAGGCTTGCTCATCAAACATTTTAAATTTCTTTTAAAAACAATACGTGGATTACTTTTGGGGATTTTAACATCCCTGCAAGTAGCAACAATACAATGATCACTTACATCATTGCAGAAGACACCCAAAGAAGAGAATTTATGAAGGACATTAGTGAGAATTAAATCAATCAAAGTGGACTTATGAGGTTTCTGAAGATTTGGCCTTGTTGGCAGGCTGACCAACTGGCTAAGATTGATGGAGTCACAGAAAGATTTAAATTCATCAGATGCTGTAGTGAGCCAATCCCAGTTCAGATCACCAGCCATTAAAAGTTCTTTATAATTCAGTTCAGAAAAGAAGTGCTTTAAGGAGGACAATGTCTCCTTGGAGGCAGAAGGAGGTCTATAACACCCAACCACATGAATGGATAAGGGTTTTGCTACTTCCACATTTAAGGCCAGAAACTCCATTTGTTTACAAATAGACTGGGACAGAACAACCGAGGCAACAAATTTTGATCTAACATAAATAGCTATGCCTCCTCCCTTCTTGGGTCTGTCAGCTCGATATACATTGTATCCAGGAAAGCAAATATCATCATCAGAGATGGATTTTTTCAACCAGGTTTCCGAAAGTATCACAATATCTGCATCTGTTGATTTGATCCAAATTCTGACCATGTCCATTTTAGGTAATAAACTACGTACATTAAGATGGACAAATTTGAGACCTGTCATTAACTTAAAATCGGCCGGAGTCTGGGCACATTGCAGATCAGGGCCTGGATTTGGTTGTACATTCCCAGGTAGAAGTAAGAGTAAAACAATCAAAAATCTTTGCTTCACAGTGTATTTCGCAACAAGTGTTGATTCATAACAGCGGCTAGCATTAAGTGAAGCAGTCAGATGATATAAAGCAAAAGTACTTTGGACATTTGCATGATCATGCTCACATTTGCATGATCACTCCACATTTTCATGGTCACTTCATATTCGACTAATCACTCTTACACTTGCATGATCACTCCACATTTGCATGATCACTCTCACACTTGCATCTTTCATTTCATTCTTTCATTTCTTGCATCTCATCTTTAACCACTCTTCACATTCTACCTGTGGACTCAGTTCCCTTGTTTTCTTGTGATGGGTTAGACTACCGGTGATCTGTAGGCCTCTCCTGATGCTCTGGTGGAATTTGACACCTGGATGCTTAGCTTCATGTCCAGGTCATTGCCAGCTATGTTCTCCAACAAAAGTCTGGAGGCAGTCCTCTGTCTTGTCTTTCTGCAGGTGCAGCAGCTGCTCGTCTGGCTGTCCTGTCTTCACTCTCTCATAGCTGCACTCTATTTCATTGTCGTTTTTATTCTTGTCTTTTCATCAGCTGTCACAAGATACATTTATCAGTTGTATATTATCAATTATGTGTTGATTATCTCAGAGTTCTGCCTCTGCAAGTGTGAAGTATTCCATCAACACCGTCCGTCTGGTTCAGCAGCTGAGACTTCTGGGAAATCACAGACACCAATTCTCTGATCCTGTTCCTGTATCAACATGCGATGACTAAGCTACGGGAAATCACGCTTCGAGAGCCAGAAGAACGGGTTCTGCTTTGTTCCGTCTCCAGACGGCGGAATGTTCCAGCCTGGGACGAGAGTTTAAGAAGCGAGGCTGCAGCAGGCGGAGCAGACCAATCAGGATGGAGTCGCTGCTGCTGCTGCTGCTGCTGCTGGTCACCTCGGCCTCGGCGTACTCCTCCGCCTACCGCTACTTTGGTGGGTCAGTGAGCATCAGCCCCAAAGGACGGAACGCCGCCGGACGCTTTGAGGTAATGTTCACCTCTCCACCTCACTACGCTGCGAGTCCCAGTCTCCTCGTCCTGATGGAGGCCGTTGTTCTCATGTTGTCCTGCAGGTGGAGTTTCGCTACAAGCAGGCCACGTTCTACTGCTACGTCAACCCCTACACCTGTAAGTATGGAAGCTGTGGCATTCGGGGTCAGACCGCCATCACCACAAAGATCGCCTGGGAGTCCTACGGCCTGATCTGGTGCCTGCAGGAAACTGCCATCAGGCTGCAGCTTGACACCAACCTCCCGTTTGGCATCCGGTGAGATCCGACCACCGCTGCAGTGAATCCGCCATTCCTGATCCCGGTACCATCCGCAGAGACCCGACGGAGTCGGATCGAACGGCCCTGCCTCCCCAGTTCTGGCTCACCTACAGTGTCCTCTCCAGGTTCCCTGCTCAGATCAGCTTCTCCAGAGGCATCGGCTACTGGGTCTCCAGCGTCTTCGGCCAGCACGCCACCTGGAGGATGCTGGCACACCTGGACCTGGGATTACGGTCGGACACCCGGCGCTCCAACAGTCCGCCTGTTGCCGCCATGCTGCCCATCGTCAGGTGATCGCTGTTCTGTTTAAACCGTGTGACAAGTTATACTGAAGGTTTAATCTAGAAAGGGAAGAACACTGAGGAGATGGAGGAAGATGCTCTATCATCTGATGTAACAACAACAATCCACCTTGATGTTCTATCCATATGAAAGTCTGTGTTCTTCACTGTTTATGTTTAGAGTGTGTTGTTCTCAGCACCACCTAGTGGAACAACATGAAAACTGCATAGTTTCCAATGCTTCTGCTTGTTTGACTGATTTCTGCAGACGTTGACTGGGACAGTCTTCTGGAACCTAACGCTTCTCACATGAGTCTTGTCCCTCCAGAGTCACGAGGAACTGTCCTCGAAGATTCAACCTGAACGTCTTCGACCGCGACGGCGACCGTGTCCGGTGCAGAGTCGCCATGAACCGCCGCTCAGATGAGTGTGGACTGTGTAAACTCCCCAGAGGCTTCGAGGTGGACGAGGTAGGACCTCTTCATCATGAATGAGACGCTCTGAAATCTGGTGTCAGAGGAGAAAGATACTCCTGTAATCTGATGTTAGAGGAGGAAGATGCTCTATAATGTGGTTGTTAGAGGAGGAGGAATATGCTCTATAATAGCAGAAGGCTAAAGCTGGCTTGATCTTGATTTTCAGCATGAGTACAGACCGTGAAAGCGGGGCCTAATGATCCTTCTGACTTTTTGGGTTTTAAGCAGGAGGTGTCAGAAAAGTTACCACAGGGATAACTGGCTCGTGGCGGCCAAGTGTTCATAGCGACGTCGCTTTTTGAACCTTTCATGTCGGCTCTTCCTATCATTGTGAAGCAGAATTCACAAAGCGTTGTATTGTTCATCCACTAATAGGGAACGTGAGCTAGGATTAGACCGTCGTGAGACAGGTTAGTTTTACCCTACTGATAATGTGTTGTTGCAATAGTAATCCTAGAGGAAGAAGATGCTCTATAATCTGGATGTTAGAGGAGGAAGATGCTCTATAATCTGGTGTTAGAGGAGGAAGGTGCTCTATAATCTGGTGTTAGAGGAGGAAGATGCTCTATAATCCGATGGTAGAGGAGGAAGATGCTCTATAATCTGATGTTAGAGGAGGAAGATGCTCTATAATCTGGATGTTAGAGGAGGAAGATGCTCTATAATCTGGATGTTAGAGGAGGAAGATGCTCTATAATCTGATGTTAGAGGAGGAAGATGCTCTATAATCTGGATGTTAGAGGAGGAAGATGCTCTATAATCATGCAGAACCAGGAAATTTGAGATCATCAGCCTGAGAGGTTTTTGAAATCCAATGCTAATCCCAGGCTCATGCTAACCCTGGCCACAGTACCCAGCCGGTGACGGGTTCTGTTTGTCCTGCAGGACTCCTGCTCCGTTTCGTACAGCTTCGGCGGGACAACCGGGTATCACCCCATCGAGCTGGTCCTGGAGGACTTCCCCCATAGCCTCGTCCACCTCTTCTACTCCACGGGACACTACACCGTCAAGCACCCGCTGCCCCTGACCAGGGACAGACGGCAACTCGTGTTCGAGTCCCCCTCAACCTCCATGACTACACAACGTCCAACAACCTCCACGACTACACAACGTCCAACAACCTCCACGACTACACGTCCCACACAACGTCCAACAACCTCCACGACTACAGAACGTCCAACAACCTCCACGACTACACGTCCCACACAACGTCCAACAACCTCCACGACTACAGAACGTCCTACACAACGTCCAACAACCTCCACGACTATACAACGTCCTACACAACGTCCAACAACCTCCATTTTCTTTTTACCAACATCACCTTCCACAGGTTCAAGCACCGCACCGTCCACTACAACCACATTTCTCACAACTACAACCGCCACACCGACGCCGTTCACAAGGCCTAGTACCACCACCCCCTTTGACGGCACCATCGTCACTCCTCTCCCAGAAGACCAGCAGTTCTTTTCGGTGTCGGCGAATCACTTCCTACCCTCCATCCATCCTCTGAGCAGACTCCCTCTGCAGTTCTCCGTTCTGGGTATGGCTTTGTGGTTCTGAAACAAATCCGTCTCTGAACGAAGCCTGACGGATTGCTCTGGTGTTGCAGTGGACTCTCACAACGCGCCGTCTTGTGTCGACGGGGACTACTTCCCCATCTTCCTCTCTCCGACTCCGGCTCACGGCGCTCATCTTCCAGCCATCGTCGGCCGCACCTTGGAGTTCCACGTCCGGGCAACGGCTCAGTTCTCCACGTAAGAACCGCTTTGAACACCTCGGGAACTTTCTACGCCGTGTCTGCTTTTATCAGTTCTCTTAGGTAGGGATACCCAAATATGGACACCAGTATCAGGTGTCAGGTCCGAGTCCTGATTCAGCCCAGAGACCTTTATCTGACGCCGTTAGACGTTGTCCGTCCACTCTGGCAGCAGCAGGTAGAGAGAGGACGAGCGACGTCCACAGTTTGGAGTTTCCTCCAAATCAATGATAAAGTGTCAAGAGGAGGAGACAAACAGTTGAGACAACTCCAGCAGCTTAACCAGCTGACGGAGGTGACGTAGCACCTAGTGGAGGTGGTTCATCGCAACACGTGGCTATCATTCATCATTTCAATTGTAAATGGGTTTTATGGACCTGAATCAGTTCTGGTTTCAGTCCTGGGTATCGGCTGTTAGCTGAAGGTTCCTGGTATTTACAAATCTGTGCCTTGCTCGCCTCAAGCGTTCCTTGTCTCGTAGGATCTACCGCCTCCTGCTGACGGGTCCATCCGGCATTCGCCAGCGTTCCACCTCCAGAGGTTCCAACGTGCTCACATGGACTCCGACCGAGCACGAGCAGGACTGCCACTTCCCCGTCTGTTTCGTCTCTGAAGCGTACTTCAGGTGAGCAGCAGTCGGACGGTTTGTGGTCTCAACCTTTGCGTCGGCGGTTCCTCATCTGACTCTCTGCCGTCCCCCAGAGGCCGGGTCTACCACTCCGAGCTTCGCTGCTTGGTGGTCGACGTGGTTCGCTTCAGTGAGTGGAACTCACCGTGACTTCCCGGTTTTGTCTGAAATGAGCGCGATGGCAATAAGGATGGGCGGTTTGTCCTGTGACCCTGTCCAGACACGGTGGTGACCTGCAGTCAGACTGGCATCAAGGTGGAGGTGGAAAAGACGGACCTGATCCGGAGCTTCGAGGACCGACTGCACCTGAGGGACGGACAGGGCGCTCAGTGCGAGCTGTCCAGGCACTCCAACAGCACTCACCTGGTGGCCGTCGTGCCGCTCAACTCCTGCGGGACGTATGTGGAGGTGCGCCACAGCAGGGGGGCAGGGCGGGGCAGGGCGGGGCGGGGGTAGGGTGGGATGGGGGCGGGGCTTCCCTGTGTTTCTGAAGCAGGAGGGTTCTTTGTGTCAATAACCAAGACCAGAGTTTTGTACTTTAAACATTTTGTTCCCCCCTGACCTGCCACCTTATTGTGGCGGGGGAGTGTGAGCGCCCCCACATGGGCCCAGGAGCCACGTCGTCGGGGGGTTTATGTCCCTGGTAGGGTCTCCCGTGGCAAATAGGTCCTGGGTGACAGTCCAGACTACTGGGAAACATAAACCAAGGACCGTGACCTTGCCCTGTATGGTGCAGCTGGGGCCTAGCCCTGGAGCCAGGCCCAGCGTTGGGCTTAGGCGGCCAGGCCTTCGCCCAAGGGGCCCAACTGGGCTCGGCACTGAGGGACCACAGGGGCCTGACTTCCAGTGGACTCACTGAGGGAACGGTAGATGCCGGATGTAGTCTGGACTGGGTGGCAGCCGACGGCAGGGTATCTGGCGAGCCGATCCCCGGAGGGACACGGGCTGGCTTGTCAGGAAGGTTAAGAGGTACCGGCTGGATATAGTCAGGGTCACCTCCACACACAGCCTGGACTCTGGAACCCAACCCCTCCAGAGGGGCCGGACTCCAGAACCAAACCCCTCCAGAGGGGCTGGACTCCAGAACCAAACCCCTCTAGAGGGGCTGGACTCTAGAACTGAACCCCTCCAGAAGGGCTGAACTCTGGAGCTTGACCCCTCCAGAGGAGTTCACCCCAGTGACCTACAGGTTAACTGATCCTTCAGGTTGGGGGCTGGTGCTCGCTGTTCTTTTGCCTTATGGGCTTAACAGCAGTGCAGAGTCCTCAACCTTCTTGGAGGTTCTGGAAGGGTTTGCTGGACAGTGCTCTGACAGGGGACTCCATGGTTTTACTGCCAGAGAACAGACATTAGCTAACAACGCTGAAGGCCTCAGTATGCTTCCCCGTTGCCGTGACGTCGTTCCTACGACATCTACGCCGTAGCCCTACGCCGGGCTACGCCAGGGCTTGACGCGCACCTCCTGAAAATTGTGACTTCGCGTCGAGGCGATGCGTGGTGACATGAATGTCGAGGGCTGTGATTGGTCCGCTTTCGCATTGTTTAAAGAATGAAGTAGAACTCACCCCGAATGCTTTTCTGATCCAAACAGTGCTTGGGGGGAAATTTAGATCCAAAATTGAGCGGTGGACATCCCTATACTGTTAGCAGTGTTAGCACTGTTAGCAGACGGGGCTATGTGTATAGCCGCTCCTTAAACGGCTTTAATCGTCCAAAAACTCATCAGTTTCACCAATATTTCATCATGGTCCGCTCACGCCTCTCCTCCACGACAGCCCGGTGTCACCAGACATGTCATATATGCAGATATATATTCGGTATAAGCACGCGTGTCTAGATATCTATGTCTATAGATCTATGTCTAGGTAAAGCCGGAGCTACGGAAGCCGCATTGTTGTTGTGACTGCCTATGGGCTTGGCGGTGAAGTTGCAGAGGAGGGCGTTCCCTTGGCGCAGAAGCAAGATATGTTCAGTGTCGGCGTAGGGTTGCCGGCGTAGGAACGACGGGGAAGCATACTGAGGTCTTAACACTGAAGAGCTACATGCTCTGTGTCTGTACCTTCAAAACCAAAACACTCAAATCCACTCTGGTTTGTTTGACTGTGTCTCTAATCAGGAGGACAAGGAGAATATCACCTTCAGGAACGAGATCACGTCTGCTGACCCCAGACAAATCATCTCCAGGAATACCATCGTCGACATCGCCTTTTGCTGCGTCTACCCAAGGAAAACCAACCTGACTCTGGGGTTCCGGCACAAGAACCCATACGCCTTCAAAGAGAGCGGCTTCGGCAGTTTCACCTTCCAGTTCGAGTTCTTCCAGAGCCAGCTCTTCAGACGGCAGGTGGAGGGCAGCAGTTACCCGGTGGAGGTGTCCCTCAAGCAGATGCTCTACATGCAGATCCAGGCCACCTCGTCCATCCCCAACACGCAGCTGTTCGTGGAGTCCTGCAGGGCCACGCCCTACGACAACCCCGAGTCCGGTGTCAGCTACACCATCATGGAGGACGGGTGGGTGAGCTCAACAGAGAGACCAGCATCTCTCTGAGGGTCTGAACTAGGGGTGGGCGATATGGCCTAAAACTTATAACACGGTAATTTGATGTATAAATTACATCATAACTGTTTCTTCATGGTTAGCGTAGCACATGATAAAAGCGTGGAAGCGGGAAGTAGTTTTTAAACTACACTGCTTTCAAAAATTAAAGGAACACTTTAAAGAAACATCAGACCTCAATATGAAGGTGGATATCTATACATATAATGACAGGGCAATGTCTTAGGAACAAAAGGATGCCAAGTCTCTTAATGGAAATAAAAGTTTTCAGCCTACAGAGGGCGCAATTGTGTAGACACCCTAAAATCAGAGTGAAATGGAGATGTGGCAGGCTAGTCCATTTTTTTCCAAAACGGAATTTCTGCAACTCAAAATGCTTTTCAGTATCTTGTGTGGCCCCTACGAGCTTGTATGCATGCTTCACAACGTCGCGGCATGCTTCTAATGAGACGACGGATGGTGTCTTGTGGCATTGCCTCCCAGATCTGTTGTACAGTCTGAGGAGCAACCTGGCGGCGCCTAATGGACCAAAACATAAAGTCCCAGAGATGTTCTATCGGGTTTAGGTCAGGGGATCGTGAAGGCCATTCAATTGTTTCAATTCCTTCATCCTCCAGGTACTGCCTGCATACTCTTGCCACATGAGACCGGGCATTGTCGTGCATTAGGAGGAAACCAGGACCTACTGCACCAGCGTAGGGTCTGACAAAGGGGTCAAGGATTTCATCTCGATACCTTATGGCAGTCAGAGCACCGTCTTCTAGGCAGTAGAGGTCTGTGCGTCCCTCCATGGATATGCCTCCCCAGACCATCACTGACCCACCACCAAACCTGTCCATGTTGAACGACATTGCAGGCAGCATAACATTCTCCTTGTCTTCTCCAGACCCTTTCACTTCCATCACAGGTGCTCAGGGTAAACCTGCTCTCATCTGTGAAAAGTACAGGGTGCCAGTGGTGGACTTGCCAATTCTGGTGTTCCCGAGCATATGCCAGTCGAGCTCCACGGTGCTGGGCAGTGAGCACAGGGCCACTACAGGACATCGGGCCCTCAGGCCACCTTCATGAAGTCTGTTCCTGACTGTTTGGGTAGACACATTCACACCAGTGGCCCACTGGAGGTCATTCTGTAGGGCACGAGCAGTACTCAGCCTGTTCCGCCTTGCACAAAGGAGCAGGTATCGGTCCTGCTGATGGGTTGAGGACCTTCCACGGCCCTGTCAAGCTCTCAGAGAATAACCACCAGTCTCCTGAAATCTCCTCCATGCTCTGGAGATTGTGCTGGGAGACACATTGAACCTTCTTGCTGCAGCACGTGTGGATCTGCCATCCTGGAGAAGTTGGACAACCTGTGCAACTTCTGTAGGGTTAAGGAATTGCCTCATCCTGTCAGTAGAGATAATTACTCAAACCAAAACCAGCACGAGTGGAAAACCAGTCAAAAAAGATCAAGAGGGAGAAACTTCAAATGACCTCCACATGTAAAACCAGTCCTGTTTTGAGGGTTTCCTAATTGTTGCCACTGTAGTGCAATTTCCTGGTTTAAAAAGTAGCTTGTATTTGTCCCAGATTGCTGCTGATAGCTTCAGTGTCTCCTGCTTCACTCAGTAGAGTCAAGAAAAGGAGCTGCAGCTCCGTCACTCCTGAGAGCAACACGGTGATTCCTGAACAACAAGATGAAGATAAAACAACAGAGCAATAAACAGCCAGGCTAAACCCAGAAATTAAACCTACCAGAACAATGTTTCCCTCCTTCTCTCCAAGCCGCCGCTACGCCACTCAGATACTTCCTCTCAGAACTGAACTGTCCGTCAAGAACAACCTTCCCGTTCTGTCCCAGACGCTCAGCGTTTAAAACTTCTTTCCACCGTCTCAGGAGCTGAGCTGCGCCCCGTCGACTGATGTTGGAGCATGAAGGAATCGTTCAAAGCCAGCTGGTTCATCGGTGGCTAACAGCTAAGCTAACAGCTGACTGAGTCACCGGTGGCATCTTGGAGCAGCTGCTTTTACGAAGTGTCCCTGAAGGCAGCAGGAGCTGCAGGTTGTTCTCTGAATCAGAGGGTTTCAGGTGTTTCAGAGGTAATGAAGGCGGTTTAGGCTAATGGATGGAGTTCCTGCCTCCTGAAGCAGCTGCCTCACAGTCTCTAAATCATCTGGCGGGCCAGATGTTGTTGTTCGCGGGTCAGAAGTTGCCGACCGCTGTTACAGATGTTGCACCAATCTTTTTCACGAGCTCTTCCTCTGTTCACCACTCGCTGCCATCACTGCTGTTGTGTACATGTTCTTCGAGGAACCGGGCATCTTAAAAGTTGCATTACTGCCACCAAAAGAACGTAATTTTCTATCGCGGTTGGGTGGTTTGACCAAAATCCCTACCGTGGGCCAAATTTATGTTGCATACCGTTTATACCATTTATACCGCCCACCCCGAGTGTGAACCCTGATCGCTGCTCTGCTGCAGGTGTGTGAGGGATCCAACAGTGCAGGTCTACTCCGGACCTGGGTCCGTCTTCAGGTTCGGGATGGAAGCTTTCGAGTTCATCGGTGCTCACAATGAGGTAACACCTCTTTCTGCAGTTTGATTCCAGTTCAGAGACTGACAACCAAGCAGGAAAACTGATCAGAGACGTGTCCCCCGTCCCTGTGTCTGCAGGTCTACATCACCTGCTCGGTGCTCCTGTGCCAGAGCGGCGTGCCGAACACCCGCTGCTCTCAGGGATGCATCGAACCGGGAAGCAGTCGCAGCAGGAGGGAGACTCCAGCACAGACCAGCAGTCACTTCATTTCCCAGGGTCCTTTGCACCTGAGGGCTTCAGACAGTGAGGGTGAGTGAGCAGTGGGTGTGGCTTCCTGTCCTGCAGCACACTTCAGTCTGAACCGTCACTGTTACAGGTCTGATCAACAGGCTGTTAAAGGATAAGTTTGGTTTAAACAGTTTTCATGTTGTTTATAGAACGAAGTAGAACAATATACTCACCCAGAAGGGTTTTCTGATCCAAACAGAGCTTCGGGAGAAATTTAGATCCAAAATCGAGCTGCAGACATCCGTATACTGTTAGCCAATGGGGCATGTGTGACGCCAGCTCCCAACACGGCTTTAATCATCCAAAAACTCATTAGTTTCACCAATATTTCCTCATGATCCGCTCACGCCACTCCTCCACGACAGCCCGGTGTCACAGAATACATGCTGTTGTGGTTTTACAGATCTTTGAAGTGAATACAGTCATCAGGATGTAAACTGAAGTACATTCACCAAGTTGTTGGTCGCCACCCGGTCCAAAGAAGAAGAAGAAGATCTCTGAGTGGCAAACATCTTCTTCTTCTTTGGAGCGGGTGGCGACCAACAACTTAGGTGCACAGCGCCACCTAGGGCTGCTCGATTTTGCCTAAAAATAAAATCCCGATTATTTTCTCTCAAACCTGATTTTTCGATGACGATGCCGACTTTTTGTAAAGAAAAAAAAAAGATGAATAAAGTACTTTGAATGTCTTTTATTGAACCCTATTTTCTCTGTTTGGATTCAACAAATCCCAAAAGTTACTATCACATTACGGATTAAATAGTGCAAAACTGTCAGCTATAAAATCCAAAGTGAACAATCAATCTCAAATATGCCTCCTTAGTGCCAGTGAACTTAATTCTGTTGCAAATAAACACAAGAATCCCTTGGGATTAAAGGAATACTCAACCCAAAAAATGATTTGGCCTCATTTTCTACTCACCCTCATGCTGAGAAACACTCTGGAGCACTTTTTTGATGTTTCAAATGCAGCTGGAGATTTTAGGGGGATTTTCGTTGTCAACAAACAGGGACCGACCGAGCCCAAAAGAAAAAACAGTCCATAAAGTCCACAAAACGTGCCCATTTTCCTTCATACTGCTCGTCCGCTGTAATCCAAGTGTCCTGAGCGTGTAATGTCCATAATTAATTCTTAACGAGGTCATTTAGTACATTTTAAGAGCCTAAACAGTGCGCTCTCGTACTTTCCCAGTGCACGTCTGCACGCGCACCCTGAACTACGGAAGTTGCGGCAGACCAAGCAACATGCTTGTGCCCTTTCAGCAGGACACCGAATTCAAAGCTTTAAAACAGTAGCCAATCACTTTTTTGATTGTCCACAGCTCGGTCACTCACAGCAGAATATAAACAGCGGAACTTCTTCTTCTACGCTTGCAATTCAGAAAAGTGGTCGCTGAAAGCGCACAAGCGTGTGGCTTGGTCTGCCACGGCTTCCATAGTTCAGGGTGCGCGCGCAGACATGCAATGGAGCTGTATGAGAGCGCACTGTTTGGGCTCTTAAAATGTACTAAATGACCTCGTTAAGAATTAATTATGGACGTTATGCGCTCAGGACACTTGGATTACAGCGGACGAGCAGTATGAAGGAAAATGGGCACCTTTTGTGGACTTTACGGACCGTTTTTTCTTTCGGGCTCTGTCGGTCCCTGTTTGTTGACAACGAAAATCCCCCCAAAATCTCCAGCTGCATTTGAAACATCAAAAAAGTTCTCCAGAGTGTTTCTCAGCATGAGGGTGAGTAGAAAATGAGGCCAAATCGTTTTTTGGGTGGAGTATTCCTTTAAGAGCATCTTATCTTAACACACTCTGGGTCCCTGTTCTTACTTCAAACAAAAAATAAAATGAATAAAGTCACTTTTTGTAAAAGAAAGTTTGTCAGCCAGCCAGTCAGCCAGTCAGGTGAGGTAGGAAGGCAGGCTCAGGTAATATGCTACAGTCACAATTTCCCTCTGGTCTTACTTGAACAAAAATCAATGAATAGTAGAAACTCTGTGTTCACACTGAAGGTATTTGGCTAACCTAACTGACGCAGCAGCCCGCGGTCGAGCCGGGAGCGACAGTGTGAAACACGTTTTTCATGTTGGGTCGACCTACTTTTGGGTTGAGCCGGGGCCGCTTCGAGGAGGAGGTCCGAGTCGATCTAGATGCCGAGATCGGTATGAACACAGCCTAAAACTTGACTTACCTGAGCAAATTTAACTTCTCCGGCAGTAGCCATGCTTGTTGTTGTTAGTTACCAGACGCTGAGCGAAGGCAGGCGCGCACTTCCATCGTGACCTGTCATCAATGACAGTTATAATCACAATGGTGTGTGTGTGTGTGTGTGTGTTCTTGTATTTCTATCCTTGTCGGGGCCAAATGTCCCCACAAGGATAGCAAAACGTGGAACGACGTGCCTTGTGGGGACCTTTTTCCGGTCCTAAGTAGGATAAACAGTGTTTTCTTGACCATGTTGCTGTTACTGAAAAAAGTAAAAGTGCAAAAACATTTCTTTAGGGTTAGGCTTTGTTGTGGTGTGGGTTAGGGTTAGGGTAAGGGTCAGGGTTAGGGGCTAGACATGAATGGGAGTCAATGGACGGTCCCCACAAGGATAGAAATACAAGACTGTGCATGTGTGTGTGTGTGTGTGTGTGTGTGTGTGTGTGTGTGTCTGTGTGAGTGTGAAATGGCGTCCCCTGCTGAGAAGAACATTTTGTCGATTTGTTGATTGACAGGGTCAGGAAAGGCTTGGTGTTGAGCTGTAACTTGATCCTCGTGCTTCATTTTCCACGTTGAAATCAAAAGGTCTTTATTTGTCCCACGGGGGGCGCTGCAGCATTTCAGCAGCACAGAGAAAAAGAAATAGAAATAGAATAATAATGTGAACATTTAGAAAACCCAACCATACACAGAAAAATAAATATAATTTAAATATAAATTTAGGACAGATATAATAAAATAACACATATAAATTAAATATAATTTACATATAAGTCCAAGACCAATTTAAATAAATAACTAAATAAATAAATAAATGAACAAATAAATAAATAACAGATAAATTGCATTTACATATACATTTAATACAGACACATAAGTACAAAATAATAACAGATATAAAGTAAATATAATTTAAATATACACTGATATTCTTGGTGTGAACGTCAGCGTTCCACAGGATGACCCCGATCTGTTCTGTTCCAGTCTCTGGTCCCAGCGTGAACCTGGGCTTGAACCTCCTCTTCATCGTGGGCTGCCTGCTGGTGTGTGGAGCCCTGGTCTACAGGTCCAGGAGGTCCAGAGCCAAGTACCAGCGTGTGCCCGCCTCCGAGTCCGACTGAGGACCGGCGCTCCAGGCTGCTGGATTCAGCCACGACTGTTTCCTCCGGAAGAGAAAAGTTGAGCAGAAGATAACTAGTGGATCTTTGATGATGTTGAGGAAACAGTTAAAATCTTTCAACCTATCGCTGGTCTACTGCTTGTGGAGTTGCTGTAAAAACACAATTTCAGATAAAGCTCTTTTGTCGCTCCTCAGTAATCTGAGCAGACGGTGGTGGACGAGATGTGGTTGAATAAATTAAATCTCCTCGGAGGCGCCGACGGGCCTTCTAGAACTTCAACAGGTTTCAGTCTAGTGGGATCTGAAGGATCTTGGTGCTGGTGTTGGTCTCCAACAAATAAAAAATGGACTGGTTGAAGAATTTTCAACGGGATAGTGCAGCCATTCATGGTGGAAGAATGTCTCAGATAATTTCTGATCATGTCAACTATCAGGGAACAAACAGTTCAAAGACGTTTGAGGAGATTTTCAAAGTTTGTTTCTTTGCGGATGATGGTGTGGTGTTTCTTTTTTTACTCAGTTGCATGTTTTTAAAACTTTCATATCTCAGCAAATTTGAAGCATGTCTGGTGTGTGAGCTCTGAGACTCTTTAGCATGTAGCATGTAGCATGTAGCATGTAGTATGGCTCAGGGCAGTTGAGCTACTAAGAAGCATCGTTGTAACTGCTGCTCTCAAATGTCTCTGACGGTTCGGTTTCTGGTCAAACT
This sequence comes from Salarias fasciatus, assembly GCF_902148845.1. Classification (NCBI taxonomy): domain Eukaryota; kingdom Metazoa; phylum Chordata; class Actinopteri; order Blenniiformes; family Blenniidae; genus Salarias; species Salarias fasciatus. The sequence goes on along the minus strand of NC_043745.1, from coordinate 39,350,960 downwards.
GCTTCGTACTGGTATCAGCTGGTATCAGGTGCTTCACAAATGTCTCACATGTAGTTTAAAGTAAATCAGATGTGTAATTTTAAAAACAAATTCATTTGTTAAAGGGGCATTAAGGGGTTAAAGGGGCATTAAGGAGTTTTTCAACTTTAAAAATACTTATTTTCCACCATAAATATGTTGCACATTTTTAGTGATGTGTACAATGTGCCCTGACATATTCATTACAAGTACCTCTAACAGAGCTAAATGGTCACTTGAAAGTTGCAGTGCCGGTCCGGCACCAGAATTTTTTTGGGTGAATTTGAAAGGAATGATGTAATGCGCGCTCCTGCACGCTCCGGAAAGGCTCTCCACATCCTTCTTGTTTCCTACAAAACCAATAAAAGCTTAAAACCCTGATGATCTCTGTGTCTGGAGAACTCAGCTCCTTTACACCTCAGATCCAGTCTTTTCCTCACTTTGGCTGACGGTCGCAGTTCCAACCAGGAATTAGCTCCTGTTACTTCAAATACTATGTGTATATATATTCATTCATTCATTTTCTACCACTTCTCCCTTTTGGGGTCGCGGGTGGTTGGAGCCGATCCCAGCTGCTGTGGGCGAAGGCGGGGTCACCCTGGACAGGTCGCCAGTCTGTCGCAGGGCTGACATATGGAGACAGACAACCATTCACTCACACATTCATACCTAGGGGCAATTTAGGGTGACCACTTAACCTACCATGCATCTTTTTGGATCGAGGGAGGAAGCCGGAGTACCCGGAGGGAACCCACGCACACACGGGGAGAACATGCAAACTCCACACAGAAAGGCCTGAGCAATGGCGTCACTTTAGTGCCAAAATTCCGCGCGCATAAAAATCATAATCGCGCACAGTTAAACCACTCTTCTGTGCGCTCGCCATGCCTCTCCGCGCGCGTGGTCACTTTCTGTGCGCGCGGTGACATGTCTGAGCTGTCTGCTCGAGCGGTGGTGTTGCCTTTTGGCACTCAGGGGGCGGGCTTTGAGTTGACGCCACTCAACTCCTTCTCCTTTGTGATTGGTTGCTCTAAACGTCTACTGTCTTCCGGTCAGAGCCAATCAGAGGTTAAGTAGGGCGGGTCGTCATCGTTTGGCAGCAGAATTGGAAAATTGAGGAGTAAAATTCACACAACATAACCTCCATACAGTGATTTGATTACTGTGGAGGAGACCTGGCTGTTTCCTGGGAGGAGAAAGAACGAATAAAAACGTTTTCATGGAGCCATCAAGGCTATCTGTCTCAAATGTATATGTAAATTATATTTGATTTATATCTGTTAGTGTATATCTGTTATTCATCGAATTATAAATCTTAAATTTTTTTTAAATTACATTTAATTTGTATCTGCTAGTGTATATCTGTTATTTATTTAAGTATATCTGTCTTAGATTTATACGTAAATTATATCTAATTCATATCTGTTAGTCTATATTTGTTATTTGATTATATCTGTCTTAAAATAATATTTAAACTCTATTTAATTATGTTATTTAGTTTATATCTGTTATTCAATTATACCTATCCTACATTTATAGTTAATTTTTTCTCCTTTTTTCCTGTCTTTTTCCCTCTCTCTCAGATTTCATTTGATTTTATGCCAGGATCAGTGAAATACTTTTGCTTTTTTTTTTCTTTGTTTTGAGCAGGTGATATGTTGATACGTTTCATAAATCACAAAAGTAATAGACCCATTTGAAGACAGTAGATGTTTAGAGCAACCAATCACAAAGGAGAGGGGGGTTGAGTGGCGTCAACTCAAAGCCCGTCCCCTGAGTGCCAAAAGGCAACACCACTGCGCGAGCAGACAGCTCAGACATGTCACCGCGCCTGTAGAAAGAGATCGCACGCAAACAAAGAGTGATGTCGCGCGTGTAAAAAGTAACCGTGCGTGCGCAGAAAGAGACCGCGCGCGCGCGGAGAGGCATCGCGAGTGCACAGAGAGTGGTTTAACTGTGCGCTATTATGATTTTTTTGCGCGCGGAATTTTGGCACTAAAATGACGCCATACTGAGCCCCGGCCGGTATTTGAACCCAGGACCTTCTGGCTGTGAGGTAAGAGCGCTAACCACCGCACCCCTGCGCGGCCCCTCCGTATATGTAAATATATATTAGGGCTGTCAAATGATTAAAATTTTTAATCAGATTAATCACAGCTTACAAATTAATTAATCATGATTAATCACAAATCATCGCAATTTCCAACTATGTCTGAAATATGCCCTTTTTTCCTGTATTGCATTAAAAAAAAATGACAAGACAAGATTATATATATTTATCATGTGATGTGTTTTATATTTAAGGCTCCAAATAAAATAAATATTCAAAAAACTAAAACATGCACACCATAACATGTCTGTGTGTGTGCAGCGCTCCCTCTGCAGTCCCTCTACAGTTGGTTTTTGGCAGGAGTTACATTTTCAGGTCTGTAACAAATGTAGTACCACAAGAAAAGTAAAACTAAGAAATACCACACCTTTTTTCTTACACAATAAAACAGGGCATTCTTAGCCAGTGTTCCTTTTTGTGCGGAAAACAGAAAACTGCTTCAACATTTTTTTAATCAAACAAGTAGAATCCATGGAGCCAGCGGCTGATCTCCCTCCATATTGCTTTCTTCTTCTGTTTTGATAAATGAATTGACGCCAGGCCTCCTCTGCCTCCGGTCTGCTGAGGTGAGGCTTCTTCTTCGGTTGCAGGGAGCTTGCATTCCATGCGGGTGCACTACCGCCACCCGCTGGTAGAGGTGAGGCTTGTTACGCCTTTGCCGCATATATTTATTGAGAGGATTGCGTCATCGCCCCGCCTCTACAACAGGACGCAGCGCGGAAGTCCGACAGAACCACAACAACAATGGCGCTTCAAAATGTCTTTTAAATATCTGTGCAAAATAGTAATAGTACCTCGTCGTCCGTCCACACCAAAATTTCCTTAACTTTCGCTCTGGAGGTCGCCATCTTTTGCGTTTGTTTACAATACAACGTGAATACAACGCGCTTTTATATGCATACGCACTACCCAACTATTATTGCACTGCAGCGCCGCCAGTGGGCTTGGCATATGTATTACAGCGTTTACGTGCGTCTTCACTTCACTAATGTGGACGCTTTTTCTTTGTTTTGCTTTTTTTTTTTTTTTTGCTGACTCCGTCTTTACGCAATTCGTTTTGTAAAATATGAGCGTTTTGGCTCCGTGTGGACAGGGCCTAAGATGGATGGTTCAATGTGTGGCTGTTTTTCAGACGCACAAACCCTACAAAGACAAGTCAGTTCAAAACACTAACATCCAGGTGAGGACATCCTGATTCCCCCTCTGAGAAGACTGGACTGAAGACTGGAAAGAGGACAAGACTGAAGACTGGACTCGAGACAAGGCTGAAGACAACAGATGACTTGATTGACGACTGGACAGAGGACAACACTGAAGATGAGATAGAGACTGAAGATGGGACTTAAGACAGGACAAAAGACTAGACTTAAGTCTGGACAGAAGACAAGACTGAAGATTTAACAGAAGACCTGTATGAACAATTCCAGTCTGGTTTTAACCCCCCCCCCCCCCCCCCCCCCCCCCCGCTTCATCAGCTCTGGAACAGCTTTCCTCAAGATGACAAATGTCCTCACAGCAGATGGATCGGGTGTCCATTCTGTCCTCATCCTTCTGAAACTGAGTGTGATGAGACACCATGTCTCGTCTCACCCCCCCCCTCCCCCCCCACCCCACCCCCCACCCCCACTGGTGTCACTTCTGTCTCTCAGGCCACACTCAGTTCATCTAACTCAAATCCTTCACCACTCACCTCGGGTGTCCCCCAGGGCTCCGTCCTGGGGCCCCTCGTCTTCATCACCGACCTTCGTCCTGCTGGTATATTTCCTGTCCATTTCTGCTGCTTTGCTGACGACACTCAGCTCTACACCTCCGTCTGTGTTTTCCCTCCCTGCCAGTGGAGGGCGCTGCTCATGCTGTGTGTGTGTGGAGCAGGTTCCTTGAGGACAGGTGGACTCACCTGCTGCCTTTTACAGAACCTACCTGAGGGCTTCCACACCTGGCGGGGGTCCCTGTCCACTTCCGTCACTCACCTGGTCCTGAGTCAGAACCCTGTCCTCCCCTGGCAGGATGTCAGTCCAATCGTCTTCCTCCTTGTGACTGATCAGTCTTATGTGCTGCACCTGTGTGTGTGTGTGTGTGTGTGTGTGTGTGTGTGTGTGTGTGTTGCGGATTCTGCGTTGAACGGGGATGCTGGAACCACCCATCCACGTCGGTTGCTCCAGTTAGAGAGACAACGGTCACCAAGAATGTCTTTTAATCCTCCTTTAATCGTGGTGAAGGACTGACAGCAACAACTGATGGGTGATGAATGAATGATTGAATGATTGAATGTAGAATGAATGATGAATGAATGGTTTCTGTAACAGAATGACGAAATAAAGATACACAAATGATTAACAATGACATCAAACAGTCCCATGCAATGGGATTAAGGCATAATGATGACCAAAAGGTGCTAAGGCAATCAAACTCAAACTAAAGAACTTCGCCCTGGCAGCATTCCACATACACACATCATATAGTAGCACAGGCAGCACAGAAGTGCTAGTAAGTAAGTAAGTAAATAAGTAAAGTTTATTTATAGAGCACCTTTCACAGACAAAAAAGCCACAAAGTGCTTCACAGCATATATAAATAAGACAACAATTAAATACACATAGATAAATCAACAACACTAAAAATGAGATCAAAACAGGCCCAAAAAACTAAGCAAATGTTTGAGAGAACAAGAAGGTTTTAAGTTGTGCCTTTTAAAGTGTCAACAGACACAACTGAGCGGAGAGAGGGCGGGAGGTCATTCCCTGGCCTGGGAGCAACGGCCTGGAGTGATCGGGCTCCTCTGGTCTTAAACCGGGTACGCCGCACCTTTAAAAGATTCTGGTCCGCAGACCTTAAAACCCTCACAGGGGAGTAGGGCTGGAGCAGGTCACAGATATAAGAAGGAGCTTGGCCATGCAAGGCCCGAAAGATTAAAACCAAAATCTTAAAATTAACTCCATAAGAAAGTGGCAGCCAATGACGCTCCTTTAAAGGACCCATATCATGCAAAATCCACTGTTTTAGGGTTTTCAGCATGCCTCAAAGTTGAATTCCCTTTAAAACCACCTCCAAAATGTTATTTCCTTTCATCCACATGTCTGAGTAATCTCTTCAGTCTGCTGCTCCCTACAGCAGCCCCTCCCTTCGGGTAGAAAACAGCTTGTTTGAAACTCTTCAAACCTAAGTACGTCACAAAAGTTGAACTCCTCCCACCACTCTTCTCCCGCCCCACCCCCGCACAGCCACCTCGTGCACTCTCCTCTGACCAGCTCGCAGATTACGATTACGGACGCAAATCGTCGTGCCGCAGCCGGCATCAGCTCCAGGATTTGCAGTTATAATTATAATGCAGGCGACTGGTTTGATCAAACACCGCCTGGTCACATGATCTGGTCACATGACCAGACAGCCGCTCGCGCTGGCATGTTATCCTTGAGCGAAAAAACTCAAGAAGGCATGGCTATCGAGCTACAGAGGCAGCAGGCAGACAAGAGAATTTCCCTGCAATTAACCAACCATCTAACTCATCCTGAAACAAAGTAACCTCCCATCCGACCAGCTGACCAGTCCACTAACCAGCCAGCCTGGTTGGTTCTGGAGCAGCGCAGCAGGCCACTGACCGGTGCAGCTCCGCTCCAGGGACCCCGGTTTGACTCCTGCTGCTGGAAACACAGCGGGACGAGCGTCCAGAGGACGAACCGCAGGACGGAGACGGACAGCGGGAGCACAGCACAGCAGGCGGGACATGCAAATGAGGCTCCTGCTTCCTGCTGAGGGTTAGTTCACCCGCTCACCCGCTCACCGCCGGCAGCATGGACAGGAGCAGGAGCGAGGAGGAGGGGGAGGCGGGGGGAGAGGGGGGTCTGGAGGAGGTGGAGGGGGGTCTGAAGGGGGGTCTGAAGGGGGGTCTGGAGGAGGTGGTGCTCCGCTGGTTCACCGACACTCAGGCGTCGCTCGTCCTGCACGACGGGAAATTCCCCGGATGGTTCCGGGGCCTCGCCGCCAGAAGGTGAGAACAGATCCCGTCCCCGGGTCTCCCTGCTGGTCCTCTGACCGGGTCCGCCAGCCACGTGTTTCCTCTCCTCGTTACTCAGATAGTTTCAGACAGACGGATATCGAACAGCTGTGAAAACACGTTTTTCCCGTTTACACTTGAATGCATCCGTTACCTGTCGCACTGTAAAAAAAAAAAAGTAGTACATCAGTATTTTACTGTCGGGTGTGCCAAGATCAGATGAGATTTTCCCTCAGGGCAGCGTTACAGCAATGATTTGTGTTGAAACCCAGTGCCTAGGTTTTGTGACCAATATTGCTTTCAATCTAGCAAGTAACTAAACTACAAAAATCAGTTTGTCACCAATTTCGACAAAACTGTTGGAAATTATTTGCCACAAATGAATGTACTGAAGGGTCATTTTTCATGTTACGGAATTCCATTGCAAAGAGATCATGATTTATGTTTTAAACAAAATATTACCAATGTGTTATGGCCACGTTATTTGAATAATGCCTAATAACAGCATGTCTCTAGTTTCTTTTGCAGGTTGTTTTGTGAAGATCGAGCCACATTTGACCGAATGACGCCAGATCTGGCGAACCAATATGCTGTTACAGAAATTTGTTTAAGACCCAATAATGTTGTTTATTTGTCACATTTCCAACCACTCCAAGAAGATATATTAGGAATTATGGGTTTATTATGTGCATTTGTTTGTAATTAATAGAAATATGACCAGTCTTTATCACCAAATATGGTGAATGCGAAAAACTCTCCACTCATCCCTCAATTAGTGCAATGTGTAAAATAATTTGTAGTGTCCGTCCGGAATGTTCTGTCCTGATGCACATGTAATAGCAAGAAGGATTGGGGAACTATGGTTGTTCATATGTGCACCTTTGCTTAATGAATAGCAACAATATGTTTAAAAACATGATTCCCCGTGTCGTTTTTGAAATCGGGGCCACATTAGTCGCTGTGTAGTGTCCGTCCCTCAGTCGTGTCCGTCCCTCAGTAGTGTCCGTCCCTCAGTAGTGCCCGTCCCTCAGTAGTGTCCGTCCCTCAGTCGTGTCCGTCCCTCAGTCGTGTCTGTCCCTCAGTAGTGCCCGTCCCTCAGTAGTGTCCGTCCCTCAGTAGTGTCCGTCCCTCAGTAGTGTCCGTCCCTCAGTCGTGTCCGTCCCTCAGTAGTGCCCGTCCTTCAGTAGTGTCCGTCCCCTCTTATTCTCTGACCTTCAATTACCAGCTGTAATTGGTGCATTATTTACCATTGTTTGTTGTTGAAGCACTATTTCATCAAAATGCGTTTGCCATGTTCACTTTGGTTCAGATTAACTTTAATAATGGCAGAATAAAAGCCACTGTACCAAGGAATCAAGATATAGCCACACAAAGGCAGTAGTCATTTTTGAGTTCCAATTCTGTCGCGAAATTGTCGGATGTAACAGTTAGAACTAATTTATCTGCTCATATTTGATACAAAAACAAAAGCCGCATTGTTCCAAAACTAAATAAAACATTCAGTAATCTCCAACAAAACATGAAGGTCAGGACAGGACGGACACAACAATAATCCTGATTCCAATCATCACATTCTGTGGCAGATCTGACCGGCTCTTGAATCGACGCATGACTCTCGTCACTCATGGGGAAGACTGTAGATGAGAAAACACCATCAATCAAAACACCATCAGTCCCATTGAGATCACTGTTCAAATGGTCCTTGTACGAATATGTCATCAGGCGTAGCGTCCGTCCCCCTTTTCTTGTGAATCGTTACTGAAGCTACAATTGATAAGGAACATAGTTAAATGAGGAATAAATGTTTAAATGGAGAAACTGAAAGGTTGTTGTTTGATATTCAACTAAATTAGAGCTGTGAGATTTCACTCTGACGAACAATGGGGGCCAATATAGTCTATTGACGGCATGAAATTTTTAAATTTTGTGAAATTACTCATAAATCAGTTGATATTTTGCAAGTTTCTTGCATTTTGGCGTTCTGTAGATTCCTTTGGGTCACAAACATGTAAGAATGACACCATCAGTACCATGATGAACACCCAGCAGTTGGTCTCAATAGGATGCATTTTCCTGTTGTAGTGTCCGTCCCCTTAAAAACTTCGTTTTTGGGGACAGATTTCGTTGCCTTTTTACGCGATCATGGCGGACGGATACTACAAATCATTGCTGCTTCATTATAGAAGAGGTGTTCAAGTACATGTTGCACCAACATACATGGGAATTTGGCAACATGAAATTTTCAGTCACCCTGTCCTGAAAGTCATGATCTGATCTTGGCACTAGTCTGTTTATTTTACATTGTTTTCAGTATTTTCAAAATGCAGATTAATTCACTAAAATACACTGATTTTACATGTCAGATGTAATAGAACAAGAAATCCCTGTAACTGTGAAAAACCCACAATATTTCTGTTGTTTTACAAAGAAACCCCGTTAGAAATACAGATATTTATTGTTAAAATACATGAACAAGTGCATTGTAATTTCACAAATATTTTTCTGTTATGTAAAGGAGTACACTGTAAAACTCAACTTTACAAATCTAGAAAAAAAGGGGAAAATCATTTAAAATTACATATAAATTTATAGTAAAAAAGATTGGAATTTCACAAATATTTCTCAGTTGTTTAAGGAAATAAACTGTAAAATTAAACTTTACAACTCTGGAAAAAAAACAGGGAAAAATCATTACAATCATTAAAATTATATGTAATTATTAAGATTAGGTAAGAACTAATGGTGAAAATACGCCGCTCAGTCATCCCTGAAGTAATTTTTTTATTTTTAATACTAACATCCATGGCCACCTGGTGGCGCAGTGGTTGGCGCTCTTGCATCTTAGCAGGAAGATCCTTGGTTTGAATGCCGGCCTGTGTGAGCGTGGGTTCCACAGCCTAAATTGTCCCAAGTTGTTTTGTTTGTCGTCTGTTTGGAAAGACGAATCACAATCAATAATTTCATTGTTTTATAAGGTTAAATTGTTTGTAATTAAACGTTAAGCGACCTTAAATTAAGGCAGAATCTTATTAAATTATGACTACAAACTATTTTAAATACGGAAAGAAACTGTATTTTTATGAGAAAGTAATTTTCTGTTATTTGAAGGTATTTTTTGGTTCCGCAGCTGCCAGAAAATTACTTTTTTTAATTTTTTTTTAACAGTGTGATACATTTACTAAGAACTAAGTAGAGCAAGTTAAAATGGAATCATAGAAGTAGTTTTGGTAGAAATGTTGAAATACACTGTTGTGCGGATTTTACTGGTCTAATGATGATCCAGATTCTGGTTCTGGTTCCGGCAGAGACGCAGAGGATCTGCTGAGAGACAAAGTTCTGGGGACGTTCCTGATTCGCCTCAGTGACAAAACCATCGGATACGTTCTGTCCTACAGGTGAGGAAACCCAGACCTCCTCAGAGCAGGGTCAAGACCAGATCCAGGGACCTGAACAGGGTCAAGACCAGATCCAGGGACCTGAACAGGGTCAAGACCAGATCCAGGGACCTGAACAGGGTCAAGACCAGATCCAGGGACCCGACCAGGGTAAAGACCAGATCCAGAAGATCAGATCCTGAGACCTGAACAGGGTGAAGACCAGATCCAGAAGATCAGATCCTGAGACCTGAACAGGGTCAAGACCAGATCCAGGGACCTAAACAGGGTCAAGACCAGAGACCTGAACAGGGTAAAGATCAGATCCAGAGACCTGACCAGGGTAAAGACCAGATCCAGAGACCTGATCAGGGTAACGTGGTCCATACTGGGCCGTAGAATCCGGGTGATGTCATCCTGCCGTCTCTCTGGTTCTGAAGAGGTCTGGACCGGTGCCGTCACTTCGTCATCAGGCAGAACCAGGACGGACTCCTGGTGGTATCGGGGGACGACCGGACGCACGGCAGCCTGGGCCAGCTGATCGAGCACTACAGGCTCCGCCCCATCCAGCCCTTCGGGGAGTACCTGACCTTCGGCTGCCACCAGGTGGGTCTCAGACCGGGAGGGGCTTCGTGGTCCAGGCGGGACTGACGGTCCCCACTGTGGTTTCAGACCGAAGCAGATGAGCTGTACGACGTGGTGAGCCACAGGAAGTCCGGGGTCAGCGTCCGGGCTCTGCGAGCCGTGTGGGACCAGGAAGACCTCCGGCGTGACCACAGGACCCAGCGGCAGGAGGTCGCTCCTGCAGCGCCTCCTCCTGGTCTACCGCCAAAGTCTCGAGCCAGGAGGTTGATGGGAACAGTGTCTGCAGGGGCGGCGTCCCAGGTGAGAGGGACCCTGGGGTGGGGGGTGGGGGGGGGGCACCAGGTCAGAAACAGTCATTGATCCACATTCTGGACACAGCTCATCTAGAATCACTCAAGAGACTCGTTTTCACCGTTGCTGTGTAAACGAGGACATAATTAGCGAGTTTGTAGTAAATCATTAACAAGGCCATAATACATGAGGTCATAATTAACTAGGCCATAATTAATGACGTCATAGTGAACAAGACCATAAATAATAATGTCATCGTTAACGAGGTCACAGTTAATAAGGGTACAGTTAACAAGGCTATAGTTAATGAAGTCATAGTTACCCAGACCACAGTTACCAAGGTCACAGCTAGCGAGGTCGTTGTTAACGAGGTCACAGGTCGCAGCTAATGAGGTCACAGCTAATGAGGTCACAGCTAACGAGACGGTAGTTAACGAGGTCACAGCTAACGAGACGGTAGTTAACGAGGTCACAGCTAACGAGGCCGTAGTTAACGAGGCCGTAGTTAACGAGGTCACAGCTAACGAGGCCGTAGTTAACGAGGCCGTAGTTAACGAGGTCACAGCTAACGAGGCCGTAGTTAACGAGGCCGTAGTTAACGAGGCCGTTGTTCCGGGTGTTTCTCTTCACCACTTGCTTGTGTAAACAGCTGCTGGGACAAAATGTTAAACCACTAAAACCCTTTGGTCCGTCCTGCCTGGACCTGGACCTGCTATTCTGGAGCATTTCACTGTCATTAGAGTCGCTCGCAGAGCATCGATGTGGCTTCAGTTTCACAGCAGGAAGTTGTGGGTTTGAATCCAGGCCAGGTTTGTCTTTGTCTAGTTTGCATGTTCCATGTGGAATAAAGCCACACACTGTTTTATTTTTAGCCAGCTTCCTGGTTTCAGCTCAAACAGCTGTGTTGTGTTTGTTCTGTGGTGGACGGCTCACCTGTCCAGGTGAACCTGAACCGACCCGGTCCACGACAGTTCCGGTTTTTCATTTGTCCTCCTTTGGCCTGTAGGGACTCCCTCCGGTCCCGAGGCGAGGTCTTCCTCTGGGCGTCTCCCTCAGTGGGTCTTCAGGCGGGTCTTGGAGAGACCCTCAGGACAGACTCGGAGGAACCCCGCATCCCCCGCCGAGACCCGGCAGAGTCCGCACCGACGGCTCAGATCATCTGGGGGATCCGAGTCCACTGGGACCTGAGCGATCCAGGGCCAAGAACAAGGACAAGGACAAGGACAAGGACTCCAGCTGCTCCTCAACTCCATCAAGAAGAGTCACATGTCTCACCTACTCCCTCCACCCACCAAGGCCCGACGGGTCCAGGTCAGACTTGCTGCACCTATCCCAGTCCAACCCGCTGTACCAGTCCACCAACGGTTCCAGAGCGAGTCCGGCTCTGTCCAACTCGCTGTACCAGTCCACCGACGGGTCCAGAGGGAGTCCGGCTCAGTCCAACCTGCTGTACCAGCCCACCGACGGGTCCAGAGGGAGTCCGGCTCAGTCCAACCTGCTGTACCAGCCCACCGACGGGTCCAGAGGGAGTCCGGCTCAGTCCAACCTGCTGTACCAGCCCACCGACGGGTCCAGAGGGAGTCCGGCTCAGTCCAACCTGCTGTACCAGCCCACCGACGGGTCCAGAGGGAGTCCGGCTCAGTCCAACCTGCTGTACCAGCCCACTGACGGGTCCAGAGGGAGTCCGGCTCAGTCTGGAGATGGTACATACGCAGACATCCCCATCAAACCTGCTGAACCACCCGAGGACACCTACGAGTCCCTGGAGGACATGAAAACCAGAGAGTCTAAAAGCAGCGGGGGTAAATATGTAAGTCTGAAAGAAAGAAAAACAAAAAGACGATAAACGTGACAAATTTAACCAGATGTCTCATTTTCTGTTTGCAGAACATTAAATGGAGGAAATTCCTTCCTGATTACATGAAGAAATGAAACGGGCGTTCCTCAGGGCAGCGTTCTGGCTCTCCTGCTTTACTGGCTTCAAATAAATCACTTTACACAGTTTTGTTTCAGATCTTTTCCTTTTTGAAAGGAGAAAAGCGTTTAATAGTCCTGGTTATGAGACTCACCCTTGACCTGGGGCGGGACCGTGACCTCTGAACTTCCTGCTGTGAGCAGGAGTTTCAGTGAGACGCCAGTCACATGACAGCAGAACCGTAAAAACACCGGAGTGAGATCCAGCTTCACCTGAGTCGCTCATGATCGCCACAATAAAGGAGGAGCAGCACACTTCTCTGACTGAGCATGTGCAGAACTACTAGTTACTACAGTTACTATAGTTACTGGTTACTACAGCTGTGGCGCTCAGAACAGGAAGACACGGGCACCACCAGGTGGAGGCGTCCTGGTCCACAGTGGACCGGGACCTGTGATAGAGGTGCCACCTGTCCGGGTGGAGGTGTCTCGGTCCACAGTTCACCGGGGAGTCAGTATTATAGTTACATGATTACATGATGATGATAACGATTCCAGCCGGTATGTGACGCTGCCGCTGGGTGTCGCCGCTGGGTGTCGCTGTGAGTCTTCCGGACGGAGGACGAAGAAGAACGGAGGCTCCCAAACACATTCCCGTTAGAAGATTAAAACCCTGCATCCGCGCTTCTCCCCCGGAAACCCTCTCGGTCTGGGATTACTCCGCTCCCGGTAGGACGATGGGCACCAGAGACGACGAGTACGACTATCTGTTCAAAGGTGAGGCCGCCGCGCGGGGTATTGTTGTAGCTGTTAGCCGGGAAGCTAACAGGCCAGCTGATCGGATCAGGCTAGGCTAACATGCTAGCCGGACCTTTGTGCTGTTTTCGCTCCGCGGGCAGATTTCCACCAACTGTCAGCGGCTTCAGTCCGCCCCCCCTGCCCGGAAAAGACGCCCCCTGCCCGGTGCGGTTAGAGACACCCGCCGCCTCACCGGCTCCGGGCGGAACTTCTAGTTTACCGACCGGCCGTGATTAGCATTAGCCGCTAGCCGGAGTTAGCCTGCCGTCAGTGGGCGCGGACACACCTTTAACCGTTATCAGCCCGGGACCGGAACCGCAGCCGGTACCGGAACCGCTGCTCAGCGGGGAAAATACCGCAGCCGGTACCGGAACCGCTGCTCAGCAGGGAAACTAGAACCTGCATTCAGAACCGTAAGTTAGATCCCTTTGTTAGAATATTAAATACCACTAGAACCTTTATCTAGAGCCTTCAATTAGAACTAGAACAATCAATTAGAACCTTTGACAAGAACTAAATCTTTACCTCTAGAACCTTCAGTCAGAACTAGAACAGTTATTTAGAGCCTTTGGCCAGAACTAATCCTTTACCACTAGAACCTCTATCTAGAACCTTCAGTCAGAACAGGTGGAACCACACTGGAGCTTCAACCAGCTGCTGTAGAACCTTTAGTTGGAACACAGGAGAACCGGGCTGTGACTGAATGAGTGTGTGTGTGTGTGTGTGTGTGTGTGTGTGGCGTGGCGGTTCTCCCGGTTCCTCAGTGGTTCTCATCGGGGACTCGGGCGTGGGGAAGAGCAACCTGCTGTCCCGCTTCACCCGGAACGAGTTCAACCTGGAGAGCAAGAGCACCATCGGGGTGGAGTTCGCCACGCGCAGCATCCAGGTGGACGGCAAGACGGTCAAGGCCCAGATCTGGGACACGGCGGGGCAGGAGCGCTACCGGGCCATCACGTCGGCGTGAGTCCCCGTCCCCGCCCCCGACCCCGCCCCCTCCCCCTCCCCCTCCCGGCCTCGCTGACCCGCCACCCCCCTGCCGTTCCAGGTACTACCGCGGCGCCGTGGGCGCCCTGCTGGTCTACGACATCGCCAAGCACCTGACGTACGAGAACGTGGAGCGCTGGCTGAAGGAGCTGCGGGACCACGCCGACAGCAACATCGTCATCATGCTGGTGGGCAACAAGAGCGACCTGCGCCACCTGAGGGCCGTGCCCACCGACGAGGCCCGCGCCTTCGCTGGTGAGACCGCAGAGCACACTGCACGGGGGGGAGGGGCGCCACTGCACCCGCACCCATACCCACATCCACCCGTACTGATACCCACACTGATACCACACCCATACCCACATCCACATCCATCTATACTGATACCCATACCAATACCACACTCATAACCATACCCATACCGATACCACACCGTTGCCCATATCCACTTATATTGATACCCACACTGATGCCACACCCACACTACACCTATACCCATACTACACCCATACTGATACCACAGCCACACCCATACTACACCCATACCCATACCACTACCAATACCATACCCATACGACACCCGTACCACACCCACATCCATACCTGAACCATACCCATACCACACCCATTCTGATGCCATCCTGCTAACAGAACCACCTGGTCTGCGGTTTGGAGGCTCTGTCATGTTCTACAATTCTACAATTTCATTTAGCAGACGCTTTTGTCCAAAGCTATGACAACATAAGCAAGAATTCAGACACAAGGAAAACCTTGAGTAAGTGCAAAAAGCGCTTCACGTGCGGTTGGTCAAAGATGTGTCCATCAAGTTGCAGAAGAAGTGTTCGGTGTTACTGAACTCTGCGGGGCTGTTGGACACATTCACCCATCCACACACACAGACCGTGAAAGGCGCTCAATCCCTCCACCAGGAGCAGTTCGGGGTTCAGTGTCTTGCTTAAGGACACTTGGGCACATAGACAGGGGGAGCTGGAGAATCGAACCGACAACCTCCCGATTGCGAGACGACTGCCGTCCCAGCAGAGTGGACACAGCGAGGAGGTGAAGAGGAAGCAGGAAGCGACGGGAGCTCTTCTTCCTCCAGACACTCCCCCCACTGCAACACACACACACACACACACACACACACTCAGCAGGCAGAGAGACGATCAGATAAAGACCAACGTGATCCGTTAAACATTGACATCACCATGGAGACGGAGGTCTGTCACGTTCCGTGACCTGGTGTGTGTGTGTGTGTGTGTGTGTGTGTGTGTGTGTGTGTGTGTGTGTGTGTGTGTGTGTGTGTGTGTGTGTGTGTGTGTGTGTGTGTGTGTGTGTGTGTGTGTGTGTGTGTGTGTGTCCCCTCAGAGAAGAACGGCCTGTCCTTCCTGGAGACGTCGGCTCTGGACTCCACCAACGTGGAGATGGCCTTCCAGACCATCCTGACAGGTGCGTTTGTTTTACACACCTGGAGCTCCGCCTGGTCCATGAGCAAGATCGGGAGCCGGGGCCGGGTGGAACACACACACACACACGCATAATTCCACGAGGAGGCGGAGCTAAGCGTGGTTGGAGCCGTGCAGGTTCTGTTCCAGTAGAATATCTGAATGTGTTGAGTTTCTCTGCTGTGTGAATTTCACCACTCTGCCCCCCCCCCCCCCCCCCCAACAGAGATCTACCGCATCGTGTCCCAGAAGCAGATGTCGGAGCGCCAGGAGAGCGACATGTCGCCCAGCAACAACGTGGTCAACATCCAGGTCCAGCCCACCGAGAACAACCAAAGATGCAGTGCTGTCAGAACATCTAGCCCCGCCCCCCCAGTCCCCCCCCCACCCTGTCCCTGCCGCCCCACCCCCGCTCTGAGAATAGACTGCCTCGCGTGCTGTCGGGTGCAGGAGGGACGAGGCCGCCGCCACCTGAACTCTGCACCCCCCCCCCCACCCCAATCCCACCCCCCCCTGTCAAATACGCCCCGATATAAGACGACGTCACCGTACGGGCTGCCCCCCCCCCCCCCCCCCCCTGCTGGACAGCAGGCATTTCATATCACGTTAGAGTTCTTACTGTAGATGCGCTGACATGTCACGAAAATGTCTTAATATATGAATGTGATTGTTGAGCTTTTTTTTCTTCTGGCTCCGCCTCCACCCGCCTCTACCCATCTCCACCCGCCTCTACACGTCTCTACCCGCCTCTACCCATCTCCACCCGCCTCTACCCATCTCCACCCGTCTCCACCCGCCTCTACCCATCTCTACCCATCTCCACCCGCCTCTACACGTCTCTACCCGTCTCTACCCATCTACACCCGCCTCTACCCGTCTCCACCCGCCTCTACCCATCTCCACCCGTCTCCACCCGCCTCTACCCATCTCTACCCATCTACACCCGCCTCCACCCGCCTCTACCCGTCTCCACCCGCCTCTACCCATCTCCGCCCGTCTCCACCCGCCTCCACCCGCCTCTACCCGTCTCCACCCACCTCTACCCGTCTCCACCCACCTCTACCCGTCTCCACCCGTCATGTATCTACAGATATGGATTTAAAGCACATCGCCGTCTTCTCCTGTAAATGAGCTTCTCCCGTGTCATTTAGCCCCGCCCCCCCCTTCCTCTTCCTCCTCTTCCTTTTTAGTGCAATGTACTGTTCACGGCGTCCGGCCCGTGTCGCTAGCGCCGTGTCGCCCTCCTCACCCCCACGTCGCGAACGCGTGGCTCGCGTCCCCTCGCCGGGCCGCTCGGCCGGCTCCGATCACGGAAGAGAGTCCCGGTGCGTTCAGGAGCGGCTGGGAAATCAGAGTTTACGTCATCGTCTCTAAAAACCTTGATGTGTTTGGTCCTGAAATAATGTCCGTCCAGCTGAGAGACACCCGGACGGGTGAGAAGGACAAGCGTCCCTAAATAACCTCAAATCAGCGTTTCAGGCAGGAAACTGTGACGGACCTTCAAAATAAAACATCTTCATGTCAAACAGTTTAAAGTCGGAACAAATGTTTTTTTTCATCGAAGTTCAGTAAAATATCGTGAATCGTGTTGAAACCACGTAAAGTTTTTTCTTCGGTTGCGTTTTGGGGGCGTGGTCGCGGCTGGCGTCCAGAATTTCCCAGCCGTCCTGAACGCGGCGCGGCCTTGCCTCAGGGGAGGGGGTGGGGTCACGGGCCGGACGGCGCCGGGGTTTCACGTCGTCCTCGCCGCAGAAGCAAGGCGCTCTCCGGCTCCACCTATGCAGAAACCAGCACCCGGCTGACGGAGCCGCCGCCGCGCCCACATTCCTCCCACGTGCACGCGCTCCGTCTGCTCCACACGCCAACACACACACACGCACGTGCGACAGCGTTCGGCTCCTGTCATCCCGCCATGCGCCGCCGGGCGGAGCGGCGAGTCGCATCTGCTCACATAAAACCCGATCTGACACTAAAACGAAGCGACTCGCTGCCGCCTCCCGCAGCACGGAGGCGGTACTGCGCCCTTCCTGTTCCTTCACCTTCAGGCCAGCTGACGGGCGTAGCTGTGGGCGCAGCTACCGGCCTCTGGGTGGAGCGGTCACATGACTGACCAGAGATTGAACCGATTCCTGCCGCTCAGAGGAAAATGTCTCCTGCTCTCTTGAGGGTGTTTAAAAAAGTCCCAACATCTTGAGGTGGAGGGATTCCCGTCAATCATGGCTCATAGTTCCTCCGTCACCTCCCGCCTCTCATCCGCCTGCTCACAGCGTCCTCCACCCACCCTCCCTCTGTCCGGGGGGGACGATGTCCTTCAGTTCTGCTCGACTGGAACCAGGACCTTCAGAAATGTCCTGAAGTCAACCAGCTACCAACTGTGACGTAATTCCACATTGATCCAGCAGGTGGTGCGTTGAGCCACTTCAGGAAGAAGACTCTGCTGCCACCCAGTGTCCTGGTGTAGTCCCGCCTCTGGTCAGATGGTCAGACCGGCAGGGTTCAGTTCAGACTCAGTGCAGCTGGTTGGACTGACGGGGCGTCGTACCCGTAACGTCCTGGACAGTCGTGCAGAACCGGTCCCGTCCCCCCTGTCTGTCCCCCGTCCCGCCCCCGTCCCGCCGTCACGTAAAGCCTACGCACACCGAGCTGCCTCTGTCTTCGCCGCACCGCATGGCTTCCGTACGCCGGCGCCTCCTCGCCGTCCCGCCTTACCGGGGAAACATGGCGGTCCGGGGTTAGTCGAAGCAAAAGACACGTGCACACACACCCACGCACACACACACACACACATACACACACACATACACACACATGCCCGCCCGCCGGACTTGCAGCAAGGGCTGCTGGGTAACGGGACTGAAGTGATTCCTCTCTGCCTCGTGTTCCTCTCATGTCGTTTCCATGATTTTTGTGTTTGTTTTTTTTTTTTTAAGAACTGTTTGATTCCTCTTTTTTTACGATGTTGAATCTATGACTGACTGTAATTCCAGCAAGAACCGCCGGAGGAAC
Source organism: Salarias fasciatus (assembly GCF_902148845.1). Taxonomy (NCBI): domain Eukaryota; kingdom Metazoa; phylum Chordata; class Actinopteri; order Blenniiformes; family Blenniidae; genus Salarias; species Salarias fasciatus. The sequence goes on along the minus strand of NC_043745.1, from coordinate 39,332,441 downwards.
CCGGAGGTTTGAAAAGTTCGGAGGCTCGCCGGAAAGCGAAGGGTTTTATGTTTTGTACAGACTGAGAAATTGTACAATTGTGTCTATATCTTAAGTTATGGGTTCATCTGAATAAAGCGCACCAGTCATCAACTGTTTGTCTTCCTTTCATTTAATGTGTCAAAGTTCAGTCAGGAGGGACGGCAGGTCCAAACCAACACGGTGTCCGGCGGAGGACGGGAGCTGCTGTCCTCCACTGGGGATGTGGATCCAGGTCTGAGGTCTCAGAGGTGGACTCGTCCATCACTCAAGCCGAAGGGACTGTCCTGGTTGACATGTCGGGGGACAGAACCTCTGGACTGGCAGACCGGGTGGTGGTCCGGACGATCTGGTCCAACCATAGGGGGGGTCAGACTCCTCAGCCTCGCTGGGAAAGTCCACTCCAGGTCCTGGAGAGGAGGATTCCACTGATAGTAGAACCTCGGTTTTAGTCCTGGTCCTGGAACACTGGACCAGCTCTAGACCCTCCACAGGGGCTCGAGGGTTTGTGGGACTTCGTCCAACCAGTCCACATGTCCTTTGTGGATTTGTAGAAGGCATTCAACCGCCTCCCTTGTGTCTTGTGGGGGGGCTTTGGGTCCTGGACCCCTTGTTCAGGGCCGTCCGGTCTCTGTAGGACCGCAGCAGGAGTCTGGTCCACCTTGCTGGCAGTAAGTCAGACCTGTTCCTGGTGCAGGTCTTGGTGTTGGACTCCAGAAAGGCTGAACTTTTTCACCAGTTCTGTTCAGAATCTTTATGGACAGAATTTCTAGGAGCAGCCAGCAGCTAGAGGGGGTCCGGTTCAGGGACCAGAGGCCGGAGGGGGTCTGGTTCAGGGACCAGGAGCCAGAGGGGGTCCAGTTCAGGGACCAGGGGCCGGAGGGGGTCCAGTTCTGGTTAATTTCTGCTTCTTATACCCCTTTCACACTGGCCAAAAAACCTGTTTAAACCCGCTAATTAACCGGGTCCTCATGGCAGCGTGAAAGCGTTCACTCGGCATTAGACCCGGGTTTTTCAACCCTGCAATCGACGCGGGTTTTTAGCGGGTCGCTACTATTGGCTTTTTAGTGGGAGGGGCGAGTCGACGCGGTAACTTACGTGATGACGTCGACGCAGCGTGGCTACGTTAGCGCGCTAGCTGTTGTTTCTGGACGCAGCGTGAGATTTCCTTCGTCAAGATGACCCAGTATTGGCAAGATAGCGAGACCAGAGAGCTGCTCTGGATCCGTGGGGAAGAGGAGACTCGTCTACAGGTAACGGGGAACTGTTTTCCGCTGCATTGTTTACTTTCGCTTTGCTCCGTCGCTCCCGCTAGTTGCAGTGTGAAAGGGGTATTACAGATTGTAGAGGCTCAGCCTGAGCTTGAAGCGGACCTTTGGCGACTCTCTGGAGGGAGAGGAGCTACATTACCAAGGGGAGGAGCTATGTCACCAGGGGAGGAGCTATGTCACCAGGGGAGGAGCTCGGAGCAGAGCTGCTCCTCCTCCACGTGGAGAGGAGCAGCTGAGGAGGCTCAGCATTTGTTTAGGACGGAACCTCCTGGACGCCCCCTGGGGACGAGTTCTGGACATGTCCCACCAGGAAAAGGACCCGGGGAAGACCAGGATAGGATGGAGAGACTATGTCTCTGGACTGGACTGGGAACCTCATGCCTCTTATTCCTTCTTCTTCAGCCAGTCGCTAAGACAGACCAGCTTGGTCTCATGTCCTGGGAGCGAGGCTGCCCTTTGGTTTTGCACTGCGAGGCTAAACCGTCTCTCACAAGGTGCAGAGGTTGCCGGGGAGCCCGGGTACCTTCATGCTCGGGCTAACAGCTTTTCGTCAACTCCTGAGTGAGAACGCCACTGCTGCAGGGGACAGTCATCCACGCTAATGATGGGCTGAAAGCAATGACTGTCATTATTCTGCAGTGCAGTTGGCCATTTTTTTTTTTTTTTTTTGAGAAGCACTTTGTGTTTCATGTCTTATGTGTGAAATAGTGTTTGATTTGATACATTGGACTCATTAGTCCAGCTTATCCTCAAGCTGCGTTCACACCGAATGCGATTTTGCGTCAAAAATCACGGCAACGCGAGAAGTTGAACACGCGTCAATTTTGAGGCTGACGCTGAACGACGTGTTGACGCATCTGTGGTGGGAAGGCAGGGATTCCGGCCTTATTTCCTGTGTTAGCTTAGCATCATGTTGAGCCCTGTTGAGCAGGTGGCTTGGCTTTGTTTGCTTCATGAAGCCAGACAACGACACCGTCAGCGGACAGTCCGCCATGTCTGGGTGGACGATATTATCCACAGACGGTTGGAGTTTGGTGAGTTTCACCATTTGCTCCAGGAGCACCAGGATGAGTGTCGCTTTCACCGGCCCCCCCTCGCTAACCGACGTCCCCATGGAGACGCTCCCTGATTGTTTTGCTGCAAAATCGCGACGCATCAAAAGTTCAGATTTTCCAACTTCAGCGTTGGCGGCAAAATCGTGACGCACCACAAAATCGCGCAGTGTCTGACGCGTCACGTTTCGTCGCTGGTGGAACGCGCGTTCCCCATTGTTTTCAATTGTATTTGGATGCAAAAACACGGAAATCATTTGGCAATGTGAACCCAGCTTTAGTCTTTACCTGTTCCCTCTTTTCTCTTGGAAGACATTTCATATCCTTGAACCGTGGATCCAGTGCTGTGGCCACCTTGAATACCTGCAGAGGTGGACAAGTTTGCAAAATAAACTTAGCTGGATATTTATAGTGTAGGTGATTTCCAATTGAACTGTCCTTAAAGGCAGCTGTCTAATGTTCATTTAATTCTGGAATACATGTGATAGTTTATTTAATTAAAATAGACGGGTGTTTATTTGGGTTTACCTGCATGGTTCAAGCAGGACCTTCCGCTTCAGCAGTTTCCCCCTCTCAGCTTCGGTCAGCTGGACCAATCTGTGGTTTTTCTGTTGGTCCAACGTAGCCTGGACAGCGTCTCGGTGGTGTAAAGGCGTGAGACCATTTTCCACGTGGTCGGTACATCTTGTATAAGCTGCTCGCTCTTTTTCCCAAGAGCGACTTGTTGCTGGTTTAAGTTCTGTGGTTCTCGTCGGGCTATGTTTAAAATGGCCAACAGTCTTGCGGCACTTTGCCAGGACACCGGCAAACCCAGGTCTACTGAGGCAGACCGGAATGGTCCTCTGGAGAATGTGAGCATTGCAGGTGATATGCTGGTATGGAAGCAGCCAGCATGTTCGCTGCGCTGTCTGTACCATTGGTGGATATCTTGTTTTCATTTCCCCTGTCATTTCCCACCTTGAGGAACTGTTCGGGGCATTTATCAGCTAAGTGCCTGTTTTCTGATTTCATGACGGTCCACGCTTCAATGGTGAGGACAAGTACTGCATGCAGGCCGGCATCTTTAAGTGAAATAGTAATACGCAAATCATACATTAAAATTGGCCTTACTCTGCATATGATCCATGATTATGATCCCACAAAAAATACATGGGGGGAACAGCATTTTGTCAATATTTAGGGCCCCCCCAAAATTTCACAAATCATGTTTTCAGGGGGGCTCATGTCTCATCAAGGGGGGCCGAGACCCCCCTGGCTCCCCTGTAGTTCACACCCTGACTGTAGCCCTGCACGGTGGCTTGTATGACGGCTTGCTGGATGCCGTTTGCAGCACCTCTCTTAAGCCCTCACCTCTCACCATGTTTATCGGCCTGCAGTTCACCGCTATCCACTTGGCAAGAACATCTGTCAGCCTGTCGGTTGCGGACTTGCTCACACAGGGTTGTTCTCCTCGAGTTTAGTTTGGCAAAGAGCCTTGCTATGGCTCGCTAAACTGCTAACGTCTTCGCTGCTAACGTTAGCTGTGGCTACGCTCGTGACCGGGTGCTTTGCGTTGGCGTGGTAGGCTATGATATGGAATAATGCTTTGTTTCCAAGTTCTCAGGAACACAGTATGAAGGACGCCCTGTTTCGTCTGAAGTCACTTGGTCTAGGGACTGTTTCCCTGAGAAACAGCATCTGCTGGTCTGGTGAGATCTGGCTATAGGACCTGGCATGGCCGGAAGTCATGCCAGAGTAGGGCTGGATCCTCGTCAGAGCGACAGGCTTGCTCTCAATCAGCTGATTCGTGTGTGCTTCCTCTGCAATCCTCAATAAATCCTCCTTGTGCAGCGTCAACACCTTGACTCGTCACCTTTGGCTCTGATTCACCAAAAATTCCACAACAGTTTGGGGGCTCGTCCAGGATCTAAATACAACATAAAACGAGGTGAGTGCAGATGTTTCCTTCTTGATACTTAATAAGGAGTAATGCCTTACCTACGGGAATGTTTGACGAGATAAAATAACTATTTCATAGTTGATTCATAGTTGAAGAACTTTTTCATAGTTGAATAAATCCTCCTTGTGCAGCGTCAACACCTTGACTCGTCATCTTTGGCTCTGATTCACCAAAAATTCCACAACAGGCTAAACTTGAGCTGCTTCGGCGGTAAGCGAACTCCTTCTTACTCAGAACGCTCATCATACCCATTTGACCCGGCGCCATATGCCAGAACACTGGCTAATACAGGTGCAATGCAGAAAACTGTGATGTACAGGGCAGCTAATCTGTGGAACAAATTACCTTTAGCAGTAAGGAAAGTGAACATCATAAAAAGTTTTAAAACCACGGTTGCGGAAATTTTTAAAGCTTGATTTAATCGTTGGTACAGTTTTAAGTGTTGGTTTTATGTTCTAATTGTATTAGTGTCAGGTTGCATTCTATTTTCATTGCGTGAGTATACATTAGTTTTTTATGCCCTTGTATTCTTTTGTTAATGGCTTTATGTTTTGCTTCTTATGATAGTTATATTCTGTATTCCGATCACTATCTTTGAAGTTTTTTCTTGTCTACGATTAAATTGTATGATTGTTTAAGTAGTCATGGACCCCAGGAAGACTAGTTGTCACTCTGGTGGCAACTAAAGGTGATCCAATCTCAAATAAACAAGTAACCTCTATCAGTGGTGCCGTCATGGCGTTTTTGAAAGGTAAACTTCCCATTCATTGGGCCGACAACTCTCACATGCTCCTCCATTTTCACTCTCCTCACCTTTCCCACCCAACTACAATGGGAGCCTATCAGCTTCTGCTAAACGAGCCCAACCCCCATGACAGCCAATCAGGGTCCACTTAAAGGAGCGACTCACTGTTTTCCGCCCCCAACAACTCAGACACAACAAGCCGAACGCATAGAAACGGAAGAAAACTCGCGTACAGAAACAGTGAAGTTTGAGATTAAAAATAAGAATAAAGCAAATAAAAAAACATAACGCACTAAACAAGAATGCAATTAATTACAATTAACGTGATAATTTGACACCCCTAAAAAAAAGTTTCGTCTGCATTTAGAAAGTTGAACCAGGGAAAGACCCCACACTTCCGTCCAGTTATCGTCCTATTTCATTAATAAATGTAGATCTCAAAATAATCAGCAAAGCCCTATCCAGAAGAATAGAAAAGGTAACCCCGCTCATAATACATCCTGACCAAACAGGGTTCATTAAAGGTAGACACTCATCCAATAACATGCGCAGATTAATTAATATAATAGATTACGCTACTATACACAATCTGGAATCCATAATTATCTCTTTAGATGCTGAAAAAGCTTTTGATCGAGTAAATTGGAAATTTCTATTTGGAATATTAACCAAATTTGGGTTTGGAACATCTTTCATAGATTGGATTAAAATCTTATATAACAACCCAGCTGCATGTGTGAAGACTAACGAGCAGACTTCTCCAAGCTTCTGTCTGCAGCGAGGAACCAGACAGGGCTGTCCACTCTCTCCCTCACTGTTTGCCATCTTTATCGAACCTCTGGCAGCTGCTATAAGACAAAATAAAGACATCAGAGGGATCCTGGCTAACAATAAGATAGAACATAAAATAAGTCTTTATGCAGATGATGTATTGCTTTTCCTGCAGAACTCTCCATCTTCTATCTCCCAGACAATCACACTTATTGACAAATTTTCACTAATATCTGACTATTCTATCAACTGGTCTAAGACTACAGCCATGCCTATAAACTGTGATTTACAAAGTATACCCAATGCTACAATCCAGTCTGGAAACATTAGATATTTAGGCATAAACATTTCTCCAAGGATATCAGAACTTTTAAAACTAAATTACGTTCCGTTACTGAAATCAACAGAGGATGACCTCTTACGGTGGAGACGCTTACCTATATCTCTTATGGGGAGGGTTGCCACCATTAAAATGATGACTTTACCTAAGGTTAACTATTTATTTTCAATGATACCAACCAAACCATCGTCTGGCTGGTTCAAATCACTGGACTCATACATATCTAAATTTCTCTGGAAAAATAAACCATCACGTATCAGTTTAAAGACGCTACAACAGACTAAAGACAGAGGTGGACTAGACTTGCCTAACTTCAGTAATTACTTTATAGCCAGCAAGCTGCAATATATCTCCAAATGGCTTAAACCGAACAATCTAGATGAACCATGGCTGGATGTAGAGCAAGCATTATGTGAGGATCTAGTTATCTCTGACCTGCCATTCATCAGTCCCACCATCAAATCCCATCGGTGTTTTAAAAGTGTCAACATCAGCTCCTCTTTAATGGCTTGGTGGGACTTTCTAAAGCTAACCAAATCTTCTCTGATCCCGTGTAAACTCACACCCATCTGGAACAACCCGGACATCGTGCAAAACAAAAAGATGATCAACTTCACTCAGTGGAGAAATAAAGGAATCAGCCAGCTTGAACATATCATTGAAAATGGCAACTTTCTATCATTCAATACTCTCATCTCACAATATGGAATCAGCAGCACAGCATTTTTAGAATATCATCAACTTAAATCTATCATAGGCAAAAAGTATACCTTTAATCAATTGCAGGGACAGCTACCTCTCGGGGTCGAAGAATTCTTAAACCTCAGTTCCCCAAAGTTGCTATCAAAGATATATAAAATATTATCAAAGGTAGAAGACGAAATCTTCCTTCCGACCTTAAAATGGGAGGCTGACTTATCTAACAACTTTGACCAAAATGCGTGGTCACAAATATATTTAAATACTTTCAAAATGACAAAGAATTCAAATATACAACTAATACAATTCAAAATTCTGCATAGAATTCATTACACAGGACGAAGGATGTTCCAGATGGGTCTATCACAATCTGATATCTGTTCACATTGCAATGATAACATGACTGACAACTACCTCCATGCCTTGTGGTCCTGCACACCAGTGCAGAGGTTCTGGCTTCAGGTGTGTGAAGACCTGTCAACATGGTTCACATGCAATATCCCTGCAACTCCCACACTGTGCCTTTTAGGTGATCTGGGTGAAATTAACATGTCGATAAACTCTGTCTACATGGTTCTCACCATCTTGTGCATCGCAAAGAAAACTATCCTTGTAAATTGGAAATCCAGAAATAATCTGAGTAACGGGCAGTTTAAGAATCTTCTATTAGATCATATCAGCTTGGAGACGATGTCTGTCTGTTCAGAGGATCAATCAGCTGAATCTGGTTCCCTCTGGTCCCCTGTGATCAGCTCCATCACTTAATGTAAGGGGAAGATGAGGGCCTCTCCACTTTGAGGGTCGGTTGTTGGTGGGGGGGCCTGATGGCTGCAGGTGGTTGGCACTGTCTTGGGGTCGGGATCTGGGCAGCTTCGCTGGGGGCTGTCTTCGTGTTTGGTTTGGATTGGGGGTGGGGGGGGCCGCCGGTTGTTGGGGCTGTCTGGCGGCGGTGGGGCGGGGGCCCCGGGGGGCCGGGGTCGGCGGGTGCCGGTTCATGTCCGGGCGGCCGGGGTGTCCTGGGGCGGGTGTGGCTGGGGGCCCTGGGCCCTGGTGCCTGGGGGCTCTCTCCTTCCGTGAGGGTGAGGGGGTCGACCTGGCTGGGGGGGCCGGTCGGCTCGGGCGTGCTGCCGCGGCCTGGGTCGGTGCACGCCCTGGTGTCTGGTTGCTGCCCCGGAATTCAGGGCATCGGGGTGGGTGGTTGTGGTGGTGGGGGACAGGGGGGTTGGGGTGGATGGGTGGGGGGTGGCGGGGGAGGTGGGTGGGTGGTGGGGGACAGGGTGGGGTGGATGGGGGTGTAGATAGGGGGGTGGTGGGCTGTGGGGGTTAGGGGGTTGGGGAAGGTGCGTGTACATGTATGTGTATATGTGTGTGGGTGTGTATGTGTGAGTATGTATATATGTTTTTGTATGTGTGGGTATTTATGTAGGTGTATGTGAGTGTGTGGGTGTGTATCTGGATATGTTTGTGTATGACTATGTATGTATGTGTGTGTGGGTATGTATCTGTGAGCGGGGTATGTATGTGTGTGAGGGTGTGTATCTGTAAGTATGTATGTATGTCTGTACGTGTGTGTATATGTGTGGGCAACTGGAGCTATGTATGAGAGAGTGCGGTGTCCTGTGGGGGGTGGCCCCGGTGGGCCTGGGGTCGGTGGGCCCTGGGTCTGGGTCCTTCTGCTGCCCCCTGTCTGTCCTCACCTTCACTCCTCCTGATGCATGATGGGTGTGTGCTTCTTGGGTCGGTGGTTCTCTGGCCATGGTCGCTGTCCGCCCTGGTCCTGGGGGGGGGGGGGGGGGGGGGCGCTCCTGGCCCTGTCCTTCATCGGGGGGCTCCTGGGTGACGGGGGTGCTGCGGCATCCCCGGACCCCCCTCTCCCCCCGCTCTCATGCACACACACGTAGGGCTTTGGGAGGCGGGCTTATCAAGTTGGGTGTGGTGGAGGGGGCCATCTAAGTGGCCCCAATCACTGCACCCTTCAGTGGCTCGCCTCTCAGTCTTAATTGCACTTAGTCATCTAACACGACCAAATACATACAAACACACACATCAGGGGGTCTTGGCGCGCTGTGTCGGGGGTGGGGCTGTTCAGGTAGATGAGACTGCTCGTTTGGCCTCACTCGCGGCACGGTGTGGTTACTGACCCTCAAATTTTAATCGCAAACAACATATACTCCCATCAACACTCAAGAGACGGAGGGGGGGGAGGGAGGGCAATGGGGTCTTCTGCGCCCCCGTTTCCAGGTTCCTTCTGGTGGGGGGTGGGGCGGGGGGGGCTGTTGTTTTCCCCACAGGCCGGGGGTTTGGAGCGGCTGTGGTTTGGGGGGCTGCTGGCTCAGGGGGGTGCATACCTGTCTGCGGCGGGGGGGTGGGGGGGTGGGGGCGGCAGTTGTGGGTGGCGGGGGGTTCTGGATGTGGGGTTCGGTGTTCCCTTGCCTTCCGGGGGTGTCTCCCACAGGATGTGACAGTTGGATGACGCGGGAATGTGAGTGTATTTGGGGTAGGATGGACTGTGTGTGTGTGTGTGTGTGTGTGTGTGTGCGTTCTCGTATTTCTATCCTTGTTGGGGCCAAATGTCCCCACAAGGATAGCAAAACGTGGAACGACGTGCCTTGTGGGGACCTTTTTCCGGTCCTAAGTAGGAGAAACAGTGTTTTCTTGACAATGTTGTTGTTACTGAAAAAAGTAAAAGTGCAAAAACATTTCTTTAGGGTTAGGCTTTGTTGTGGTGTGGGTTAGGGTTAGGGTAAGGGTCAGGGTTAGGGGCTAGACATGAATGGGAGTCAATGGATGGTCCCCACAAGGATAGAAATACAAGACTGTGCGTGTGTGTGTGTGTGTGTCTGTGTGTCTGTGTGTGTGTGTGTGTGTGTATGTGCGTGTGCGTGCGCGTGCTTGTTAGCGTGTGCGTGAGAGGGTGTGAGTGTGTTGGAATGTGAGTGTGTGTGTGTGTGCGTTTGGTTTAGGGATGAGTGGTGTGTGTGTGCGTGTGTGCATGTGTGTGTGTCAGTATGAGTGAGTGGGTATGAGTGTTGGGTTGGGGCGGGGGGGAGTGAGGCGGGAGAGGACAGGGGGTGGGAGGGGGGGGCCGGGCGGGGGACGGGCGGGGGGGTGGGTTCCGGGTGGGGGTCGTGGGGTGGGGGGTGGGGTGGGGTGGGGTGGGTTGGGGGGGGGGGGGGGGTGGGGTGGGGTGGGGGGGTGGTGGGGTGGGGTGGGGGGGGTGGGGGGGGTGGGGGGGGGTGATGCCCTGGATCTCGGGGTGCGTGGCTGGAGCGCTGGGGGGTGTACTGGCCCGGGGTGGGTAGCCGCCCGTGTGGGCTGGTTTCTCCCGGGTGGGTCATAGCCCTTCGCCTGGGTGGGGGGTTGGCTCCTGGGCTCTTGGGCCTTGGGCTCTCGGCCCTGCCCGCCCCGGGCGTCCGGCGCCCGGGGTGGACCGGCTCCTGCCGGTCGTGGCTCCGCGGGGCCCGGGCCCCGGGACTGCCGGGGTCCCCGGCCGGGGCTTTCCTCTGCCCCGTTTCTGGACTGGAGCGTGGGCGTCTGCCTGGGGGGGCGGCTTTGATCCGGGCTCTGTGTTGTCCGCCGGCTGTCTGGGCTCTGAGGGCCTCTCTGGCCTGCTTCTGGCCTTCTCAGAGGTCAGAGGTCATATATGCATGATCACTATCACCATCACTGTCACCATCATATTCACATGATCACGTTGATCTTTAATCACTCTTCACATACTGGGTTACCTTGTCTTCTTGTGGTGGTTAGACTAATGGTGATCTGTAGCAGACCTCTCTTGATGCACGCCCCTAGTTTACTACTAGTTACGACTAGCTATATTAAAAAAAAAAAATACGGTTTGTGGTGTCCTTGCATTTCCCTCCTCCCCTACACCTCCTTTTATTTTTGTGGCCTGGTCTGTTCACTAATATGGTTTGGAAAAAAAGGGGGGAAAAAAAAAAAAAAAAAATGTATGTATGGTTCTGTAATTTTCTGTGTTGGTTGTCGGCTCTGTTTTGGTGTTGTCTAGATTGGGGGTTTGGGATTGTTCTAGGTTGCGTGTGGTGCGTCGACAACACTGTTTTGTATTGTGACTTTGTACATAGGTTGTGCCGCCCCCCCCCCCCCCCCCCCCCCCCCCCCCCTTCCGTTCTCCCTCTCTTTATCTTTCTCTTTTTCTGTCCCTGCTCTCTGAGCGTTTCCGTCCCGGTCCTGTCCGGTAGCCATGCCGGATGCCAGCTTTAAATAAAGGCAGCAGCAGGAGGAGACTCAGTCTCATCCGGCTGCTAATATTAAAATCTGTTCGGATAGTAAAAGGCTACAATCATACAATATTGCACGCCCCAGCTACCGAACAGGACAAGGGAAAAAAAAAAAAAAAAAAAAAAAAGAAAGTTGAAGCTTTATTTTGAAAGTGAAACACAAAATCATCAATAAACCAGAGACAAAGGAATAAACCGAAAAATACAGAACGTCCAAAAACCTGATCGTCTCATTTGGCATGTAGGACGATCAGAAGGACGACGTCCAGGAAACTCATTTCACCTGTTCACCAGCTCCAAGGTCTAGAGTTTAGACTCTAGATTAGCCTGAACCAGTCTAAACTGGAGCCTAGAGATTAGACTAGTTTAAACTAGTCTAGAGTCTAATCTAGAGGCTACAGTTCAGATAGTTTAGAGTCTGGACTGTGGATTAAAGTTTAGAGTCTAGACTCCAGAGTTTAAACTAGAGTCAAGAGTTTAGACTTCAGAGTACTTGAGACAAGTCTATATCCAAACTGGAGTCTAGAGTTTAGACTCTAGACTGTAGAGTCTAAAGTCTAGACTACAGGCTCTAGGGTCTAGACCTTAGGGTCTAGACTCTGGACTCTAGAGTTCAAACTCCAGGGTCTAGACGTCAGAACGGGGGCTCAATCCAGTACGGAACCTGAGGATCACAGAATGAGCGGAACAGGAGGCGGAGCTGGAGAAGAACCTTTATTTAGAGTTCAGAACATCACAGAACGCAGAGAACCGAGCAGAACCCGGCCGAAGACCAGGGGGTGGAGGAAGGGTGGAGGAAGGGTGGAGTCCGATTGTCATCTGGTTGTTGCTGCTTCCTCTTCACCGACGTTCTCCGCTCAGGAAACAGGTGGAGGGAGGGAGGGGGGAGACAGGTGGAGGGAAGGAGGGGGGAGACGGGTGGAGGTCAGTGGATGGGGGTGTTTGCTCCACCCTCCTACAGAAGATTTCCTTCAATCCCTTTAAATGTTTCTGAATTTCAACAAAGTCAAAGATTTTTTTTTCTTCTGATTCTTCGATCAACAGTCGGAATTTAATTTAATCTGGAAAATCATGACTGAAAGAGCAGAACGTCCCTCAGAGATTCAGGTTTTAATCTGATGTTTCTTTTCTCTCTATATTCAGAGTTTCATCCGGATTACTTTGATTTCTGGAAACATAAAACACGTTGAGCTCTTTCAAAATAAAAGCCTGAAATCTTCTGGGTTTCAAACAGTAAAAGCTCAGGGCTCGGAGGAAAGACTTTTCAAAGTAAAACGCTTTCACTGAAGCTTCCCGGCGTTCTGAGGACCATTTTCTACTGAGCATGAGCAGAACCGGGTCAGTCGCAATGCCGTTTCCATGGAGACGGAGGCGGAGCTTATTGGAGCTTATTGCTGCAGCAGGAGCAGTAGCGCTGTTTCCACGGCGAAGGAACATTTCCACGGCAACGGATCGTTTTCACAGCGATGAAACGTCTCCACGCAGAAATCTACGAAAAATTCTACAAAAGTTTTACATTTGGACTGAAAAACGTGGCAACAAGAATTCACCTAAACTAAACTAAACTAAACTAAAAAAAACTAAAGTAAACTTTCATGCAAAAAAAACCCCAGTGGCTGCAGCAGCGGTTTCCAACCTGTGGTCTGTGGCCCATCTCAGGGTCTCTGTTGAAATAATGCTCCTTCTTCTTTTCTGCTCATTTCATTTCAAAACTTTGTTTTTCTTCTTTCTGAATTGTTTTCAGCGGATTGTTAGCAGTTAGCAGTTAGCAGTTCTTTCAGGAACATTAAAATCAGGCTTTGATATTAAACTTCTAGAGTTTTATTTTTAATTCTGACATTTGATTTCTGATGTTCAGAAAACGGAATAATTCATTGAAAACTTTTTTTCCTTGGATTATTGATTGTTGTTGTAAATCTGAAGAACGTTGAGCCTTCAGAATGCCGGCGTTACAGAACGTCTCGGAACGTTAGAGAACGTCTTCTCTGCAGCTCCACATGTAAACAGGAAATAAGAAATGATGTGTAAAACTGTACACGAACCCGGAACCCCATGATGAGTCCATGCCCCACCCACTGCCCCGCCCCTGCCCCGCCCCCTGCCCCGCCCCCCTGATACCCCAGAAAGAGTCTCAGCTCAGAGAATTCAAACGTCTGAGGAGAGGACGAGTTTCTGTCCAACAGCTGGACCCGATATATTACAGTGGTCTCTCTCTCTCTCTCTCTCACTCTTACACACACACACACACACACACACACACACACACACACACACACACACACACACACACACACACACTGATAAATAAAGTCCCATCCCCCTCCTCCTGATGTAGCGTCAGACCCCCTGGTCCTCCTGGTCCCCCCCGGCCCCCCTGGTTCCGGCCCTGCTGGCTTCACAGCAGGGAGCTGGTGGGGCTGGCGGGCAGGTGGGGGGCGTGGCCCTGGGAGGGGCCGGGGCGCGCCGGCAGCAGGTCGTAGTGTCCCGGGATGTGGCTGTTCCGCGGCAGGTCGTACGGGTTCTGGCAGTGGGACGGGACCGGCGGCGCCCCCTGCAGGACGCTGACACCGGGCTCTGGAAGCAGGAAGGACAGAGGGACTCAGTTTATCCACCGGCCTGGAAAACCTGTCACCACTGGGTGGCAGCAGAGAGCCGCTGATAATCATTTCCTGACGCCGCCATCTGGTGGCAGCAGGTGGAATTACAAGAGCTGCTTTCAATCAATGTGACGCTTTAAAAAAGAGAAATGACAAAAATAACGTTTAACGTCCCAGAATGATGAAAGTTCAGTAATTAAAGGCATCATGGACGATGTTTTAGCCAATGAATGGCGTGATGATAGCATCAACTATTGGTCCTCCGACATGTCCATCACGCTGGAGAAATACTTGCGCGTCACGCCATCAAGCGCGCTCGTAGGAGCAGCAGAGCAGGTAGGATGGTCTGGCGCATGAGCGTTTTCAAAAAGCGAGTAACAGACGTTTGGCTTCGACTTTTTCGAGAAAATCGTCCATTATACCTTTAACTCTCATAAACGCTGAAAAAATAGTTTTAACCATTTTAATTTCAAGAATGTTCAGGTTTAATGAGATAAATCTGTAACTTTCATGTTGACACAAAACATATTTCCTTCCTCATCAATGCCTTTAAATTTCATTTTGCTCTATTTCAGTCCTCTTTACTGGACATTTCTCACTTTAATCTCATAGTAAATGTCTAAAAAAAAACAATTAATCTTAACGATTAAAAAGCTCTGACTTTAATCTTAAAAAAAGTGAAATTTTAGAACCTTCAGTCGGTTTAGAAGAACCAAACTGGATTTTTTTTTTTCACTGAAACGCCTGAAATGCAACTCGACTTACATCTCAGTGACTAAAATCTCCTGCAGTTTTAAAGAAATGTGTGGAAATTTTGAAAAAGCTTACCCATGTGGTAGATGTTCCTGGTTGGCGGGGCGTTGCCGGCGGCGACGTGGTGCGGGTGGCGGCCCGGAGACTTCATCTCCACGTAGCTGCTCTCCGGCGGCCGCCAGTCGCCGATGGTGGCGTACGGGTTCTCGCTGTTCAGAGAGCAGCTGCTGGACTGAGAGCTCTTCAGGAAGTCTGGAGGACAGACGCAGAACCGGCCGTCACAACTCTGAAGAACCTGGGAGAACTCCGGAGAACTCGGGAGAACCACTGCTGGGTTGGTTAACTGGTCAACAGGTCAACTGGTCAACTGGTTAGCTGGACAACAGGTCAAATACTTAACTGTCAACAGGTCAAACGTTAACTGGTAACAGGTCAAATAGTTAACTGGTCAACAGGTCAGCTGGTTATCTGGTCAAGAATTTAACTAGTTAACAGGGTAAACTGCTCATGAGGTCAACAGTTCAGGTTTCAAAACAAACTGATCAGCAAGTCAAAGAGTAACTGGTTAACAGGCCAATAGGTTACCAAGTCAACTAATCAACAGGTCAAATGGTCAGAAAGTCAATGAGTAACTGGTTAACAGGTCAGCAGGTCAACAAGTTAACAAGTAAACTGGTAAGCAGTCGATGAGTAACAGGTCAACTGGTCAACAGGTCAACCGGTTAGTTGGTCAACAGGTCAACTGGCGAACACGTCAAATAGTTAACTGGTTATCTGTCAACAGGTAAACTGGTCAACAGTTAAATCAGACATGGGCAAACTACGGCCCGCGGGCCACATACAGCCCGTTAGCCCGTTGAAACGTATTAAAACAGACATAATCTCCAGGTTTTAGAAATCACAGTGCGTATGCTATTTCAATCTATTTACATTTTCTCCTTCCAGTATTGTGCATAATAGTGTATAAACACCGTATCTTGCATATTCCTTGAGACAAAGTTATTAACTGATAAGGGCTATTTTGTATATTTGAAAGTGTCTTCTCCAAAAGGACTGACGCTTCAAACTGATGTCTACAGAAGAGCATAAGGGCTGGGAAATGGAATTTATAGTCCTCACCAACTTTTAGTCCTCACATCGCTCCAAAAAATAATGAACCAGAATTTGAAAAAATATATATTTCTAACTAAAAGTTCTTTAAAAGGCATGACCGAAATTATTCACATCAATTGCTGTATTCAAAATATTTTTATGCAGTGCTTTAGTATATCTGGCCCAAACGGTCCAATACTCCTGGCCCCGCCCCTCTGGCAAATTTTACAACTCATTGTGGCCCGCGAGTCAAAAAGTTAACCCACCCCTGGGTTAAATAGTTAACTGGTCAACAGGTCAACTGGTTAGCTGTCAACAGGTAAACTGGTTCAAAGGTCAACTAGTTAACTGGTAAACAGGTCAAATAGATAACTGGATAGCTGTCAACAGGTCAACTGGTTAGCTGGTCAGCTGATTAGCTGTCAACAGGTAACCTGGTTCACAGGCCAACTAGTCAACTGGTCAACAGGTCAAATAGTTAACTGGTCAACTGGTCAACTAGTTAGCTGGTAAGCTGTCAACAGGGAAACTGGTTAACAGGTCAGCTGGTTAACTGGTCAAGAATTTAACTAGTTAACAGATAAACCGGTCATGAAGTCAACAGGTTAACAAGTTCAGGTTTCAAAAACTGATCAGTAAGTCAAAGAGCAATTGGTTAACAAGTCAACCAGTTAGCTGTCAACATGTCAAATACTTAACTGTCAACAGGTCAACTGGTTAAGTGGTCAACCGGTGGCTGGTCAAAAGGTCAAATAGTTAAATGGTCAACTGGTTAACTGTCAACAGGGAAACTGGGCATTAGGTCAATCGGTTAACTGGTTAAGGGGTTAACTGTCAACAAATAAACTGGTCAACAGGTCAGCTGGTTAACTGGTCAAGAATTTAACTAGTTAAAAGGTAAACTGGTCATGAGGTCAACAGGTTAACAAGTTCAAGTTTCAAAACAAACTGATCAGCAAGTGAAAGAGTAACTGGTTAACAGGTCAACTGGTCACCAAGTCAACTAATCAACTGGTTAGCGAGTCAAGGAGTAACAGGTCAGCAGGTTACCAGGTAAATATTTAAAATGGTCCACAGGTCAACTGGAGAGCAGGTCAACAGGGAAAATTGTTAAAAAGACAACTAGCCAACAGGTTAGCAAGCCAACTGGTTAACTGGTTAACAAGTCAACAGGTTAACAGGCCGATAGGCTAACAAGCAAACATTTCAACACGTCGACTGGTTAGCGAGTCAACGAGTAACAGGTCAACAGGCGAGCAAGTTAAGAGCAGCACAGGTTGACTGGTTAACATGTCAGAATTTCAGTAAGTTGGGAGGTTAACAGGTTAGTAGGTCAACAGGAAACATAACAGGTTAACATGTTAATACAGTAAACATGGTAACGAGTCCTGCTTCCAGAGGAGTCCTCATGTTTCTGCTGGAAACAAAACTCCAGCTTCAACATTCAGGAGTTTGAGGTCAAAGGTCAAGAAACAGGCGGAGACAAAGGAGGAGCTCTGTGAAGGAGAAGGAGGGTCTGTTAGAGGGAGAACAGCAGCAGAACCGGGTCAGAACCAGAACAGGAACAGGTGAGAACCGGGTCAGAACCAGAGCAGGACCGGGTCAGACAGCAGCATTCGGGCTCCACCTGTCAGGAACACATGCAGGGCACAGGCTGTGATTGGCTGACGGAGCAGGAGTGGGCGGGGCTTGGCTGAGGAGGGGGGTACCTCGGTAGTACGGCTCCACGTGGTAACTGTACCTCCGGTCGATGCAATACACACCTGAACACACACACACACAGTCAGAATACACGCCTGAACAGACAAACCGTCAGGATACACACCTGAACACACACACACCGTCAGGATAAATACCTCAACACACACACCGTCAGGATACACACCTGAACACACACGCACATCGTCAGGATACATACCTGAACACACACACCATCAGGATACACACCTGATCACACACACACCATCAGGATACACACCTGAACACACACACAGTCAGAATACACACCTGAACACACACACCGTCAGGATACACACCTGAACACACACACAGTCAGAATACACACCTGAACACAGGTGTGTGTGTGTGTGTGTGTGTGTGTGTGTGTGTGTGTGTGTGTGTGTGTGTGTGTGTGTGTGTGTGTGTGCTGCAGCCAGGACCCTGATAGAGACCCCGGGACTTGAACCGGGGGCCGAACTGACCGAGCTGGTTGAGGTTGCAGTACGCTCCCCACTCGGGGGCGCTGTTCCTGTGTCGCTTCTTTGTCTTCATCTGAGAATGAAACCAGGTGAGAGAACATCAGAGAGAACCAGGAGAACCCGGGAAACGAGTACTAGTAAAGTACCTGGTAACAGGAACTAGTAAAGTACCTGCTAACCTGGTAACAGGAACTAGTAAAGTACCTGTAACAGGAACTAGAATACGACCTGGTAACCTGGTAACAGGAACTAGTAAAGAACCTGCTAACAGGTCCTTGCAGGTAATGCAAAAGCCTAAAGGTTCCATCTCAGGGACTTGGAGACCAGGTTGAGACTCGAGTCTTGGTTTTCTTGGAGACTTCAGACGTCTCCAGGTGTCCAGACGGTCTCAGAGACGTCCCCACCAGCTGGGGACATTCATTTGATCCTTGACTGGGGAGACGTCTCTGTGGCAGTTCTGTGGCATTGCCGAGACATGTGGTGATGTCTGCAGACGACGCGGTGAGGTCGCCATGACGACGCAGCGATGCGACTGTGACTTCCGCAGGTGACACAGTGATGTCACCATGACTTTAGCAGAAGAGGCGGTGATGTCACGCTGAATTCCGCAAATGATGTAATGACATCACTGTGACTGCAGCAGATGACATCACCACGACGAAACGGTGATATCACCACGATGGAGCTGTGACATCACCATGACAACATGCTGATGTCACTGTGATTTCCACAGCTGATGTGGTGATGTCATCATAATGTCGCGGTGATGTCCCCGTGACTTCCGCAGATGATGAGGTGATGTCACCATGACAATGCAGTGACATCACCGTGACTTTGGCAGACGATGCAACGACATCACTGACTGCTGCAGATGACATCACCATCAGGAAGCAGTGATGTCACCATGACGACGAGGTGACGTCCCCGTGACTTCTGCAGATGACATCACCATGATGACACGGTGATGTAACTTTTGATTTCTACAGATGAGGTGATGTCATCATGATGACGCGGTGACACAGTGATGTCACCAACGATGATGTGATGATGTCACAGAGACTTTCACAGACGACACAGTGACATCACTGTGACTTCGGCAGATGACGCAACGACGTCACCATGACAATACGGTGATGTCACTGTGATTTCCACAGATAATGAGGTGATGTCACCATGACAACGCGGTGACATTCCCATGACTTTGGCAGATGATGCAGCGATGTCACCATGACGACGGCTGCGTCATGGCAGATGACGCTGTGGCGTCTCCAACACGTTGCCGTGGTGACAGCAGAAGCCATACTTTGGCCTCGCGAGTCGGGGCGGTGCCAGTGAGATGGGCCCTTCGTCAAGGAGTGGCGCTCACGGCGCCCCCCCCGGGGTGGGCGGGCCCACCGGGGTGGGCGGGGCTGTGTGGAGGCTGTGACTGCAGACCCACCTTGGCCGGCCTCCGCCTGTCGGCCGTGGCGTAGTGCGCAGCGCAGCCCAGGCTCCGGTAGGCGGGGTTGGAGAAGCAGCCGCTGCTGGGGGAGGAGTCGGGCGAGGACAGCAGGCCCGTGCACTGCAGCCCTGCTGTTGGCACATCAACACACACTCACACACTCCACGCTCCGCCGGCAGTCACCGCGGTAACGCCGGCGGTCACTGAAACCCGGGCGAGGACGCGGTTTACCTGACACGGAGAAGTCGGCGGCGTTGAGGTGCAGCGCTGGGGTGTAGCTGACGCTGGGGACCGGGTTCCCCTTCTCCCTCTGCCGGTACCGGAACCACACCACCAGGCCCAGCATGGCGGCGGCGAGCAGCAGCAGGAGGATGACTCCCAGCACGGCGCCGGCCGACGGGCGCCCGGACGCCAGCGCCGGGCCGATCTTCGTGTACGGGTTCAACTCCTCCATCACCAGGGCCGCTGAGCAGAAAAGGAAGTTCACACTGAGCACGGCCGCGGACGACGACGATGACGATGATGAAGAGCGCCTCACCCTGGTCGCAGCGGATCCCTTTGAACCCGGCGCTGCAGTAACAGGTTCCCGTCACGTAGTCACAGGTGGCGTTGTTGAGGCACTCGCACAGCTGCTGGCAGCCGTAGCCAAACGTTCCTGCAGGGCATTCTGGGAGAATGGCGAGAACGGCACCGTTACAGGAGCGCGCGCGTGTGTGCGTGTGTGTGTGTGTGTGTGTGTGTGCGCGCGCGCATACTCACTGAGCTCACAGCTTGGACCGATGAAGCCCGTCCTGCAGGAACAGAGTCCGTGCACGTGATCGCAGTCGGCGCCGTTCTGACAGCGACACACTTCAGAACACTGAGAGCCGAAGAACCCAGAGGGACATCCTGCAGAACACACACTGGATAGAGCATCTTCCCCCTCTGACATCGATTCTAGAGCATCTTCCTCCTCTGACATCGATTCTAGAGCATCTTCCTCCTCTGACATCGATTCTAGAGCATCTTCCTCCTCTGACATCGATTCTAGAGCATCTTCCTCCTCTGACATCAGATTCTAGAGCATCTTCCTCCTCTGACATCGATTCTAGAGCATCTTCCTCCTCTGACATCAGATTCTAGAGCATCTTCCTCCTCTGACATCGATTCTAGAGCATCTTCCTCCTCTGACATCGATTCTAGAGCATCCTCCTCCTCTGCCATGCTCATGCTATCTCAGGAACACCTTTCCTCCTCCAGCAGACAGGATCCACCACTGTTTTCAAACATTTCACAGACAGCTGCACTCCCTATTTTGTGTTTCACTCATGAGTCAGAGTCATGTGACCGATCACACACACACACACACACACACACACACACACACACACACAAACACACACACCTGGCGACTCACAGTCACACTCTGTGTGTGTGTACATGCCTTTCTGTGTTCTCTC
This sequence comes from Salarias fasciatus, assembly GCF_902148845.1. Taxonomy (NCBI): domain Eukaryota; kingdom Metazoa; phylum Chordata; class Actinopteri; order Blenniiformes; family Blenniidae; genus Salarias; species Salarias fasciatus. Next base: position 39,311,842 of record NC_043745.1, on the reverse strand, counting down.
TCATCTCCTGACCCTGAGATCATCATGAGGGCCTCTCTGTAACTTCACAAATCGACCACAAGAGGGCAGTGTAGGACTGACCAATTCCAGCAGAGAACTGCAAGGTGTGTGTGCGTGCGTGTGCGTGTGTGTGTGTGTGTCCTACGCTGGGTGCAGTACAGTCCCGTCCATCCCGGGCTGCAGAGACACTCTCCGTCCGTCGCGCTGCACTCGGCGCCGTTGTGACAGTTACAGGTGTGGATGCAGTCTGGACCCCAGAGACCCTGAGGACAGGCTGAGACACACACACACACACACACACACACAGAAATAAACACACATCATCGAAATAAACAAACATCATAATCAAGAAAGAAACTCCAGATTCCTGGAGACTGGACCGCCTCTGTACCCCCGTCGGTTCCCGTCTGGAGGTTCTAACGTCTGTCCGGCAGTTCTCGTGTCCGGCGGTTCTTACGTTTGGAGCAGTCGGTTCCGATCCAGCCCGGGTAGCACTGGCAGGACCCGTCGATGGGGTTGCAGGTTCCGTTGTTGGTGCAGACACACGTCTCGGCGCAGGATTTCCCGAACCGTCCGGCGGGACAAACTGAGGACCAAACCGAGACACATCCAGAGAGTCAGACGGGTTCTGGAGGACCAGACCGGAACCAGACCTGTGGAGGTCCCAGAGGGACGGAACCAGTCTGGCTGCTGGAGGGAAGAGGTCTGGTTCAGTGGGAGGCTCAGTCTGGACCTGGCTCTAAACCTGGTTTAGACCTCGGTCTGGGTCTGGCTTTAGACCTGGGTTTGGGTCTGGCTTTAGACCTGGGTCTGGGTCTGGTTTTAGCCCTGGTCTGGATCTGGTTTTCAACCTGGCTCTAGACCTGGGTCTGGACCTGGTCTGGATCTGGCTTTAGACCTGGCTTTAGACCTGGTTTAGCCCTGGTCTGGACCTGGCTTTAGTCCTGGTTTAGCCCTGGTCTGCATCTGGTTTGAGACCTGGTCTGGGTCTGGTTCTAGCTTTTGACCTTGTTTTCAGTCTTCCTGCCGTGATGCCTTCAGGGACCGCAGGACAGATGGCCACTGGAGCTCAGATAAAACAGGAAGCTCCATTCTGAAGAGAGCGATCATGAATTCATGAGGTCTGGCCGTTTTCTGATGATCACCAACTGGCAGGAGCGAGCGCACGTCTGCGAGTGCACGTCTGCGAGTGCACGTCTGCGAGCCCACGTGCGCTTGCAGCCACGTCTTTACATTTTAACACCTCACTGTGTCAAAGTTGTGAAAAAGACGAGCGGGCAGTGAACATGACGCTGCAGGTTGTCCTGTTACTCCGTCTCCTCATTAAACACTTCGGCCTGTCAGCCTCTTCGGCCCGCAGCGCCCGTGGTGAACCCCAGGGGGCGGCGGCGGGAGAGACGGAGCCGGGGCTTCAAAGAGCGGCAGTCTGCCGGGTTCAGACGGGCTAATGAGCAGGACGGACGCCGGCGGCTGCTTCCCCGGTGAGCGTGCACGTCAGCGTCGCCCACGGTCACGACTCTGGACCTCTGGGTAACGGACCGGCAGACCCAGACCCCACCGGACCGACCGGGGCCGAGTGCCGAGCGCAGCCGCCAAGAAGCTGACATTTAGAATCGGTTACAAAACCCTGGTTCCCAACGCGAATGTGCCGGTACGGTCCGGTACGGCACAGTACCGGCACATTCGCATGACCCGGGGGTTGGCAACCGGAGGACCGCCGCCATATTGGAGTGAAAACAACCAGTTACACGCCCTTTCATTACATACAGTAATGTGCGTTCGTGTTCTTTAACGTTGAAAATGTCGACTGATAAGGAGAGCAGGGACGCTGTTGTGTTGTCAGACCAAGTGGACAATCTTGACGTAACACAAAGACCGGTACCGGGAGAAACTACGGATTTCAGGCTGCAGCAGGACCCGTACTTCGAGCCAGCCGCCTGTTCCAGCCATGCACGGCTGAGACTCAAGAACCCCGCGACCTGGAGTACGCCGACACTTAGTGTGTAGATCTGCTAACTTACAACTCCAGGCCAAATTGGACTTGTTGATCACGGAAGTCATTTAACCCGGACTCTGTACCGGATCCAACAGCCGTCTGCTCCACTTCAACGAGTGTAAAAAGTGACAAATATGCTGTGAGGATGGTTTCTTTCAACTGTGTCTCAAACAAAAAGCTGCTGCGTTCACACCGGACACGTCGCAAGCGTCGTGAGCGGCGCTTTTCTATGCAAAGTCTATGGACGAGCGTCGTGGAGCGGCGGGCGGCGGGGCGGCGCTTCTGGAGCATCAGGAGCGTCGACTTTCAAGCGTTTCGAGCGTCGACGCCCACGACGGCATCCCCGGCGTCAGGAGCGTCGTGAGAGTCGCTTTTTGAGAGTTCGGAAAACTGAACTTTCGACGCGCTGCCGCTGGGCGTCAACCAATCAGAGACGATCCCTCCAGTGCTACGTCACTACGTTTCACTACGTTTCACGTCGTTTACGTCAGGACCAGGAGTGCGGAAAAGAAAGACAACGATGGAGGACAAGTTGATTGCGGCTGTGTGCGCTCGTCCCGAGCTGTAAGACACGTCGTCTTTCCACCACCGAGACAAGAATAGGAAGGATCTTGCTTGGGGGAGGATCAGTGAGGAGATCGGGGTCCCGAGTAAGTTATCTAAACTTTTCATGACGCTGTTTTGTGAGCTACATTCAGTCAGAACACTGTACAGCCGCTGCTATCTTTCCCGCTAAAACGAATGTTTATACAGAGGAACTGTGCAAAAATGGGTGGAAGAGCCTGAGGGACAAGTACACCAAGGAGTCCAGGAAGGAGCAAGAGAGCAGGAAGGAGAGTGGTTCAGAGGCTGGGTCAGCCAAGGGGTGGAAATACCGAGCTGTTATCCTTCCTCGACCCCCACATCGCCCCACGGGAGACGTCAGGCAACATGTCGAGGGTCGAGGAAGAGGAGGAAGCAGGGTACGAGCACCCAGAGGAGCCACAGGAAGAAGCAGCAGCAGGGATGTCAGGTGCTTGATATGTCTGATTTTGTTGAAAAAAAAACACTCACACAAACATTTTATGATCGCTAAACAAAATACTGGTTTCTGTCTGATCAGTAGCAGGAGAACAAGCAGTGGAAATAATATCAATACTATTTATTTTTAGGAAAACTAGAACAAAAAACAGAAACAGTGCATTTATTTAAATATTTATTTTTTCACACAGAACCTGCTGACATAGAACCTGGGACAGAACCATCCTCTTCAGACCCAGAGTCCCCTGTGCCTGAACCACCGGCTGCTGCTGCTGCTGCCAGGCTGGCCTTCCTCTGCTCCGACACCTTCAGGGGTGCAGGAATTCTGCTAAGGTTGAGAATCTAGGGATATTTTGAAAGCTTTGAAAAAGATCCACACAATCAAGTAGATTCCAAAAACTATTATAGATCTTTCTATCTTTTTGGGGAGCTACGTGTTTGTGTCATAAAAATATTTCTTTGGAAACTTTTATCATACTTTTGGGTCCAGTAGTCATTTGTTTGTGCGTCTTTGAATGATGAACTGTGAATCTTGGGATTTTACTGAATTTTTTTAGATGCCCTTTTTTTTTTTTGGTTTACATTTACAGAAATATACAGCAAATAAAGGCTGTGAGAAAACTTGCATGCTTGTGAGCTAAATTTGGCTCCCAGATGTGAAATAATCATGGTCAATTTAAATAGCAATTTTACTACGAATGCTCTTTTACTTTGATATAATTTAACATAAAGTTGTTTATATACTGTTAAATGACACATACTCTTCTTTTAACACAGAATTTAGTTGCTTCTGTTATTTTCTTTGTAATAATTAGTTGAATTGTGGGTGAAACATTTCAGCTGCCAGGATTCTCAGCGCCCTGTGTTCTTTCGCGGCTCCAGGACTCAGAGCCATCAGCCTTTGAGCGGGAGATGCTGGCAGAACTGAGGACACCCTCCTCAGAAGATGAGCACTTCCTCCTCTCTCTGCTTCCTCTCCTGCAAAAAGTGCCGCCTCAATCTAAAGATTTCGTCAAATTTCAAATACAGAAATTATTATATGAAAGCAGCACTTTTATGCTAAATTTGGAACAATTGGAGCCAACTGAGTAATTTGACCTGAATGAGGTGAAGCTTTCTGCAGGAGAGGAACCAGACTCCGGTGTGTCCCTCCTCTTCCACCGCACCTCCTCCAATCAAGATCCTTTCTATTCTTGTCTATATTTTATGTATATAGTTTCATGTTTTTTTTAAATAAAAAAAAAGTTATGCTCTCTGCAACTCTTTTCTGTTTTTGACTGTGACTGTATGTGTGTGTGTATGTGTGTGTGTGCACACCTTTATCATTTTATAGTCCTGATTGATTGAAAATGTTGATTTCCCCAATTGTAGATATTTAGTTTCATATGATCTTAGAAGAAAAAAAAACAGTTTTTTGTTGGAAATGTGTTTTATTTATTTCACCTTGTGCTGTTTAGACTGGTCTGAATGTGCATGTTGTGATGAAACAGAAGTCTGGGGAAGGAGAAGAGTCTGGCAGCCATTACCTGCAAACAGGATGAAAAAAGCCCCAAAGAGCATTTAATATAGAAACATACACAAGAAAAACATTAATAAACTCTTTTTATTAGTACATTGTTAAATGTAGATGCTTAAATGTTATAATAGAAGGAGTGCTCTTTAGGTATTTGTGGGTCAGTCCTGTGAGGACAGGACTGTCCTGCTGGCTCCTCGGTTCTGCTCCCTCCTCGCAGAAGTGGGCCATAAACGCATCTCGAGCGTTGAGTGCGTCTCGGGTCGCTTTGTTGGCCCCCATCCGCCGCACACCTGGAAGTGGCTCCTCATGCTCCACGGTTCCTCTGAATGCAGGCGCTCGCCCGTCTGCAGACGTCCTCATGAAGTAGTGGAGAACACACGTCGCCTTCACACACTTCTCAACAACTTCAGGGTGGATTTCCAGCAGAGTGCGGAACATTCTCCACTGTGACGACCAAATCCCGAACGCATCCTCCACCACCAGCCGGGCCGGGAGAGGCGGGAGTTAAAGATGCGCCGCTCCAGGGTTCGACCACCACGTCCAGGAAAGAGGTGCATCAGGTAGAGGCGAAGAGGAAACGCCTCGTCTGCCACAAACACATGAGGCTGGGATCCTCGGGGGTCAGCTCCGGGTCGGTGCTGGTCTGGAGGCAGATCCAGTGTAACCGCACGCAGACCCTGCCAAAGATCCCTCCATCGCTGGTTCTGCCATAACCTCCAACATCTGTCACCCTGAACCTGTACCTCGCATCTGCAACAGCCAGCAGGACCAGGGAATGGTCAACTTGTAGTTGAAATACAGGGAGCCAGAGTTGGGGGGGGGCTTCATCTGAATGTGCTTCCCATCCACAGCACCACAGCACAGAGGAAAGTTCCACCGCTCCTGGAACTCCTCCGCAATGGACCTGCAGTCCTCTGCTCCAGGAACAGGCAGAAACTCCTCCACCAGGCTCTCCAGGTGACTGTCACCACCGGTGGGGTTATCTCACCCTGCAGCTGCTGGCAGTGGTCCTGGAGGAGTCCCCAGTGGCCACAAACCTGCAAGCAATAATAAACTGCATATTTTTGACCACATAATCATATTAATTCACTCATAAAATTGAAAATCTTTTTTTCTAATGTCTATAAAACCTACTGCAAATGACATTTAACTAGCAGACAATGTGGTTTTTTACTGTAAATTTAGTGACATGCATAGCACGTGGGGAGCAAAACATCAATAACTCCATCTGTAGATATTGTCACAAAATAATTTAGTCCATACTGCGTGTCTGTCACCTGTCACCAGGTGTCATAGTGTCACATTCGCTCTCTGTGATGTCGCCTGTTCAGAACACGTTTAGTGCTGCTCATGAAAGTTTAGCATACATTACAGCAGGCTACATATGAACACGTCTACACCAGCTTAGCATATTTGCTCTTTATATAAATAACGTTAAGTAAAAGAAAACGTAGGGATAGGCTGACCCTGCTTTCTCCCAAGACTGTGTGCTAATTTATCCAGCACTATATGTGCTTTATGTGATTAAAAAGTGCATTTTGTAAGATAAAATCATAAAACAATGTCACTGACTAACCGGAGACAGATGGACAGGCGCTCTTCAGGAGGAATTGAGCGTCTGTAGTTGGTGTCCTGGAGACTGATCCGAGCACTGATGCAGGCCAGCAGGTCGTCAAACTGGGCCCGGGAGAGACGACAGTAGCCCTGGAGGCGACCCTCATCCTCCCGCAGCTCCTGGAGCAAATGGTGAAACTCCCCAAATTCAGAACGCCTCTGAATAATGGGATGAACCCAGAGACGACGCCCATGTGCCCGACGACGAGGCGGTCTAGCTTTATTGAACAAATAAAGCCAAGCCACTCCTGATGCGATCCGCCATAGCTGGAAACAGAAATCAGCCTCCCGCGCGCCAAAAACTGACGCGCATCAAGAGCGTCGCGAGCGTCGTGACCACCTGGTGTCAAGCGTCGTGCTTGAAGCGTCACGAGCGTCAGCTTCGAGGCGTCCCAAGCGTCGACAACGCCCACGACGCCGGTGTGAACGCAGCATAGTCTGAACGCTCCAGCTGCACTTTGACCACCGAGTGTTTGTTTTATAACAACTTTAAAATCCAGATGCAACAATTGGACACGCCCCCCTCACCCGCACCTCCAGACACAAAACGCAACACAACGCAAGATCCGTTTGCTCCACCGCAACATGTTGGATATCATATGAAACTAGAAAATCTACACTTTAAGACGACACCAGGCAGAATATTCTCTGAGCCGACCAGCTCCCGTCAGCCGCAAAACAACCCGAAAACTGATATCTTCACATTTCACAGCCAGCACCTCAGATCGCCTGTTTCTCACACAGTGAGAAACAGGCTACGATATGGTACAGTACGGTACGGTACGATATGGTACAGTACAGTACGGTACGATATGGTACGGTACGATACGATACGGTACGGTACAATATGGTACAGTACGGTACGATACGGTACAGTACAGTACGGTACGATATGGTACAGTACGGTACGGTACAGTACGGTACGGTACGATATGGTACGGTACGATATGGTACGGTACAATATGTTACAGTACGGTACGGTACAGTACGGTACGGTACGATATGGTACAGTACGGTACGGTACAGTACGGCACGATATGGTACGGTACAGTACGGTACGGTATGGTACGGTACGATGTGGTACGGTACGGTACGGTACGATATGATACGGTACAGTACGATATGGTACAGTATGGTACGGTACAGTATGGTACGGTATGATATGGTACAGTACGGTACAGTACGGTACGGTACGATATGGTACAGTACGGCACGATACGGTACAGTACAGTACGATATGGTACAGTACAGTATGGTACGATATGGTACAGTACGGTATGATATGGTACAGTACGGTACAGTACGGTACGGTACGATATGGTACAGTACGGCACGATACGGTACAGTACAGTACGATATGGTACAGTACAGTATGGTACGATATGGTACAGTACGGTACGATATGGTACGGTACGGTACAGTACGGTACGGTACGATATGGTACGGTACGATGTGGTACAGTACGGTATGATACGGTACAGTACGGTACGATATGGTACAGTACGGTACGGTACAGTACGGTACAGTACGGTACAGTACGGTACGGTACAGTACGGTACAGTACGGTACGGTACAGTACGGTACGGTACAGTACGGTATGATACGGTACAGTACGGTACGGTACAGTACGGTATGATACGGTACAGTACAGTACGGTATGATACGGTACAGTACAGTACGGTATGATATGGTACAGTACGGTACAGTACGGTACGGTACAATATGGTACAGTACGGTACGATACGGTACAGTACAGTACGGTACGATATGGTACAGTACGGTACGGGACGATATGGTACGGTACGGTACGATATGGTACAGTACGGTACGGTACAGTACGGTACGGTACGATATGGTACGGTACGATATGGTACGGTACAATATGTTACAGTACGGTACGGTACAGTACGGTACGGTACGATATGGTACAGTACGGTACGGTACAGTACGGCACGATATGGTACGGTACAGTACGGTACGGTATGGTACGGTACGATGTGGTACGGTACGGTACGGTACGATATGATACGGTACAGTACGATATGGTACAGTATGGTACGGTACAGTATGGTACGGTACAGTATGGTACGGTATGATATGGTACAGTACGGTACAGTACGGTACGGTACGATATGGTACAGTACAGTATGGTACGATATGGTACAGTACGGTACGATATGGTATGGTACGGTACAGTACGGTACGGTACGAAATGGTACGGTACGATGTGGTACAGTACGGTATGATACGGTACAGTACGGTACGATATGGTACGGTACGGTACAGTACGGTATGATACGGTACAGTACGGTACGGTACAGTACGGTATGATACGGTACAGTACGGTACGATATGGTACGGTACGGTACAGTACGGTATGATACGGTACAGTACGGTACGGTACAGTACGGTATGATACGGTACAGTACGGTACGGTACAGTACGGTACAGTACGGTACGGTACAGTACGGTACGGTACAGTACGGTACGGTACAGTACGGTATGATACGGTACAGTACGGTACGGTACAGTACGGTATGATACGGTACAGTACAGTACGGTATGATACGGTACAGTACAGTACGGTATGATATGGTACAGTACGGTACGGTACGGTACGGTACAGTACGGTACGATATGGTACGGTACGATGTGGTACAGTACGGTATGATATGGTACAGTACGGTACGGTATGGTACAGTACGGTACGATATGGTACAATAGATAATATCTGATCAAATCAGATAATAGAGCATCTTCCCCCTCTAACATCAGATTATAGAGCATTTTTATCATTCTCACTTCTGTGTCAGCTAAAGCTATACGAGCAGAACAGAGATGCATTGTTGGAGTAAAAAAACAAATAACGTGAGCAGGAGATTAAAATAAAGGGATGCAATCGGAGATCCAGCAGAGGCCGATTCAGGTCAGCGACCCAGAACTTCGGGATGTTCCCGCTCTCCAAATCTGAGGTTCCACTTCAAAACACGCTGGGTTCTGCTGACTAAAGCCTGCGAATGACTCTCCTTCCTCTCAGCCGCCGTCTGGAGGGCGGAGTCACTGACATCATTCAGTCAGAGAAAAGAGCGTCGAGATGAAAGAGACGCTCCCTGCTGGAGGTCTGGAGCAATGCAGGGTGGGACACCGCCGCCACCATCCCCAAAACTTTCATGTTTACACAGCAACATTCTGAAAACGATGTTCATCGCCATGGAAACGGCAGAAACAAGGAAAACGATGCAGTGAGCTTGGTGAACCACCAGCTGGCGCTGTTGGTTTCTGTTGCAGTCTCTCTACTGAGCGCGTGCAGAACAGCTCTTCATCACGGCCTGACGAGCAGCAACGCTTCCGCAGGTGTCGTATCCAGGCAGGCACCCCGATAGAAACGGCGCCCCCTGCTGGGACTTCCTGTTTAGCTTCACTTTCACTTATTAAAGAGGCAAAAAACAATTTGACATCACACAACGGTTTCACGTTTTGGACCAGTTACGGATTGGTTTATCACTTTTTGGACTAGTTCTGGACTGGTTTCAGACTTTTTGGTCTAGTTATGGACAAGTTTAGGATTTTTTTGGACTAGTTATGGACTCATTAATGACTGGACTAATTTTGGACTGGTTTACGAATTTTTTGGACTAATTCTGGACTGGTTTCAGACTATTTTGACTAGTTTTGGAGTGGTTTCAGAATTTTTGTACTGGTTGATGACTTTTGGACTATTTCAGGACTTTTTTTTTAGAGGTTTTTTTTTTACTAGTTCTAGATTAGTTTTAAACTTTTTGGACTAGTGCTGGACTGGCTTGTGACTTTTTTAACTAGTTATGGACACGTTTTAGATTCTTTGGACTAATTCTGGGCAGGAAAATGACTTTTTGGACTAGTTCTAGACTGGTTTCAGACTTCTTGGACTACGTTTGGACTGGTTCATGAACCCACCTTGGTTGCAGAGGGAGCCGTGGAAGCCGGGCAGACACTCGCAGTGTCCGGAGACGTGGTGACAGGGTCCATCGCTGTGGACGCACTGAGGACAGGCCTGGCTGCAGCGCTGGCCGAAGAACCCCGCAGGACAGGCTGCAGCGAGAGAGCGGTGATGGGAGCGCCCGTCTGATAGCGCGAACGCCAACCAGCGGGGTGTTTACCTCGTCTGCAGCTGTTGCCGCGGTAACCGGGAGCGCACACGCAGGAGCCGTCCTCCGGGGAGCAGGAGCCTCCGTTCAGACAGCTGCAGCTGGACGAGCAGTCCGGGCCCCAGCGGCCCCCGACACACACACCGTCACAGCGCACGCCTGCGCGCGCGCGCACACACACACACACACACACACACACGTTTGTATTTATATCCTCGTGGGGACCTTCCATTGACTCCCATTCATGTCTAACTCCTAACCCTAACCCACACCAAAACAAAGCGTAGCCCTAAAGAAATGTTTTTGCACTTTTACTTTTTTCAGTAACAACTTGGCCAAGAAAACACTGTTTCCCCTCATGGGGACCCAAAAAAATGTCCCCACGAGGCAGGTTGTGCCAGGTTTTCCTATCCTTGTGGGGACATTTGGTCCCCACAAGCATAGAAATACCCGTACGTACACACACACACACACACACACACACACACACACACACACACACACACACACACACACACACACACACACACACACACACCTGCACACACATAAAAGTTTAGAAAGTTTCCTGTGATTCTCTGAGACTTTTTACTCTTTAATACCCTGAAATGTCTCCATCTTTCATCAGCGTTGCATATGTGTGTGTGTGTGTGTGTGTGTGTGTGTGTGTGTGTGTGTGTGCGTGCTGCTCAGCAGGGATGGAGGCTTCTCACTGTACGTCCATCCTCACAATCAGCCACACAGCCAGATAATAACACAGAGGAGTGTGTGTGTGTGTGTGTGTGTGTGTGTGTGTGTGTGTGTGTGTGTGTGTGTGTGTGTGTGTGTGTGATGGATCTATCTGTCCATGCAGTGAGAGAGCAGGAGAGAGAAAGATGAGAGAAAACAGGAAAACCTAAAAGATTCTTGAGACGATGAGAGAAAAAGAAATCAGACCAGGGACCAGGACTGGGACCAGGACTGGGACCAGGACTGGGACCAGGACTGGGACCAGGACTGGGACCAGGAGAATGTGGACTGGGACCAGGGTCTGGACCAGGATCTGGGCCATGATCTGGGCCAGGGTCAGACTCAGACGTTGTCCTTCAGAGTCTGGAGTTCTAAAAGTTCTGACCGGCTTCCTGTTCCTACCAGAACTCACTCGGGGGTCGGCGTGGAGTCATCATCATCATCATCATCATCATCACCATCCTCATCATCATCCTAATCATCATCCTCACCCTCATCATCATCACCATCATCATCCTAATCATCATCCTCACCCTCATCATCATCATCATCACCATCCTCATCCTTGTCACCGTCATCATCACCATCCTCATCATCACCATTATCCTCATCATCATCACCGTCATCATCATCATCCTCCTCTGGTCTGGACTCCGCTGCTCATTGACCATCAGGAGGAGAACTGGAAGAAGTCTTGGTGTCGGTGGAGGAAATGAGACACTGCTCTCTATCTGACCCCCCCTCCCCCACTTCCACCCCCCCTCCTCCACCCCCCTCTTCCTCCCCCCCCCCCCCCCCCCCCCAGGCGGTGTCAGTGAGGATGATTTACTGCAGTCAGCCCGACTCTCCGTCCCCTTCAGAGTTATAGCTCCAAGTCTGTCGCCTGCTGGACTGATTTGTTGGTGGCGTTCAGCCCCCACCCCCCCAGCCCCCACCCCCCCCTCCTCAGTCTGCTCAGGTATTCCCCCCACCCCCTCCCCCGCCCCCGCCGCCCTCCGGGCTGATCATTCGGAAGCGTCCAGCCTTCATCATGACAAATGTCCGCCCGGCCTGGCCTCCACTCGCCGCTCCGCCGGTCGTTTCCTCTCCGGCTCGGTGTTTTTCTCCGGTCTGCTTTCGGAGCGGAGCCTGAATCCTGAGCTCGTCTTAGGTCACCGAGCAGCTTCACCATTTAAACCTGCTTCTGGACCCGGAACCGGGTTCTGGTCTGGGTTTAACAGTATCCGGATTGAAGGCGTAGACCTGGCTCACTCAGCAGCAGTATCGAGTGAAAACACCAACCTGTGGTTCACTCCACGGCCTGAAGGGGGCGTCTGGAGGACTGACGGGACTCTGGGATTAGATCCAGACACCAGGTCCAGACAGACCGGTCTGAGTCCTAGCATAGTTTGATAAGTCTGGTTTCAGTTCCGTTTGAGACTGAGGCCCAGGTAAAGTTGGATTCTTGGTTCTAGAATCTTAAGGTGTGTGATGGTTATGTGACAGGTTCTGATTTGACCTTTGACCTGAACCACTGTGGCCCCACCGGGTCCCGACCAGAAAATGGGGGCGACTCACCGATCCGGACCGGGTTACGGGGGACTCACCGGTCCATCCGGCCAGGCAGCGGCAGGCGCCGCTCTCCGGGTCGCAGCCGTCGGAGTGGAGGCAGTCGCAGCGCTCGGAGCAGTCCAGGCCGAAGGAGCCCTCCTGGAGGCCGACGGAACAGGACCGGGTCAGAACCACCCGGACCACCAGGACTACACCTGCCATGAGGAACTGGTCTGACGCCAGCGGAGCAGTCCCAAGGACTGAAGAGTCTGGGTCTAGTTGTGTGATATACTAAACCAGTCCGGTACTAAACCAGTCCGGTACTAAACCAGTCCGGTACTAAACCCATACGGGTACTAGATCAGTCCAGTACGAAACCAGTGTGGTACTAAACTAGTCCCAGTTCCATGACGGAACCCGCCGCTCACCGGACACGGCACGTCGCAGAACTCGTCCCTCCAGCCGGCGGAGCAGGTGCAGGTTCCGTTAACGGGATCGCAGGAGGCCCCGTTAGAACACCGGCAGGTCTGGTTACAGCCAGAACCCCAGGTCCCGCTGGAGCACGGGATGGAGCAGTCCACGCCCTGCCAGCCTGCACACACACACACACACACACACACACACACACACACACACACACACACACCCCGTCAGGACCAACCAGAACCACCACACAGGAGCCAGTCCAGGTTCTGGAGGAACCACACCGGAGCTCTACGCTCCGGTTCTGTTCCTCTCAGCTCTACGCTCAGGTCCAGGTCCAGGACCAGGACCAGGTTCCAGAAAGTTCTGTTTTCCGTTTCCATGGAGACGGAACCCAAGCGGTTTTGAAAAGTTCCACCTTGGGAGATGTTCTCAACAGCAGCGTTTCCATGGTTACCTGGTTCTGTCGGTCAGATTGAATCCTGATCCAGATGTCACCTGATGCAATCCCACAATGCTTTGCACTGCGACGTTGGGGATTTGTGACACGGAGGAGAGAACCTGACGGGACGAGAACCCGGAGAACCCAGACGGCCCCAGCCTCCGATCACACGGGTTCATCTGGTTCAATCCCGGTGACCCGGATCTCAGGCTGACAGGGTTCTCTGTCATCACTCTGCCGGGTTCACGGCGCCCTGATCTCAGGCTGACAGGGTTCTCTGTCATCACTCTGCCGGGTTCACGGCGCCCTGATCTCAGGCTGACAGGGTTCTCTGTCATCACTCTGCCGGGTTCACGGCGCCCTGATCTCAGGCTGACAGGGTTCTTCTTCTAACCGCTCTGCAACTTGTTTGTGTTTTGACTGTTGGTGACGAGCAGCAGAACATAGAACAGTAGAACATAGAACAGTAGAACAGGACCTGGAGTTTCTGGGTTCTCACCGTCTCTGCAGGAACAGGAACCGTCCACATGGGAGCAGGACAGCAGGTTCTGACAGGAGCAGGCGGAGGAGCAGTTCACCCCGAAGAGACCAGCTGGACAGAGGAGGGAGCAGTCCTCCCCCTGCAGGGACAGGGGTCAGACGGAGGTCACACTGAGGTCAGACGGAGGTCACACTGAGGTCAGGCTGCGGTCACACTGAGGTGACGCATGCTACAGTGAGGTCACACTCAGGTTCTTGTCAGGTCACAGTGGGGTCACAGTGGGGTCACAGGGGTCAGCAGCTCCATCAGACCCGGATCCAGGAACAGGAGAAGCAGCTGAAGCTTTAAATCATTCTGAACCACAGATAAAGAGGCGGAGCTTCTGTGGGCCAATCAGAGCGTCTGGAGGACGGACAGGGGGCGGAGCCTCTGGACGCCTCCATCCATCAGCCTCTGCTCTAATTAAAGCTCCTCTTGCTCCAACCGTCATTAATCTAAAGCCCAGGCAGCCGCCGGAGGAGCAGGGCCAGCCGGAGACACCGGTCTTATTAAGAAAGTTACCGGGTTAAAGATTTCTGGGAAAAAAGGGAAAAAAAATTGTGTAAAAAAAATAAAGGAAGACCGGCGGGGAACTCCAGGGTCCTGATGCTCCTCCAGAGGATCCGCTAAAGTTAAATCAACCTGCTGCTTTTCTTCAAATCAGGGTAAGACCCGAGAAGAGAGCGATCAACAGGTTCCAGCAGAGCACCGCACGCCGGGGCGACCCGACCAGCAGGGAGGTCAAAGGTCGGTCAGTTTCTCGACTCAATTCAGAAAATCCAGAAAAATCTCAGAGAAATGTGAAATGGTCCCAGACGGACGGACTGAAGAACCTTCAGTTCCTCTCAGAGAACACTGGAGAACCCTGGGCTCAGAGAGACAGCAGCTCCGCAACTCACCACAAAGCCAGCAAGCTTTAGCATTAGCATTAGATGGAGATGCTAAAGCTAATGGGTGTGTGGTAGAGGTCAGGTGCAGGTCAGGTAGAGGTCGGGTGGAGGTCGGTTGGAGGTCGGGTAGAGGTCAGGTAGAGGTCGGGTGGAGGTCGGGTAGAGGTCAGGTAGAGGTCGGGTGGAGGTCGGGTAGAGGTCAGGTAGAGGTCAGGTGCAGGTCAGGTAGAGGTCGGGTGGAGGTCGGGTGGAGGTCGGGTGAAGGTTGGGTAGAGGTCAGGTAGAGGTCGGGTGGAGGTCGGGTAGAGGTCAGGTGACGGTCGGGTGGAGGTCGGGTAGAGGTCAGGTAGAGGTCAGGTGGAGGTCGGGTGGAGGTCGGGTAGAGGTCAGGTGGAGGTCGGGTGGAGGGTGGAGGTGCTGCCGTCACTCACCAGGTACCCCGGGGAGCAGGTGCAGGCCCCGGTGACGCCGTCGCAGTCGGCTCCGTTCCTGCAGGAACATTCCTCTCTGCAGTTTTCTCCGTAGAAGCCGGCCGGACACGACTCGTTACAGGAGAGCCCCGCCCAGCCGGCGGCGCAGGAGCAGGCCCCGGAGAGGGGGTGGCAGCTGAGGAACCAGAGGAGCCAGAGGGACCGGGGGGGACCGGGGGGGGGGGGGGCCAGGAGGGACCAAGGGAGACCAGGAGAGACAGTCTTACAACCTGGTTCTGTATTTTGAGAACTTCATGATATAAACTTCTTGTTTCTTCAATAAGAAATTAAGACAGAACGAGACGTCAGGACAGTGTCTGAGTTGGTCTGTCCCGGTTCTGTCCCGGTTCTGTCCTGGCTCTGACCCGGTTCTGTCCCGGTTCTGTCCTGGCTCTGTCCCGGTCCTGTCCCGGTTATGTCCTGGCTCTGTCCCGGTTCTGTCCTGGTTCTGTCCCGGTTCTGTCCTGGCTCTGACCCGGTCCTGTCCTGGTTCTGTCCCGGCTCTGTCCCGGTTCTGTCCCGGCTCTGTCCCGGTTCTGTCCCGGCTCTGTCCTGGCTCTGTCCCGGCTCTGTCCTGGCTCTGTCCCGGTTCTGTCCTGGCTCTGACCCGGTCCTGTCCTGGCTCTGTCCCGGTTCTGTCCCGGTTCTGTCCTGGTTCTGTCCTGGTTCTGTCCTGGCTCTGTCCCGGTTCTGTCCCGGCTCTGTCCTGGCTCTGTCCCGGTCCTGTCCCAGTTCTGTCCTGGCTCTGTCCCGGTTCTGTCCCGGTTCTGTCCCGGTTCTGTCCCGGCTCTGTCCTGGCTCTGTCCCGGTTCTGACCCGGTTCTGTCCTGGCTCTGTCCCGGTTCTGTCCTGGCTCTGTCCCGGTCCTGTCCCGGTTCTGTCCTGGCTCTGTCCCGGCTCTGTCCTGGCTCTGTCCCGGTTCTGACCCGGTCCTGTCCTGGCTCTGTCCCGGTTCTGTCCTGGCTCTGTCCCGGTTCTGTCCTGGCTCTGTCCCGGTCCTGTCCTGGTTCTGTCCGTACCTGAGCGTGCTGTCGGGCCTGCAGGGACAGGGTCTGTCGCAGGCCGGGCCGTAGCGGTCCTCGGGACAGACCCGGTCCTGGCAGCCGGGGCCCTGGAAGCCCGGCTGGCAGAGACAGACCCCGCTGGTCTGGAGGCACCGGGCCCCGTTCAGGCAGGAGCAGCGCAGCGAGCACTGAGGACCGAACAGCCCCACGGGACACTCGTCCTGGCACCTGCAGGGACACACAGGACAGGGTCAGGGCTCCGTGTCAGGGGTCAGAGTCAGAAAGTCTAGGTGACCTTTCACCCCGACAGCCTTCATGAACAACATCACAACATGACAACCTGTCAGAACGTCCCAGAGAACCTGCTGGAACCTAAACCCAAAACCCTGACCCAGTCCAAGCAGGAACGATCCGTTAGAAGAACCCTGAAGAGAAGGAGGCAGAACAAGCTGTGTGTGTGTGTGTGTGTGTGTGTGTGTGTGTGTGTGTCTCAGTTGACATTTAGATTTTCCGTTTGTTCATCAGAAGTTTGCTTCTCCTCACAGCGAGTTGAACTGAAACCAGTTGAACTGAACGTCCGGTAATGAAACCCTGAATGAATAAACCTCGGTGAAGCTGCTGTGGACGCCGGTGCTGCGCTGCGCTGCGCTGCCCCCCCCCCCCCCCCCCCCCCCCCCCCCCCCGTTCCTCTTCTCTTCCTCCTCCTCTGAACAGGGGCAGCAGTGATGGAGTGATGCAGCGGGTGGAGATACGGTGGAGCAGCAGCTCTAATGGACAGATTTGTCTCCGTCTTGCAGGACGTGTGGAGAATGAAGACACTCGGAGAACGTCCAGCCATCGGCCGGAACATTAAGACCACAAGAACTGACTCTGTTCCACAAGTCTCTGCTCCAAGAAGAGCCTGTTCCTGTAAGTCCTGGGAGCAGGAACCCAGAACCCGGATCCTGGAACCTAGAATCTGAACCTAGAAACCAAGACCTGCATCCCGAGGGGAACAGCGACTCCTGCTGGTGGAGTTCCTCAGAGGCTCCTGCTGACCACCCTCCCCCTCCACCTCCACCTCCACCCCCCTCCCTGATCTCTGCTTCTTATCCTCCATGTTTATTACAGTTTCCTGCGTCTCTTTGATCCTTCATTAATTCAACAGAAGTGTCAGAGTGTCTGCAGTGATGGAGCTGTGGACCAGATTCAACCCCCCCCCCCCAGAACCCCACCCCCACCACACCCCTTCCCGCCCCTGTACCTCTCTCCGATGAAACCGGCGCTGCACTGGCACTGGCCGCTGACGTGGTCGCACAGGCCGCCGTTCCGACACGTGCACTGCTCCGAGCAGTTGATCCCAAACAGGCCGGACGGACACGGCTGGGCACAGACCGGACCCTGAGGGGGGACCAGGACCGGGGTGAGACCGGGACCGGCATGAGACCGGGACTGGGGTGAGACCAGGACCCGGGTGAGACCAAGACCAGGGTGAGACAGGAAGGGTGAGGGTGCTCGCGGGACGCTAGGTGTTAGCAAAGGGCTACAGGTTAGCAGGAGGCTAGGTGTTAACTGGATGTTCAGTGCCAGCTGCACACTGCATGTTCGTGGGATGCTATGTGCTAGTAGGAGGCTATGTGCTAGCGGAAGGCTACGTAATAGCAGGGGGGTACGTTCACACGGGATGCTACATGTTAACAGGATGCTATGTGCTATCAGGATGCTACGTGCTATCAGGATGCTACGTGCTATCAGGATGCTATGTGCTAGCACGATGCTACGTGCTATCAGGATGTTACGTGCCATCAGGATGCTGCATGCTAGCAGGACACTACATGGTAGCAGGATGCTACATGGTAGCAGGATGCTACATGCTAGCAGGATGCTATGTGCTATCAGGACGCTACATGCTAGCCTAGCTCACCATCCATCCTTCGGGGCAGGAGCATTCTCCGGTGACGTGGTGGCAGGTTCCTCCGTTCTGGCAGGGGCAGCGGTGCTCACACTGCGGTCCGTGTTTCCCCGGCGGACACGGCTCCTCGCAGCTGGAACCATCCGGAAAGAACAGCGTGACGCTGAAGCCGCCGCTCGCTGACCGTCGCGGCGTCTTCGCTCTGAAACGGGTGAGGCACTCACACGGCTCCGGTGTATCCGGGCGCGCACAGGCACTCGCCGGTGCGGTGGTGGCAGGTGGCGCCGTTGAGGCAGCGGCACTCCAGCAGGCAGTCCTTGCCGTAGAGGCCGGCGCCACAGGCGTCCTCGCAGCGCCAGCCCTGGAAGCCGGCAGGACAGACGCAGGCGCCCGTGATGGGGTTGCAGCGGGCGCCGTTCAGGCACTGGC
The DNA here is from genome assembly GCF_902148845.1 of Salarias fasciatus. NCBI lineage: Eukaryota > Metazoa > Chordata > Actinopteri > Blenniiformes > Blenniidae > Salarias > Salarias fasciatus. The sequence goes on along the minus strand of NC_043745.1, from coordinate 39,293,241 downwards.
AGCGGCGGCTGCAGTGAGGACCCCAGGAGTCGCTGTCACAGCCTGGGGAGGTGGGGGGGACAGGAGGCGGCGTGAGGACGGGGGGGGGGACAGGAGGACGGGGGGACAGGAGGCGGCGTGAGGACAGGAGGGTGGGTATGGGCCGAGACGACCCCGTCTCTCAACAGTAACCTTGCCGGCAAGCAAGAGGTTTTTTCTTTGTGGTGATTGGCTGAAACCAAACATGGTTAGGCGGACGCACTGTCCTTCCGTCCAATGAACACAAAGAGTTCTACAGCAAGTCCCTCCTTCCCCGAACGGATTTGCCGAGTGAAATCCCAGATTGACATGTGAAACAATTCGTAAGTGCACGTCAATATGGCTTTTACCAGGTTATCTCAACGGAGTTCAACCCAAACAGCAGAAAAGATCGGGGGGGGGGGGGGGGGGGGGGCACCCTGATGCTTCTGGGTAAATTTTGTTCTTTTCATGTTTCTATTTGAAACCCTGAGGAGGAATGAAGGAATGAATCGGTGCCTTCAGGAAGCTGCTTCAGACTCCGTTCACACCTGGAGAGAGGAAACCATGTCTGTTTCCATGGAAACAGAAGCACTGGAAACCATGAAGTTTTCATGTTGGTCCAGTAGGTGGTGCTGTGATGAAACCACGGACAACAATCCGCTCTAAACATGAACACTGGAGAACACGGACGTTCGTTGGACAGAACATCAAGGTGGACTGTTATGGAGACTGTCAACTCGAAAAGTACTAAGTCCAGGAGAACCTGGACTGGAACCAGAACCAGAACCAGGACCAGGAGAACCTGGACTGGAACCAGGAGCAGCTTTTCATTCATGTCTTTTTTGCCCGTTTCCATGGAGACGGAGTCGGAGCGTTTTCTCTCTCTCAGCAGAAACACAAACGCAACAAGCTTGGTTTTCCATTGGAAATCAACTCCTCCCACCTCCTCCCTCTCCTAGCCCCGCCCACCTCCTCCCGACTCCGCCCACCTGACTCTCTGTCTCTTCCTCCTCTAACAGGTTATAGAGCATCTTCCTCCTCTGAGGACTTGAACATCATTTCTTCTCTCAGCACGTTGTGACATTTCTTTTCATCTTTCTTTCTCTTTATAGAGGACTAGCCGCTGTGGTGAAACACTAATTGTCATTAAGTTGTGCAGGAGTCAGGATCTTTGTGGGGGGGTTGGGGGGGTGTGGGGGAGGGGGGTGGAACCCCGGGGAGCCTGTAGGAGGAGTGCTGGGGAGCGCTGGGGGTCGTTTCCTTTGGAAAAGTGGCGTCTCTGCTGTTTAATTGAAGCAAGCCTTTCTCTCCCTCCCTCTCTCTCTCTCTCTCTCTCCCCGAACGCTTCATAAATTAAAGTTAACGATCTGATGCAACGCTGCGTCCACACTGAGCTGCAGAGGAGGAGCGGGAAGTCCTGTCGCCTCACGGTGAGACGGTCCACAGTCCGAGTCCCTGCCGCACTGCGATGAGGCGGAGGAACAGAGGGAGGAACAGCCTGGAGGAACAGCCTGGAAGAACAGCCTGGAAGAGGAACAGCCTGGAAGAACAGCCTGGAAGAGGAACAGCCTGGAAGAACAGGAGGAACAGCCTGGAGGAGGAACAGCCGGGAGGAGGAACAGCCGGGAGGAGGAACAGCTTGTCGCTCCTCCGGTACTTCCTGAGCCGAGTTCACAGCAGGAACCAAACGACTGGCTGCCAGGAGGGTGTAGCGGGTGGAGGAGGGGCGGCGCTGCGCCGCACTGCTTCATTCAGTTCATTATTCAGCGGCGGAGCGGCTTTATCGGCCCATCCTGAGCCGCTGGAGGGGAGCCGGGCCGTAATGAAGCCACACGTCTTCCTGGCAGGTGGAGGAAGCTCCAGCCGCACTGCTCCACCCGGACCTCTGAGCAGCCAGTCCTTCTCCAGCAGCGTTTTATGAAGCTGCGGATTCGTCAAACTTTAACACTCACTGGAAAATGAGGAATCGGCGCCTCCCGACCATCAGCAGCTGTTTCTGTTCTCTTCTTGCCGAGTTCATGACAGGATGGAATCCCGTGTTTGTTTGCTCTCTTCAGGCTGCATACGTCCTGGTTCCAGGTTCAGGGAGTTCAGGAACGTCTCCAAGACCGACGGTCCGACGGTCGGACAGTCCGACCAACGGTCCAACACTCCGGCCAACAGTCCAACAGTAAAGGCCTCAGTATGCTCCCCCGTCGCCGCCACGCCGTTCCTACGCCGGCAAACCTTCACCGCTACTGAACATATCTTGCTTCTGCGTCAAGGGAACGCCCTCCTCTGCAACTTCACCGCCAAGCCGCTAGCAGTTACAACAACAATGCGGCTTCCGTAGCTCCGGCTTTACCTAGACATAGATCTATAGACATAGATATCTAGACGTACGTATCTAGACACGCGTGCATTTACCAAACATATATCTGCATATATGACATATCTGGTGACACCGGGCTGTGGAGGAGGAGAGGCTGAGCGGACCGTGATGAAATATTGGTGAAACTAATGAGCTTTTGGACGATTAAAGCCGTTTTAGGAGCAGCTATACACACAGCCCCGCCTGCTAGCAGTGCTAACACTGCTAACAGTACAGGGATGTGCGCTGCTCCATTTTGGATCTAAATTTCTCCCAAAGCTCTGTTCAGATCAGAAAAGCATTCTGGGTGAGTTTTACTTTATTCTATAAACAACGCGAAAGCGGACCAATCACAGCCCTCGACGTTCACGTCACCACGCGTCGCCTCGACACGAAGTCGCGATTTTCGGGAGGCGCACGTCAAGCCCTGGCGTAGCGCGTCGTAGGGCTAAGACGTAGACGTAGGAACGCCGTCGCGGTGACGGGGGAGCATACTGAGGCCTTAATACAGTCCATCGGGGGAGTTCTCTGAGCAGTTGACGGTCTGAATGGGGGAATTCTACCCCTTTGCCGACCAATGGTCCAACAGTCCGAGCAACGGTCCAACAGTCCAAGCAACGGTCCAACAGTCCGAGTAACGGTCCCAACAGTGCATCAGAACTCTTAAAGCTAGGGTTGGCGATTTGAATGAGATACATTTTTTTAAATACTGGTTAAAATGATCTTTATGACCTGATGGGAAACAATTCATAGCGTGTTCTTAAAGTAGTTTGGAAAATATCCGCTATCTACAGCAGGAGTAAAACGGGAAAAACAGCAACCAATCGTCTTGACGGGACACCTTTTTTTAAACCAATCAAATCCCTTCCCCGTTCGACCTGCCCCCTGCGCGTACATGTCAATGGCGTGCACTGACCCTGATTCAGTGCGCGCGTAGAAGGACGGAGCGTCGTTGCAGGATGGCGGAGAAGAATGTTTGGGGCTTTACTTACCGGTGAGTGCGCCATACTTGGCATAGTGCAAATATGAAAAACGAAGAAACGAAGCGCTGAGGACAAGTTACGCCAGGAACGCACTGGACGCGGAAGTGCTGCGCGCACCGTCTCTGTGTCTCCGCTCCCAACGGAGCTCCTCCAATGGGGTGGGAGCTGGGCGGAGCCTTGGGGAGATGCTACATTCGTGCCACATGCTAGTTTTCCAAGATCGCCAACCCTAGCTTTAACTGAGAAATCCTGTTTCCACCTGACTGAACTATTAAATCATAAAGACGATAAAATGTATCAAAAAGCTCCGTTCAGGAAACCAGGGTCACCGAACAAAAACCAGAGAGAGGACAGGAAGGACAGAGAGGACAAGCTGAGGGATCTGGATGGAGGGACCACATGCAGGAGGTCAAAGGTCACACAGACAGAGGGGGCAGATGATGGACAAACCCGGAAAGTACAGGAGGAAGACGCTCTATAATCTGATGTCAGACGAGGAAGATGCTCTATAATTTAGAAAAAGTTTTAAAGCAAAACCCTGAACAACATAAACACAAGCAGTGTGTGTGTGTGTGTGTGTGTGTGTGTGTGTGTGTGTGTGTGTGTGTGTGTGTGTGTGTGTGTGTGTGTAATGAATTCATGAAATCCTGACAGACTGAAGAAGTGTGTCACAGTTGAGTTATAAGCAGATGACCCACAAAACACACACACACACACACACACACACACACACACACACACACTCATTGATTTCCTTTTTCCAATTAATAATAGTAATTAGTGGCGACATATTTCATTCTGTGTGGCAGCGGGTCGATGACGGGGGGGAAGGGGGCAGATGGATGGCCCGGTTCAGCGCTGAGGCGGGGGTCACGGGCGCACGTGTGTGTGTGTGTTTGTGTTTGTGTGCGTGTGTGTGAGCTCCTCCACTGCCTCTAATGAGCTCGTCTCCGCAGCTGATCGTGGGGAAGCGGCCGCGGCACTAATCGATGCCGGAGCCCTCGGGCCAGGCGTCGGTCCGGAGGCGGAATCAAACTGTCATTATAGCGGTGACCTCTGACCTCCGGCCGCCGCGTCCTCCTGCAGTAATCACCTTTTAACGACGAGCCGGTCGGAGACCGGAGCGGCGCCGAGCGGCTCTGACGGCGGCCCACACAGAGGGCAGAGGTCAGAGGTCAGAGCGGGGTCACTGAGGAGGAATTCACCGCCACCAGGGGGCAGCAGACACCAGTCAGGACGGAGGAATGAAGGCTTCATTCAGAGTCTGCTGGGTGTGAGGCTGCAGGGCCTGGTCCAAGTCTAGGTCCTTATCCTGGTCCTGGTCCGGGTCCTTATCCCTGTCCTGGGTCTGGCTCCGGGTCCAGGTCCTGGTCCATATCCTGTTCCAGGTCCAGGTCCTGGTCCACGTCTTGAATTCAACCATTTCAACTGAAAACGTCAGACGTCAGTTTTGAGTCTGTTTACATGAGAGGGTCCAATCTGGACCTTCTGTCTCCACGGAAACCGAGGACAACCAAACGGCTGAACCACGGCTGGACCGGACCGCATCGGCCTATCAGTGGGGATCGAACCCTCAACCTCAACATGAACACTGTAATAATAATAATAATAATAATACTAATAACCAGAAATTGGCACTCAGAGAGGCAGACCTCCACCACAGCTCAAATCAGTCACCAACAACCATAAGAACACCAGATATAATCACACAACATTGTGATCGGGGTGTGATCGGAGCCGAGCGCTGCAGCGTGCGGCGCCTCTCTCTGTCGCCCTGTTGCCCTCTCTCCCTGTGTATGTGTGTGTGTGTTTATCTGAAAAGGAAAACCGAAAAGCAACAATTTATGTTATTTTAGTTCATTTTAATTTGAAAATTGACCGGATTCTCTTATATTTTCCGTTCCCGACTTCCTGTGTGGTGCGATCTGCTCTGTCCAGCTTTAACTGGCGGTGCACGGCGGTGCACGGCGGTGCACGGCGGTGCACGGCGGTGCACGGCGGTGCACGGCGGTGCACGGCGCGGCTCGCGGAGAAAATAGAGAGGAGCGGAGCGCCGCGGTCCACGGCGCGTCCTCCGCGTCTCCTGTATGAACTGTCAGAGAGGTTAACGGGGCGCCGATCTGACAGTCGGTGCGCGGCGCTTCACACTTCCACGTCGGAAGCGACGCGTCCTGTGAACTAGGCGTTCGTCGCCCCCTGTCGGCGGGCCTGCCCAACCATGTGAAAGACTCCCTATCTCTCAATGATAAAGAATCCTTTAAAAAATTCCTGGATCCAGACAGTGATCCGAATCATGACCAAAATTTAATCAATTCTAAGTTAGCCCAAGACCCACCTTTCCACAAAGTTTCATTGCAATCCGTCAATTACTTTTTCCGGGATCTTGCTAACAAACCAACCAACCAACAAACCAACATGATTACATAACCTCCTGGCGGAGGTAATAATAATGCAGTGGTTTTATACAGCGCTTTTCTGGACACTCAAAGACGCTTTACATTGCATTATTCATTCTCTCCATACTGGGTGGTGGTAAGCTGCTGCTGTAGCCACAGCTGTCCTGGGGCAGACTGACGCCATCGGCCCCTCCCACCACCACCACCACCACCACCAACACCAACCATTCACTCTCACAACTTTCATACTTAGGCAAGGTGGGTGACGGTCTTGCCCAAGGACACAACGACAGTTTTACGCCTGCGGGAACGGGGATCGAACCGCCAACCTTCCGGTTATAAGACAACCCGCTCTAACCATCTGAGCTACTGTAACCCCCACTGTAGAACCCAGGGAACCCGGAGAACACGAAGAACACGGAGAACACCAGGCTGGACTGTGATTACAGTGACTGTCTGCTCTAAAACTACCAAGTCCAAGAGAATCTGGACCGGAACCAGAACCAGAACCAGGACCTGGTTGGGTCTCATCGGTTCCTCTGATGTGGGGTCTGCAGGTTCTGCAGGGTTCTGCAGGAGAACGTTCCAAGAAGCTGTGAACTTCACTCTGTTCTGCGCTTCTCTGAAGTTTGAAGTGAAGCTCGGCTCCAAAACGTCTCTGAAATTCATGTGTTTGTTTCCCGGAACATCCCTCAGGAGGAGGAGGAAGAGGAGGAGGAGGAGGAAGAGGAGGAGGAGGGAGTACTGCGCCCCCCACAGGCCTTTTGAGGAAGGTCAAGATGGCTTTGAAGTGCAAAACCACCATAGAAGAGAAAAGACGTGGAGGAGAGAATAAGAGCTCCGCCTCCTCCACGACGCTCTGAAGCACAGATGAGGAAACAAACCGCCGATGAATAATTCCAGAAGAGAGAGAGAGAGAGAGAGAGTGTGTGGTGTGTGTGTGTGTGTGTGTGTGTGTGTGTGTGTGTGTGTGTGTGTGTGTGTGTGTGTGTGTGTGTGCGTGCGTGCTGTGTGTGTTTGTGTTTGTGTGTGGTTGTTGGGGGGGATCCCGGCACTTCAGCTGAATGGAGGCCGGACCTGGTAAAACCAGCGGGCTTGGAAATTAATCACGATGCAGAGGAAGAGGAGGAGGAAGGGGCAAGGAGGAAAAGGAGGAGGAAGATGAAGAGGAAGAGGAGAAGGAGGAAGAGGAAGAGGAAGAGGAAGAGGAGGAGGAGGAGGAGGAAGAGGAGGAAGAAGAAAATGAGAAAGAAGAGGAAGTGGAAGAGGAGGAGGAAGAGGAGGAGGAAGAGGAGGAGGAGGAGTTCTAATCCAGAAAGTGAAACAGGAAGCCAGCAGTATGAATCTGAAGTCTGGTTAATCGGGGTCAGAACCCAGAAGAAAACCCGCCTGAGTCTTAATTCATCCGCAGAAAAGTTAAACCTGGTCTGAAACTGATCCGGATCCAGTCTGGGGAAGAGAGCACAAAAACTCCAAAGAACCGAACTACCCAACAACCAAACTACCCAACAACCCAAGCCAACTCAACAACCCAAACAACCAAACAACCAAATTACCCAACAACCAACAAACAAACAACCAAACTACCCAAACAAACAACCAACACTACCCAAACAACTCAACAACCCAAAGAACCAAACAACCCAAACAACCAAACTACCCAAACAACCAAACAAACAACAACCAAACTACCCAAACAACTCAACAACCCAAAACACCAAAGAACCCAAACAACCAAACTACCCAAACAACCAAACAAAACAAACAACCAAACTATCCAAACAACTCACAACCCAAACAACCAAAAGACCCAAACAACCAAACTACCCAAACACTCAACAACCCAAAGACCAAACAACCCACAACAACCAAACTACCCAAAGAACCAAACAACCCAAACAACCAACTACCCAGACAACCAAACAAAACAAACACGCAAACACTCCCAAACAACTCAACAACCCAAACAACCAAAGAACCCAAACAACCAAACTACCCAAACAACCAAACAACCCAACAAACCCAAACAACCCAAACAACTCAACAACCCAAACAACCCAACAGCCAAACAGCCCAACTACCCAAACAACCAAACAACCCAACAAACAAACAACCTAACAACCAAACAAACAACCCAACTACCAAACAACCTAACAACCAAACAACCCAACAGCCAAACAGCCCAACTACCCAACAACCAAACAACCCACCAAACAATCTAACATCCAAACAACCCAAAAAACCGCATCCAACCACCAAACAACCCAAAAACAACCTAACCACCAAGAAATCCAAAACACCAAACAACCAATAACCCAAAAAAAAATCCAACAACCAACAACCCAAACAACCAACAACCCAACAACCAAACAACTCAACAGCAAACTACCAAACAACCTCAACACACAAACACAAAACTAAGCAAACACCCAAACCCCATGAACCTGATGCCCTCTAAAGGACCCATAATGGTCCCCAAATGGCCTCCAATGGCCCTTAAATACCCCCAATGGTCCAAAATGAGCTCCAAAGGGTCCCTAATGCCCCCCTGGCCCCTAATGCCCCCAGACATTCCCCCTAACGCACCCTGGGTGGTCCCATTAGCCACCAGAGTCCCTGCCCCCCCGGCCCCCCAGGGAGCCTGTCAACACTTGATTAAAAAGTTTGTTGGTAAATTAACTTTTGAACAAACACACAGGGGGCCGAGGCTGGCTGTGTGCGTTGCGTGCGTGCGTGCGTGTGTGTGTGTGTGTGGTGTCTGTGTGCAGGTTTAATTAATGAGTTAATTTGTTGAATTTTGCTTCAGCTTGTAGAACGAGTCATTTTCCAGCAGCAGACAAGAAGAGGCTGAAACACTGCGAGATCCAGGAGATCTCCACCTGCTTCTTGGAGAGGAGGAGGAGGAGGAAGAGGAGCTCTCAGGTTCTCCATGTTTCAGACTGGAAGCTTGAGCTGAGACTGGCTGCAGGAGGGACACACACACACACACACACACACACACACACCACACACACGCAGACACACACAGACACACACACACACACACACACACACACACAGACACAACGCAGACACACACACACACACACACACACACACACACACGCAGACACACACACACACAGACACACACAGACCCACACACACCACACACACACACACACACACACACACACAGACACACACACACACACACCACACACAACACACACACACACACACACACACACACACACACACACACACACACACACAGCAGCAGCAGGAAAGCAGTGAGGTACCTGGCTGAACTCTCAGCGCTGCAGAGAGGGACGAAAAGACCATATATCAGAGAGTGACGGGTGTGTGTGTGTGTGTGTCTGTGTGTGGTTTGTGGTGTGTGTGTTGTGTGTTGTGTGTGTGTGTGTGTGTGTGGTGTGTGTGGTGTGTGCAGTGCTGGGACTGAACTGTATGACCGTCTGGTCCTTTCAAAGAACTCACTTCCTGTTGTCTCCGGATTCGAGCGGCGCCGGCTCTCATCACACGCCATGCTAATGCCGGGCTTCGTCCGTTACCACGGCAACAGATGGAGACCCGGAACAAACGGATCACTTAGGTACGAGAAGCTGCCGGGAGCGGAGCCTCCAAGAGCCGCCGCTACCCACAATCCCTTGGGGCCGGGGCCGGCTCAGGCTCAGACAGGACCGTGACCTTTAGGAGCCCTGCAGGGTCAACCTGACCTTCACTACAACCGAGTTCAAGCCGTTAAAACCAGGGGTGTTCAACCCGTGGCTCTGGGCCACATGTGGCTCTTCAGTTGAGACTGTGGACTGAGGAGTAGAGACTGGACTGAGGAGTTGGCTTCTGGTTCTGGAGAAGCGGGGGAACCGGCGGTTCCTCCTGCAGAGCCACGTCCTCACACCCCGTCACCGGGTCGCCGCTCGATGCTCAGCGGCACTCCTGCCTCCTCCTGCTGACAGCGTTGATCTGAAGCTGCTGAAACCGCCACCTCCTCCTCCTCCTCCTCCTCCTCTCCCTCCTCCTCTTCCTCTTCCTCTTCCTCCTCTCCCTCCTCCTCCTCTTCCTCACCGGTCGCCTGGCGGAGCCTCAAAGTGGTCAGGCTGGAGTGCAGGGCTCGGCTGGATAATGGGTTTGGACAGACCTGCCATCTCTCAGAGTTCCAGACTTTTGTTCCAAACAGCTTCTGCTCACGGCGGCGCCTCCATCACACCGGGCGGAACGTGCCGAGCGGAGGATTTCTCCGTCAGCCCCCCCCCAACCCCTCCACCCTGAATCACATTATACAGCAGGAAGCCTCCACCTGATCCACTTCAGAGGAAGCAGCAAAAACAAAGAGTCTTTCTGAAAGCTTGTTTACTCAGAGCTCTGTGGCTCCACGGCTACACCGCCACAGCTATACTGCCACGGCTACACCGCTACAGCTACACCACCACAGCTACACCACCACAGCTACACCACCACAGCTACACGGTCACGGCTATGCTACCACCGCTACACCACCACGGCTACACCGCCACGGCTACACCACTACAGCTACACCACCACAGCTACACCACCACAGCTACACCACCACAGCTACACGGTCATGGCTACGCTACCACAGCTACACCACCACGAATACAACGCCACGGCTACACCGCCACAGCTATACTGCCACGGCTACACCGCCACAGCTACACCACCACAGCTACACCACCACAGCTACACCACCACAGCTACACCACCAAGCTACACGGTCACGGCTACGCTACCACAGCTACACCCACCACGGCTGCAAAGCCACATCTGCACGGCTACACTGCCACAACTACACTGTCATGGCTACACCGGCATGCCTATACAGCCACGACTACACCGCCACCCTGGGGAGGTGAGGAGTCGTCGTCAGGCTGCGGTGGATTCGTCCAACACGGCAGAAGGAAATGAACTTTCCCGTCCTGATATCAGCAAGCCGCTGCACGCTCCACTTCATTGGCAAAACAAATGAGCGGAGGGATGAAGACCGGCAGCGAGGGGGGGAGAGGGGGGGGGGGGGGCACGCTGGGGAGGACTCAGCCAGATTGACTACACCGCCCGCCTTGTCCTCAAACGGTCTCATCAGTCAAGGCTCTTCCCCCCACCACCCCAGTGGACTGAACCTCGCGGGATCCAACAAACAAGTAAACCCCCCATACTTCCCCCGGCCCCAACCCACCCAATCCCCCCCCCCACACACACACACACAAAACTCGCCCCGCCAGACTACAGTGCTGGAATAACACACGACCCCGTCTGACAGGTGGAGGTTCCTCCTAATGACCCCTTTAAGAGAACCGCCACGGCCACCCACACACAAACACACACACACACACACCACACACACACACACACACACAACCGGGACTCACCGCTGGAGCAGTCCAGGCCTCCCCAGCCGGGCTCACACTGGCAGGGTCTCCGGAGACACACACCGACCGTGGACACACTCCTCAGTACAGAGAGCTGAGGAAGAGGAGGAGGAGGAGGAGGAGGAAGAGGAGGAAGAGGAAGGTCAACATGAGCATCAAGCAGCCAGTCAGAAAGGTCAAAAAGTTCACAGGATCATGTTGGGACGTTCTGATACCCCGGATCTCCAGAACCGGTTCCAATGATTCACTCGGCCCCTCGGTCTAGTGCAGGGGTTTCCAGCCCAGGTCCCGGAGAACCCCAGGTCCCGGAGAACCGCAGGTCCCGGAGAACCCCAGGTCCCGGGAGAACCCCTGGTCCCGGAGAACCCCAGGTCCCGGAGAAACCCTAGGTCCCGGAGAACCCCAGGTCCTGGAGAACCCCAGGTCCCGGAGAACCCCAGGTCCCGAGAACCCCAGGTCTGGAGAACCCCAGGTCCCGGAGACCACGTCCAGCATGTTCTAAGGTCACAGGCTCATTCCTCTGGACAGAGTCAGGACTCCGGTGTGCTGATCAGGCAGAGAGTGGATGCCTGCTGGATCCTGCTGGATCGGGGTTCTCCAGGCCCAGGGCCGTCACAGGACAGACAGAAACCCTGAGAACTGGCAGACGTTCTCCTGCAGGCCGGAACCGTTTCTGCAGGACCAGCTGTTTTTTTTTTTTTTTTTGTTTTTTTTTCAGGCCAAGCAGCAAAATCAGCAGAAAGAAAGAAAGAAGTGCTGAGAGAGAAGAAGAGAGGTGGAGGAGTGGAGAGGTGGAGGGATGGAGGGGTGGAGGAGGGGTGGAGGAGGGTGGAGCAGAGCGTCGCTGCTCCTGCGTCTTCATCCCCTGAGCCACACTTTACTGCTTTTCCTGAGCTTCAGAGCCAAAAAACCTCCCGACGGATGCTGAGGGACGGATGAGGACGACGAGATGGATGAATGAGGGACGGATGAGACGAATGAGGGACGGACGAGTGACATATGAGGGACGGATGAGGGACGAATGAGGGACGAATGAGGGACGGACGAGTGACGGATAAGGGACGGATGAGGGACGAATGAGGGAGGATGAGGGACGATGAGGGACGATGAGGGCGGACGAGTGACATATGAGGGACGGATAAGGGATGAATGAGGACGAATGAGGGACGGACGAGTGACGATAAGGGACGGATGAGGGACGAATGAGGGACGGACGAGTGACGGACAAGGGACGGATGAGGACGGACGCCAGGCCAGAGGTTTCACCGTATGGACATGTTGGTTTTAAACGGGACTTCACTGAAGACCATCGAAATGAGACGGACAAACACACCGTCAAGACGTCCAGTGAAGACTGAGACTCCAGGACGGAGAACAGCGTCTCCAGGACAGCTGAGAGACCGTCAAATAGAACCCCTGGTCCAGAGCCATCTGACCTCTCACCAGATTATAGAGCATCTTCCTCCTCTATCACCAGATTATAGAGCATTGGTTTTAAGATGAAACTTTCAGAAGAGGATTTTCTTAAAATGACCACAAGGCTTTAGCATAAAACACTAACCGAAAGCAGTTAACTCGTCTCTAACTAGTCTCTAACTAGTCCCAAACCAGTTCACTCAAACCCTGTTTGACAGTGACTGGAATCAAAAGGACTGAAAAGCCAAAAGACGTTCGATTCAGACGGTTCAGACCCCAGAGGACCGGGGACTCTCCGGTCTGAAACCAGACGTCAGATCCAGACTGAAGCTGAAATTCTCCAAACAGCTGATTCCTCAGAACAAGATGGCCGCCCGAGGCACACGCTGCATTCAGGAGCCACTCCGGAAAATAGGACAGAGCAGCGCTGAATGGAAGAGGACAGAACGGCCGGCGGCGCACGAGGAAAGTAACTAAAGTAGTCGTCACTCCACACATCGCCGTGGAAACGACAAACAGGACGGAGGGAATCAAACCAACACCCCCACCCCCAGCAGAACCTTTCAATTGGTTCAAGTCGTGGCTCTCACACAACAAAAGGACCTGTCGGAGGACGTTACTGTGACCTCAGGGCTCTGAGCAGTGGACCGACACGGCTGTGTGTGTGTGTGTGTGTGTGTGTGTGTGTGTGTGTGTGTGTGTGTGTGTGTGTGTGTGTGTGGACCAGCAGACACACACAATGAGCTGCTGCTCGTCTTTACACTTCACCATCTGGGACGGATAATCGACTGTCTGACACGCCCCTCCGGCGGACCCACCACCGCCGAGGGATCTGTGGGGGCCGGGTCCAGGGTGGAGACCCGGTCCCTGGACCACAGAGACCGGCTCTAGGGACCTGGACTGTCACCTCGCTTGGGGGGGAGGAGCCTGAGCTGGGTTGGGAGGTGGAGAGGTACCGGACAGATGTAGGCGGGCTCACCTCCACCCAGCCTGGACCCTGGAACCCAGTCCCTCCAGCTACAGGGTTCAGACTCCTCAGCCTGTCTTGGAAAGTCTAGTCCAGGTCCTGGAGAGGAGAACTCCACTGATAGTCGAACCTCGGATCCATGAGGAAGAATGCGGTTTTGGTCCTGGAACACTGGACCAGCTCCATAGGGCTTCAGGGCTCGTGGACTTCGCCCGACCAGTCCACAGGTGTTTTGTGGATTTGTAGAAGGGCGTTGGACCGCGTCCCTCATGGTATCTTGTGGGGGCTCTGGGAGTACGGAGTCTGGGGCCCCTTGTTCAGGGCCGTCCGGTCTCTGTAGGACCACAGCAGGAGTCTGGTCCACCTTGCTGGCAGTAAGGCAGACCTGTTCCTGGTGCAGGTCTTGGTGTTGGACTCCAGCAAGGCTGAACTTTGTCACCGATTCTGTTCAGAATCTTTATGGACAGAATTTCCAGGAGCAGCCAGGAGCCAGAAGGGGTCCGGTTCACGGACCACCGGATTCCATCTCTGCTTTTTGCAGATGATGTTGTCCTGTTAGCTCCATGGAACCAGGACCATCATGCACTGGGGCGGTTGGCAGCTGAGTGTGAAGCGACAGGGATGAGATCAGCACCTCCAGATCCGAGACCCTGGTCCTGGACCAGAAGGTGGCTTGGTCGTTGTATCGGTCTGTCGTGGTGAAGAAGGAGCCAAAAGGAGAAGCCTGGATTTACCGGTCAGTCTACGTTTTCCCCTCACCTCTGGTCCTGAGTCTGGGTCCGGACCGACAGGACAGGATCCGGATACAAGCAGCTGAAATGAGCTTCCTCCGTAGGGGGGCTGGGCGCTGCGTTAGAGATAGGGGGAGGGGCTACGTCACCAAGGGGAGGAGCTATGTCACTAGGGGGAGGAGCTACGTCACCAAGGGAGGAGCTATGTCGCTAAGGGGGAGGGGCTTACGTCACCAGGGAGGAGGTATGTCACCAGGGGGAGGAGCTACATCACCAGCGGGATGAGCTAAATCACCCGGGAGGAGGAGCTACATCTCAAGGGGTAGGAGCTACATCACCAGGGAGGAGGAGCTACGTCTCCAGAGGAGCTACACCACAAGGGAGGAGGATTACGTCTCCAGAGGCGGAGCTACGTCACCAGGGAGGAGGAGCTACGTCTCCAGAGGAGCTACACCACAAGGGAGGAGGAGCTACGTCTCCAGAGGAGCTACGCCACCAGGGAGGAGACTACGTCACCAGGGAGGAGGAGCTACGTCACCAGGCTGAGGAGCTATGTCTCCCGGGAGGAGGAGCTACGTCACCAGGGAGGAGGAGCTATGTCTCCCGGAGGAGGAGCTACGTCACCAGGAGGAGGAGCTATGTCTCCAAGGAGCTACATCACCAGGGAGAGGAGCTACGTCACCAGGGAGGAGGAGCTATGTCTCCGGGAGGAGCTGGGAGTCGAGCTACTCCTCCACATGGAGAGGAGCAGCTGAGGAGGCTCAGCACCTCTTTAGGATGGAACCTCCTGGACGCCTCCCTGGGGACCAGTTCTGGACATGTCCCACCAGGAATAGACCCCGGGGAAGACCAGGACCCGCCGGAGAGACTATGTCTCTCGGCTGAACTGGGAACGCCTTGGGAGAGCTGGAGAAAGTGTCTGGGGACAGGAAGTGTGGGGACAGAAAGCTCGGGGACAGGAAGTCTGGGGACAGGAAGTCTGGGGACAGAAAGCTCGGGGACAGGAAGTCTGGGGACAGGAAGTCTGGGGACAGAAAGCTCGGGACAGGAAGTCTTGGGACAGGAAGTCTGGGCATCCCTGATGAGACTGCTCCGCCTCGCGTCCTGGTCCCGGATAAGTGGTAGAAAATGGATGGATGGATGGAGCCGTGTGTGTGTTGTGTGTGTGTGTGTGTGTGTTGTGTGGTGTGTGTGTGTGTGTGTGTGTGTGTGGAGGAAGAGTATCTGGGGAAATAACAATGCAGATGACAGGAAAATTATTTTGTTTGTCATGGAGAAGTAGCGCAGAGCGCCGCTGGCCCCGCAGGGAGTGTGTGTGGTGTGTGTGTGTGTGTGTGTGTGCGTTCTTGTATTTCTATCCTTGTCGGGCCCAAATGTCCCCACAGGATAGCAAACGTGTAACGACGTGCCTTGTGGGGACCTTTTTCCGGTCCTAAGTAGGAGAAACAGTGTTTTCTTGACCATGTTGTTGTTACTTGAAAAAAGTAAAAGTGCAAAAACATTTCTTTAGGGTTAGGCTTTGTTGTGGTGAGGGTCAGGGTTAGGGGCTATACATGAATGGGAGTCAATGGACGGTCCCCACAAGGATAGAAATACAAGACTGTGCGTGTGTGTGTGTGTGTGTGTGTGTGTTGTGTGTGTGTGTGTGTGTGTGTGGTGTTTGCGCAGAGGCTTTTATCGAGTTTCTTCAAACGCAGCATTAGCAGCATCAGAGACAAAAGAGGAGAGCAGGGCTTGAGCGGAGAGCAGGGCTTCGGCTCCTAAAGGAGGACGGCTGCAGGGGGCGTGGCCTGCTACAGGGGGGCGTGGCCTGCTCGACTCTTGCTCACATTTCTGCAGGTGTAGGACTCACAGTCCGAAATCTGGGGCTCAGACTGGAAATCCTGGGAACCCAAACCCAGCAGAGCCGTTCAGGACTGTCCAGGACTCCCCGGGACTCACCGGGACTCTCTGAACAGGACTGTGAGACGCTGAGAGCCCCGTAGCCCCGAACCAGCAGAACCAGCAGAGACCTCCTTCATCTCAGAACCGAACGTTCTAAACGGAACTCTTCACATTTCCACGGCAACGGCAGAAACACTGTCGATAGCCATGTTGGGCCACAAGTTGGCGCTGTTTGATTTCCCAGGATCAGTAGAATCTGGACCAGGACCAGGAGAATCCGGACCAGAAGAGCTGCTCGACTAAACTAGTTGCTGCTCTACTAAAGTAGTTACTATTCTGCTAACTAGTTGCGTCGCTCTACTAAACTAGTTCACGCTCCAGTAAACCAGTTGCCGCTCTGCTGTCGGCCACCTCCACTGCTTCGGTGCCACTGAAAGGATTTCCAGGTCAGGGGAAAGCGGAGGCTGCTGATTGGCTGGAAGCTGCGGTGGACGTCCGTGCTGCTGGTTTTATTCCCGACACTGAAAACGCCAAACGGCGCAGAAGTTCTCCTGAAACACGACTTGATCTTCATCGGTCGGTCTTCCTGCAGCGCCGGCGGTGAAGCAGGACGGATGTCATGTGACAGAGGGTCATGTGACAGAGGGTCATGTGACAGAGAGTCATGTGACAGGAGGGTCATGTGACAGAGGGTCATGTGACAGAGGGTCCTCTCATAGTTTCAGATTTCAGTCCTCAACAGTGACTTTCTGGGAGCTGGGAACTTGGAAAGTTCCTTGAATCACAACCAACAGCATCGAACAAGTCAGGTGTGTGTGTGTGTGTGTGTGTGTGTGTGTGTCTGCGTGTGTGTGTGTGTGTTTAACGTACGGACACACAGATCTCCAGTCTCGTAAAATCCGGGGCAGCACTGCGAGCGTCGTCTGTACATGGTCCGAACCCCCCTCCTGTAGGCCGTCTTATAGCTGATCCTGAAAACACACACACACACACACACACACACACACACACACACACACACACACACACACACGCAGGTGATAAGCTTAATGTGTTCGTTAAAGCTCTCTGATGCAGATCTCAGTGAGGAAGATGCTCTATAGTCTGATGTCAGAGGAGGAAGATGCTCTGAAGCCCTACCTGTGCCTGGTGCACTTGAACCAGGTGAGGATGTCGGTGCAGCGGGTGTAGTAAACCTGGTCGAAGGGATGAGCGAAGGACTCCTGCACCGTCACGGCGTAGCTGCAAGCAGCCAATCAGAGCCAGAGGTCAGTGATCAGGAAGTTCCTGCTGCTGCAGCTACGTTCTGCGTGAGCCCAGCTGACGATCCACCTCCCTCACATCTGTTCCAACATCTTATTATCTGTTCTACTGCCGTGTTCTGCTGATCTCTCCCCCCCCCCTCCCCTCCCCTCCCCCGCCTCGGTCCTGACCCGTCCCCCCCACCTCGGTCCTGACCCGTCTCTCCCCCGCGGTCCTGACCTGTCCTGACCTGTCCCCAGCTGGGACAAGGACGTGGACACCCACCTCTCCCAGTGGCTGCACACGTTGGGGTCGTCGGGGTTCAGAGGCGACACCACTGAGGTCACGGCCAGCAGGGGGAGCCAGAGCGCCGCCCGGGGGGGGACGCCACCGGCCCCCACCATCGTCCTCCAGAACCCGTCCTGTGGAGGACACCAGAGCATCACCCAGAGTCCCTCAGCTCTGAGGACAAGAGACTCGGTCTGAGAGACGGTCCATCGAGACGAGGACTGTCTCAATGTCTTCTCTCAATAGACAAACACTCGACAAGGACATCTGGACAAAAAGACTCGACAAAGACATGAAGAGACAAAGACTCGACAAAGACATCAGGAGACAGGACTCCATGCTCCTGATTGGTTGATTTAAAGTGAAATAACTGGTTACCATGGGGAAACAAGAACCTGGTGTCTCTGCTGAGTCCACTGTTTAGCTGTTAGCTGGACAGTTAGCATCGTTCAAAGCTGCTGACTGCAGCGGAGAACAGCTCTGATGCGATTTCACGAAACTCCTGTTTACTGTCTGAGGCTCCCCTGGAAGCAGCATTAGCCTGTACCTGCAGAAACTACGCTAGCATTAGCATGTATTTCAAAGCAGCTATGTTTAGCATTAGCCTGTACTTCATAGTAGTTATGATTGGCATTAGCATTAGCTTGTATTTCAAAGTAGCTATGATGAGCAATTAGCCTATAGTCACAGTAGCTTTTGATTGACATTAGCATTACCCTGTAATTCACAGCAGCTATGATTAGCATTAGCCTGTAGTTACAGTGGCTATTATTAACATTAGCCTGCATTTCAAAGCAGCTATGATTAGCATTATCCTGTATCCACAGTAGTTATGATTGGCATTAGCTTTAGCCTGTATTTCACAGAAGCTATGATTAGCATTAGCCTGTAATCAAGTAGCTATGATCAGCATTAGCCTGCATTTCACAGCAGCCATGTATAGCATTATCATGCTGACACAGCAGTTTTAAAGTGAAAACGAAGGAGAAGCTGGCATTAAACATGGATTCAGAACCAAACTCAGACATTCAGAGAAGATTTTCTCCCCAGCGTTTGTCCTGGCGGAGCGGCAGGCGCCACGCCGCACCTCCAAGCTTTTCACCTCATGAAAGCTGCAGCGGCAGAGTTTTAGCCATGTTTGACCCACCGCTTCCAGGGGAGATTTTTCTTCTTGAATAATTATTGTTTATGTGGAAATGCTGAATGAAGGAGGAACGGCTGCTGTTCCACCACACCAACCACACCCACACACACACCACACACACACACACACACACACACACACACACACACACACACCACACACACACACACACACACACACACACACACACACACACACACACACACACACACACACACACACACACACACACAACAGCAGGTTGAAATAGAAAACCTGCTCGCCGTCGTATAAAGAAGGGAATCAGAGAAAATAGCAGAGCTGCAGGAAACTTTTCAAACCTCTCGCTCGCTGAAATCACCGGCTGCTTCTGTTAAACAGCAGCTGTCACACCACCACAACAACAACCACCACAACCACAACAACAACAAGTTTATTCAGCAGGAAAACAGACGAGTCTGAAAAGCTTCAATGAAACTGGAGCGACACAAAAGGAAAGATGAAGATGTGAGGATGAGGAGGAGGACTCATCAATACAGCCACAACGAGACGGGGCGATGTCCAGCCCACATTTCAAAATAAAATCATCATGAACCTTGAAGAGACGTTACATATTTTAAAGAATTCAGCTCTTTTTTAATCTGAAGTTCATCCAAAAATCAGCAGGTGGATCCAAACTGACGAGTTCAACACAACTCGGGACTAGTCTGAGGCTAGACTAAGTCTAGACTAGACTAATTACAGTTTCACACTCATGACCATACTAGTTTAGACTAGACTAGTTATAGTTCCACTCTCAGCACTGGACTAGTTTTAGACTAGACTAAGGCAGAGTCCTGTACTGGTTTGCGGGTGGTTTTTTAAAAGCTTTTTTTTCTCGGGTTCGGATCTGGGTGGGAACAACAGCTTGCGGGTCGGGTCGCGGGTTGAAGATAGACTCATGAGAATCAATATAAATAACAATAAATAAAATAAAAGCGTTGTGACGTGATCCGTCTGCTGCGACTGTCTGCAGCACCGCCGCTCTTCTGCATCCATTTCCGGGCTTTTCAGTGAGTTGAGCAAACTACAGAAAACCTATCTTGGTCATTATTTACTCTCTGAGGGTCGCTTCCTGTGACAGCTCATGGCTCAGCTGTTTAATCGCATTTCACCATCTAATAACACAGTTTGTGATTGGACGAGAGCATCAAACGGCCTGCCGCCGTCTGACAAGTGCCACTTCCAAAACAGTTAATAGCTATTTAGATATTTGAGAAATAAATGGATAAAACGTTACAACTATCACTTTGTAATGTTCCTGAAGTGTTCAAACATTACAGTGTTTCCCTGATGGATTACTTTTCTCCTCGATGGATTCTGAATATGTCACGGCTCGTAACTGCTGAACGCCGCTCAAGTCTGGACAGAAAGTAAGTCTATTACACACTAAAGTTACCTTTAAGAGATTAAAGTTTAAAAGCATTAACGTAACAAACGAGTGTTTTTACAGTTGTATGGGAGCCGAACAGCAGGGCTGATGATTCAGGACTGAGTCAGGCTGTTGTTGGAAGAGCTGCTTCATGCAGGTGCGTTGTTTAGTCACTGGCAGCTGAACTGTGGCGATGTGCTGCATGATGCAGGACACTGTGACCCAAAATGATGACTTTAACTCCGGGTTCCGGGTCGGGCTGCGGGTCGGGTTTCAACGGGTCGGATCGGGTCGCGGTACTCATCGGGCTGATGCGCGGGTTTGCGGTTCGGTTGCGGGTTTGTACGTCCCCCCGGGTCGGGCCGGGTCTTGAAAACTGGACCCGTGCAGGACTCTGGACTAAGGCTGAATCCCATTTCCCCCCTCGGCCCTCCCCCTCCGTTTCATGTGTTCCAGTGGAGGGGTAGGAGTGTCCGACCGTCATTATGACGGAGGGGGTAGGGAAGGGGGAGGGGCTATTCACCCCTCCAAACGGAGATTCTCCTGAGGCCCCACTCCAAACGGAGGGGTATGCCACATTTCCCAGAAAGCCTTGCAAGCTCGGCAAGATGGCGGCGTCCACAACAAAAAAAGTTCATTAATGTAAGTAGTTTCTCACTGAGTAAAGTTTTAAAATGTAAGAAAAACATTCTTCTTCGGCAAACAATTGTTGCATCTGCCTGCCTCGTCGGCAGCGGCGACTCCTGATGACGTACATGATTGTCGGAGGGGCGTCCCAATTCGGAGGGGTTTACTTTCAGCCCTACTACTCAGCGCTCCGTTTCAAAGGGGGAGGGGCTAGAAAGAGAAATGAGATTGGGCCTTAGTCTAGACTACACCAGTTACAGTTTCACTCTCAGAAGTGGACGAGTCTCAGACTATACTAAGACTAGACGAGTTTGTTTCACTCTCAGAACTGGACTGGTTTTAGACTAGACTAGATATAGGTTCACACTCAGAACTAGACTAGTTTTAAACTAGACTAAGTCTAGACTAGACTAGTTACAGTCAGTGGCGGATTGAACAAATTTGGGGCCCAAGGCAAAGCCAGGAATGGAGCCCTCTGAAATGAGAAGACAACACACACGCCGTTTTGATACTCACTAGTTGCTCATCTCCACACGTCGACAACTGACCCTCCCAAACAGGGGTCGACGTCGCCGTTACACTTGCTGGTTGTTGTGGATATTGTATTTTAATTAATTCATACTAAGTTTGAACATGATAAATACCATGAACAGTAAAGCCTCAGTTGCAACATCTGTCTCATTAAAACCATCTGCACATAGGCGTCAGTTTAGGGGGGACGTGTCCCCCCCCCACACACACACTTTTTGCCAGGGTATTTTTTTTTTTTCCACCTCACACAAATCCTTCATGTGTAACCCCGGTTATTTTCAGTAGCAATTAACATTCCAACGCTCCTGAACGCACCATCCGCTGATTGCAGAGACGCACACAGACGTTCACGAGGATTAAAAAAAAAATAAAACAACGTGCAGCTGCTCTAAATGTGCTCTGTTCCACTGGAACAGTTACTTGGGACCGAGTTGGTCGGGGTCGAGTTGGTTGGGGCCGACTTGGCTTGGGGCCGTGGTGGGTTGCTGCTGCTCGCCGCTGCCAAATGTTGTCGTTTTGGGGCATTTGAGAGCAGCTTTCTGCTTTCCTCCTTTTTCCTCCTTTTTCAGCACCGCTGGGGAGCTTCTTTTCATAGTCTTTTCTTTTCTGTACTTTTCTCTTCTCTGCTCTTCTCTTGTCTTCGCGCTGTTTGTTTTCGTATGTTTTGCTGCTCTTCCTGGATCCTCTCCGCACATGCACAGTGAGATGGACTGATCCAATGTGGAGACTGAAGGGGGGCCCCCGAGACACACATAATACAATAAGCATTCTGCTGGCATTTTAGCGACAGGATTTTAATCAAAACATAATTAATGTGTACAAATAAGTAATAACTGTATTAACCATAGTGTGTGAGGAGTTTTATGGGGCCCCCAGGAGCTTGGGGCCCGCGGCAACTGCCTAGTTTTGCCTAATGGTAAGTCCGCCCCTGGTTGCAGTTTAACCATCAGACCTGGACTAGTTCCAGATCCTGGTTCTGGCTCTGCTCTCGCTGGTTCCTGATCTTCAGTGGTTTAAACGTTCCATGAAGATCCGGATCCTGAAAACCAGGAAAAAGGTGAGGAACAGGGATTTACCTCCAGCAGGATGACGAGACGAGCGCCGATCTGCTCCAGAGACGGGAGGAGGCGAGACGTCCACCGGGCGTCGACTCAGAAAACCTGTTCAGAAGACAGACGTCAGGGAGCAGCGCTAACGAGGAAACCGGAGAACCGGGGAACCGCGGCGAGTCTCCAGGAGGCCATGAAGTCACCGGCCTCGGTACAGAGCAGCGACGCAGCGACTGTGTTGTGGAACGCCGACGTTCAGGTTCTGCTGCTGGACTGGGACACACCTGAGGACAGAGACACGGCAGCCCAGTGTCTTCTGGGACGGATCCCCGGCCGGCGGGAGAGATAATCGTCTCTGAGCTCGGCAGGATTTTATCAGCGCGGCTCAAAGGCTCGAAGGAAGCGTGGAACCGCAGACGAGCTTCCCGACGTTCTGCTGAGCGATAAGAATCTGATCTCATCTCAGCGGCTCAGTTCCTAAACTCAGACTGTCAGCAAGGAGAGAAACTCCTGCAGGGAGACCGGGGGCCAGAAACCCGGGCTGAGAAACCCGGGCTCAGAAACCCGGGCTGAGAAACCCTGGGCTGAGAAACCTGGGCTGAGAAACCCGGGCTGAGAAAACCCGGTCTCAGAAACCCGGCCCAGAAACTCCGTCTCAGAACCCGGGCTGAGAAAACCCAGTCCCAGAAACCCAGCCCGAGAAACCCAGGCTGAGAACCCAGGCTGAGAAACCCGGGCTGAGAAACCCGGGCTGAGAACCCGGGCCCAGAAACATTGGTTCCAGAACCCGGTCTGTGACGACCAAGAGGACCAAAGAAATCTTTGGAAGAACGATGAAGGACCAGAGGAACCCGGAGGACATTCCGGGTGTGGCCTGGGGCCCCTGAATGCACCGTGATGCGTTCAGGACCTGGGTGTGGCTGCTGTGTCTGGTTCTGCTCGTTCTCCTGAGCAGCAACATCACATGACGGCAAATCAATGAGAACATGGTTAGTTCCTACAATGTCTCCTCAGCCCCAGGGCGAGAGAACACACACACACCGCACACGCACACGCACTTTTTTATCCTCATTTCCCCACCAGTCAAACCAACTGTCAGATTTCAGCAACACACAAAAAAGATCCTGAAATGTAGAAAAAAGCTCCCAGAACTCGACCAGACTGATGAAAACAGTTTTTTACTGGACCCTAAAAAACCCCCCGACTGTCGAAAACCCCCAAAACCCCCTTGACCCCCCTGACCCTCCAGAAATTGAAAGACCAGCAGCCCTGTCCTGCTCCGGGTCCCCCTCCTGTCCCTCACCGCAATTCAGGTCCATGCTGACAGTGAAACCAGTGTGTGTGTGTGTGTGTGTGTGTGTGTGTGTGCGTCTCTGTGTGTGTGTGTGTGTGTGTGTGTTGTGTGTGTTGTGTAAACGCTGACACACTGCAGGTCTTCTCAGGCGGTAATGAAGAGAGTCCTGGAAGGAGTGGAGGATGCTGGGAGGTCAGGGAGGTGGAGCGGCGGCGCGGTGCAGCAGTGGATGCGTCGTCCCGCGGGACGCCGGCGGTAACCAGCGCTCAGCGGCGCTCGGCACGGTTTAGCTAACCGCCCGGACCCCGGCGCTCACGGACCGGGAGCCTCATCGAGCGGTTCGATTCCCGGAGGACCCGGCTGACGGAGGCGCCGACACGCCGCTCGGGGTTCGAACCGGACTCCAGACCCGACGGCTCTCTGAGAATCACAGCCTGATTCAGAGTTTCACTAGAAAACATGATTCTGCACGCACGCACACACACACACGCGCACACGCGCACGCACACACACACGCACACACACACACACCGTACGGGGACATGGAGGCGTCTCCTTCTCTAAATGCAAAGTGTTTCGATTTCTACCGGGAAATGACCCGCTTCTCCACCGCTGCAAAGCTTTCCTCTTCACTTCCTGTTTCTAACGGAGTCACTGACAGTCCCTCCGGACCTGGACCAGTACCAGGACATGGATCTGGACTGCCTCGGACTGATCTTGACTGACCAGGACCAGAACCAGGACATAGACCAGAACCAGCACCAGGACCAGATGGCCTAACAGGGGCCACAACAGGTCCTGCCTCCCCCCCCCCCCCATTCCATGACAACCCCGTTGCACACCGGTCATTTTGTCATCTCCATGACAACCAGCAGGTCTCTGGTCTCCAGGACAGGACGCCTCTCTTTCCGTGTCCCCATTGGACGGCGTCTCGGCCTGGACCTCTGAGAGTGGACGGTTCTCTGTGTTCTCCGGGGTTCACGTTAGAACACAAAATGTGGTTTTCGGTGTTGCTCTTCGTTTTCAACACTTCACTTAAAACACAGGCGAAGCATTTCCACGTGAACCGTCGTCAGGGAAACAGTTCATGTATTTGGTTCTACACAAATGAAGATGAACTGAGCTGCAGACGTTCCTGCAGCCTGTCAGACGGATCCAGTATTGAAGAACTTCACCCTGCAGTCTGGTTCCAGCTGCAACCGTAGAACCGGTTCTTCCCTCGCTGTGAAGCAGCAGCTCAGTGGAACGTCGTCCGATTGTTCTCCACCACGAACCAGGAGGGTTTGCTGTGTCCGACTGTTCTAAAGGACCGCCGCTGCTCTAAAGGACCTCTAAAGGCTCTTTCTTTGCTGGCTCTCGGAGGAGGCGGACGCTGTTTGTCGTCCCTGTTCGCTCCTCCCTCCCTCTGGTCTCTGCTGCTCTCTGTCTCGTCTGTTTCACTGGAGGAATCACTGGACTTGGTTTTTCAAACAAACCAAATATCAACCATGAAGCTGATCAGCTGTTCTCTACGCAATTGATACGAGTTTTTCAACAAAGAGCAGAGGAGCGGGGATCCTGCTGGTCCGGACGGGACTCGGCATGCTGGGTATGTGATGGACGCCCAGGAGAAGTGGAGGGGGTCACATGCCTGAGCCCTGTCCATCCAGCTCATTGTGGATGATGCTGCGACCTGATCCTCTGGAGGATGAAGAAGAACCGCCACCACAAAAGACGTCCAGGGAGGACGGTCTTTTCAAATCAACGGGCAAAAGCTGAGACTGACCATTTGAGCGAACTTTTTCGAAAGGTGGACAATTTGGGTTATGGACGATTGAGACGCAAGTCAGATGTCACCGTCGCCGAGACGGTTAAACCAGCTTCTGTCTGAAATGTGGAGGAACCGAGCAAAGGAAGGTCAAACGGCTCCTTCCACACAGAACAAGAGACCTTCTGATTATGTCTGGCAGCCCTGGAAGACGAAACATCTCCCTGAAGATTCAAGGACACATTGATTGCTCTCTCTACCCTCCCTCTCTCTCTCTCTCTCTCTCAGCTGCCAACCTACTTCACCTCTGGACCGCTTCGTTCAAGGCCGTCTAGCAGCGACCATCCCGAGCTGGAGCGCAAAGGGGAGGCGGGCCAAACCACACACGCACACGGACTGATGAACTGAAATGCCACATACATGCCACACACACTCCCTTCCCCACTCTCCACGTCTCCACCACACCTCTCTGCTGCCCCCTGGTGGTGATGACGTGTTGCTGATGTTATAGCTGCGACCGCTGATCTGTCAGTCTGAAGCAACCTGTCTCACGTGTCTCGCTGTGTTTGTGGGCAGGTTGGCTTTTTTTTGGTCTCTCACTTCTATCATGACTCCCTTTTGGAACCGAGATCTGAACTGACGTAGCTTTTTTTTTTTTTTTACCACCACCCCTCCCCCGCTCCCCAATTTCTGTCTGAGTTTTTCTGTCTTTTTCAAGACGGAGCGTAATTGGCTGCCTGGGCATATTTAAAACCCTAGTAATTTCGTTGTAACTTGTAACTTCTGTAACTTGTTGCGATGACAAAGGCTACTCTGATTACTCTTTCTCTGATCACCGCTGTTCTAAAGGATCACCACTGTTCTAAAGGACCGCCGCCGTTTTAAAAGGATCACCACTGTTCTAAAGGATCACCACTGTTCTAAAGGACCGCCGCCGTTTTAAAGGATCGCCGCTGTTCTAAAGGATCGCCACTGTTCTAAAGGATCGCCACTGTTCTAAAGGATCACCGCTGTTCTAAAGGATCACCGCTGTTCTAAAGGATCGCCACTGTTCTAAAGGATCACCGCTGTTCTAAAGGATCGCTGCTGTTCTAAAGGACTGCCGCCGTTTTAAAAGGACCACCACTGTTCTAAAGGATCACCACTGTTCTAAAGGATCGCCGCTGTTCTGAAGGATCGCCACCACTGTTCTAAAGGATCACCACTGTTCTAAAGGATCACCGCTGTTCTAAAGGATCGCTGCTGTTCTAAAGGACTGCCGCCGTTTT
Organism: Salarias fasciatus; assembly: GCF_902148845.1. NCBI lineage: Eukaryota > Metazoa > Chordata > Actinopteri > Blenniiformes > Blenniidae > Salarias > Salarias fasciatus. The sequence goes on along the minus strand of NC_043745.1, from coordinate 39,266,547 downwards.
AAAGGACCACCACTGTTCTAAAGGATCACCACTGTTCTAAAGGATCGCCGCTGTTCTGAAGGATCGCCGCTGTTCTAAAGGATCGCTGCTGTTCTAAAGGATCGCCGCTGTTCTAAAGGACTGCCGCCGTTCTAAAAGGATCACCGCTGTTCTAAAGGATCGCCGCTGTTCTAAAGGATCACCGCCGTTCTAAAGGATCACCGCCGTTCTAAAGGATCACCGCTGTTCTAAAGGATCACCACTGTTCTAAAGAATCACTGCTGTTCTAAAGGATCACCGCTGTTCTAAAGGATCACTGCTGTTCTAAAGGATCACCACTGTTCTAAAGGATCGCCGCTGTTCTAAAGGATCACCACCGTTCTAAAGGATCCGCTGTTCTAAAGGATCACCGCTGTTCTAAAGGATCACCGCCGTTCTAAAGGATCGCCACTGTTCTAAAGGATCGCCGCTTTCTAAAGGATCGCCACTGTTCTAAAGGATCGCCGCTGTTCTAAAGGATCACCGCTGTTCTAAAGGACTGCCGCCGTTCTAAAAGGATCACGCTGTTCTAAAGGATCGCCGCTGTTCTAAAGGATCACCGCCGTTCTAAAGGATCACCGCCGTTCTAAAGGATCACCACTGTTCTAAAGGATCACCGCTGTTCTAAAGGATCACCGCTGTTCTAAAGGATCACCGCCGTTCTAAAGGATCACCGCTGTTCTAAAGGATCACCACTGTTCTAAAGAATCACTGCTGTTCTAAGGATCACCGCTGTTCTAAAGGATCACTGCTGTTCTAAAGGATCACCACTGTTCTAAAGGATCACCGCTGTTCTAAAGGATCACCGCTGTTCTAAAGGATCACCACTGTTCTAAAGGATCACCGCTGTTCTAAAGGATCGCCACTGTTCTAAAGGATCGCCACTGTTCTAAAGGATCGCCACTGTTCTAAAGGATCACTGCTGTTCTAAAGGATCACCACTGTTCTAAAGGATCGCCACTGTTCTAAAGGATCGCTGCTGTTCTAAAGGACTGCCGCCGTTCTAAAAGGACCACCGCTGTTCTAAAGGATCACCACTGTTCTAAAGGATCGCTGCTGTTCTAAAGGACTGCCGCCGTTCTAAAAGGACCACCACTGTTCTAAAGGATCACCACTGTTCTAAAGGATCGCCGCTGTTCTAAAGGATCACCACCGTTCTAAAGGATCACCGCTGTTCTAAAGGATCACCGCTGTTCTAAAGGATCACCGCCGTTCTAAAGGATCGCCACTGTTCTAAAGGATCGCCGCTGTTCTAAAGGATCGCCGCTGTTCTAAAGGATCGCCGCTGTTCTAAAGGATCACCGCTGTTCTAAAGGACTGCCGCCGTTCTAAAAGGATCACCGCTGTTCTAAAGGATCGCCGCTGTTCTAAAGGATCACCGCCGTTCTAAAGGATCACCGCCGTTCTAAAGGATCACCGCTGTTCTAAAGGATCACCACTGTTCTAAAGGATCACCGCTGTTCTAAAGGATCACCGCTGTTCTAAAGGATCACCGCTGTTCTAAAGGATCACCGCCGTTCTAAAGGATCACCGCTGTTCTAAAGGATCACCACTGTTCTAAAGAATCACTGCTGTTCTAAAGGATCACCGCTGTTCTAAAGGATCACTGCTGTTCTAAAGGATCACCACTGTTCTAAAGGATCGCCGCTGTTCTAAAGGATCACCGCTGTTCTAAAGGATCACCGCTGTTCTAAAGGATCACCGCTGTTCTAAAGGATCACCGCTGTTCTAAAGGATCACCGCTGTTCTAAAGGATCACCGCTGTTCTAAAGGATCACCGCCGTTCTAAAGGATCACCGCCGTTCTAAAGGATCGCCACTGTTCTAAAGGATCGCCGCTGTTCTAAAGGATCGCCACTGTTCTAAAGGATCGCCGCTGTTCTGAAGGATCACCGCTGTTCTAAAGGACTGCCGCCGTTCTAAAAGGATCACCGCTGTTCTAAAGGATCACCGCTGTTCTAAAGGATCACCGCCGTTCTAAAGGATCACCACTGTTCTAAAGGATCGCCGCTGTTCTAAAGGATCACCGCTGTTCTAAAGGATCACCACTGTTCTAAAGGATCACCGCTGTTCTAAAGGATCACCACTGTTCTAAAGGATCGCCGCTGTTCTAAAGGATCGCCACTGTTCTAAAGGATCACCGCTGTTCTAAAGGATCACCGCTGTTCTAAAGGATCGCCACTGTTCTAAAGGATCACCGCTGTTCTAAAGGATCGCTGCTGTTCTAAAGGACTGCCGCCGTTTTAAAAGGACCACCACTGTTCTAAAGGATCACCACTGTTCTAAAGGATCACCGCTGTTCTAAAGGATCGCCACTGTTCTAAAGGATCGCCACTGTTCTAAAGGATCGCCACTGTTCTAAAGGATCACCACTGTTCTAAAGGATCGCCACTGTTCTAAAGGATCGCTGCTGTTCTAAAGGACTGCCGCCGTTCTAAAAGGACCACCACTGTTCTAAAGGATCACCACTGTTCTAAAGGATCGCTGCTGTTCTAAAGGACTGCCGCCGTTCTAAAAGGACCACCACTGTTCTAAAGGATCACCACTGTTCTAAAGGATCGCCGCTGTTCTGAAGGATCACCGCCGTTCTAAAGGATCGCCACTGTTCTAAAGGATCACCGCTGTTCTAAAGGATCGCTGCTGTTCTAAAGGATCGCCGCTGTTCTAAAGGACTGCCGCCGTTCTAAAAGGATCACCGCTGTTCTAAAGGATCGCCGCTGTTCTAAAGGATCACCGCTGTTCTAAAGGATCACCGCCGTTCTAAAGGATCACCGCCGTTCTAAAGGATCGCCACTGTTCTAAAGGATCACCGCTGTTCTAAAGGATCACCGCTGTTCTAAAGGATCGCCGCTGTTCTAAAGGATCACCCGTTCTAAAGGATCACCGCTGTTCTAAAGGATCACCAGTTCTAAAGGATCACCACTGTTCTAAAGGATCACCGCTGTTCTAAAGGATCACCGCTGTTCTAAAGGATCACCACTGTTCTAAAGGATCACCACTGTTCTAAAGGATCGCCGCTGGTCCTGGAAACAGGAAGCTCAGCGCAGTGTGTTCGATGCGCCCGACACCAACAGCGTCAACGGGACGATGAATTAATGAAACTGTTCATCAATGAAATATCAGCGGCTCCGATCTGCAGGGAGAAGATGAATGAAATCACGAGAAACTAATCCAGGGGAAGAGGAGGAGGAGGGGAGGAGGAGGAGGAGAGGAGGAGGAGGAGGAGGAGGAGGAGAGGAGGTGGAGAAGGACGTGAGAGGAGAATGAAGGAAGAGGAGGAGATGAGAGGAGGAGGAGGAAGAGGAGGAGGAGAGGAGGGAGGAGGGGAGGGGGGAGGAGGAGAGAGGAGAGGAGGTGAGAGAAGGATGTGAGGAGGAGGAAGGAAGAGGAGGATGAGAGGAGGAGGAGGAGGAGGAGGAGGAGGAGGAAGAGGAGGAGGAGGGGGAGGAGGAGGAAGAGGAGAGGAGGTGAGAGAAGGATGTGAGAGGAGGATGAAGGAAGAGGAGGAGATGAGAGGTGGAGGAAGAGGAGGAGGTGGAGGAAGAAGAAGAGGAGGAGGGAGGAGGAGGCTGGAGGGTCGTTGCAGTCAAGGCAGCTGCTGTGACCAGTCAGGTCCCATCAGGTCATCTGGTCCCGCCCTTGGTCCCATCAAGTCCCGTCATGTCCCTGTTCATGTTCCTGTCAGATCCTGTCAAGTCCCGGGTCCTGTCCCCTCCCGTCCCCGGTCCCGTCCCGTCACCCACTGCCTGCCAACATGAACTTCTTGAACCTGTTTGTAGTTTTGGGTTTCATTGATTCATTAATTCATGGGGGGGGGGGGGTTTATTGATGGAGGCGGGCTCGAGTCAATAAACTGATCCTTTTGTCCCTTCTGTCTTTCAGAGACGCTGTTTGTTGATTCAGGGATTCTCCAGCTTCACTGCAAACACTTCTGGAAGAGGACGGTCCAGGACTGTCTCCAAGAGACAGCATGCCGAGACCAGAGGGACACGACTGAGGATGGAAACATGAGACGAGGTGGGCAAGCTGACGGCGGAGGACGAGGAGCTAACAGCCAGCCAGGACTCAGTCTGGATTCTCGTCCTGAAAATCCATCCATCTAAAAGACTCTTGAGGACATCTTCGAGACGGGACTCAGTTCCTCGAGTCTGCGTTGACGAACCAGAGATGCTAGCGGCCTGGCGGAGCTACAGACAGAGGAATGAACTGTCCCCCGCTGAGCCGCCGCAGCCTCTCAAGGCTTCCGGAAGCTTCCGCTCTGAGCTTCACCTTGTGGGCCTCCGATCGACCAATCAGGACGCGGCGCTCAGCCACAAAGAGCCGATGAAGGACGAGCCGCAGCGCCGCTTTTCTTCTGTTCGGGTTGTTTTTAGCAGAGTCGTCCTCCAGCTGGAGCCTTCGTCTCGTCTCACGTTCGTCCCTCTGAAGAGACGGCGTCCGTCCTTCTGTCCCGTCCTCCGCCTGCCGTCACACACTTCACAGAATCAGACGCTCCTCCAGCTGCTGCTCCTCCACCCGCTCTGCTCCGTCAGCTGCTGATCACAGCAAACACCCATCCAGACCGGCAGAGACCAGACACCAGAGACCAGGGACCAGGGACCAGGAGACCAGGGACCAGGGACCAGGGACCAGGGACCAGGAGACCAGGGACCAGGGACCAGGAGACCAGAGACCAGGGACCAGGGACCAGGGCCCAGTGTTTCAAAAAACTAAATCCAGATCAAATTGATCTGGATTTCCAAATCCCACTTTCCTGATCCACGGATCAGGATCTCCTATCCCGGTATTTCAAAACTTTGCTAGATTGGATCAGAATAGTCCTGATCCTCTCGGACTGAGATTTTCAAATCCATCCCGCCCCTCGGATCAGCCGCCCTCAGGTCACAGACAGGAGACCGAGTGTGTGCTGTGTAGATCTTAAGGCTACAGAGATCGTTCATGAATTAATGCACCAAAAGCAAAACTATTATTCCGTCATTCAAAATATTTTCTGTTGCATGGAGTCAATGTTCACTTCAGTTCTCGGTTTAAACAATTGTCTTGACACTGACCTTACATATTGTAGCGGCCGCTGGGGGCCGCTCCCCGTTGACTGTGCACCGGGCCGCTAAGGATTATGGGTAGCGGGACTGTTGGGCCATTTCGGGGCCGTGTTGTGTGTTTATTATGTTCATTGTGCTTCGTTTTGTTATAGTTGTGGGGGTTTGCTGTCGTGTGCTGTTGCCACTTTTCTTTTGTTTTTGTGTCGTTTATTTTCATGTCCTGTCGGACCGGGACTCAGGGGGGTTGCCGTGGGGGTGGCCTCGGCCTGCGCGCCGCTAGGGGCGCTGATGTGCTTGTTGCAGATTGCTTAGTTGTTCTAACAATGAAAAGCTGTGTGTTAAATCTGAAGAGCTTCCATCCTTCCTCGCTGCTTTCTCTCAATATTTTGAGATGCATTTATAAAAGGACGTCACAGACTGGTGTAATAAAATAAAAACATAAGACAAATGTGAGATATCCAGTAGCTTTACTGAACATAAACAAAGAGGAAACAAAAGCATTCCTAGAACTTCTCGGGAAAATACAAATCAACCAAAGCACTTCAGACGGCTCTTCCCACTGGTTCATCAGGCAGATGTGGTGAAGGTGGTGGGAGATCTGGACCTTCTGGACCTTCTGGGGCATCGGCCTCGTCTTCACAAAGTGGAACTCTTCGTGCTCGAGCCATGCTGTGCAGCACGACACAGGCACAAATGATCTTGCATGCTTTTTTGGGTTCAACCCTGAGATAATTCAAACAGGCAAATCTGCGTTTAAGAATGCCATTGATGCGCTCAGTGGTTCTCTTGTTGAGCTGTGACATTATCCTGCAGCTGAGAGGCATGGTCACATTTGAAAATGCTGTCATCAGCCAACGGAGTAGAGGGTAGCCTCTATCACCAAGAAGTACGCCATCTAGTTGGTAAGGAGCAAATAAAACTCACCAGGCTTCAGCAAGAACACATCAAGTTAAAAATACAGTTACTGGAAAAGCAAATGGAGAAGCAGTGTGAAAACTTGAAGTTTAGGTGTTACAATTTTGGGTCGAGGAAATTTTTGCTGTTTGAATTACTTTTCTAACAACTGTGAAATTTGGATTTTTTTCTGTTCAACAAAAAAAAAAACTATACATGAAGAGGTCTAATTTATTAAAAATATCTTTTTATACTGATTGGGAGAAATGCAAATAAAAGCTCTCTATCGATGAGTCTATGTGGAACTAATACATGGGATCAGACTCTGATCCGACCCTGAGGTGGGATTAATTTAATGCTGTTTTTCAGGATAAAACTGATCCGGATTTGGGATTGAAGTTTTGAAATACCCAACACAGGCGCAAATCTGGATTAAAGGCAGGATTGGATTTCCTAATCTGGATTTAAATGATCAAGATTAAATGCTGTTTGAAATACCCAATTTCGGATCAGATCTGGGTTTAATCCAATTCACCAGGATTAATCCTGGTGGATTATGTTTGAAATACTGGGCCCAGGAGACCAGGGACCAGAGACCCAGGACCAGAGACCCAGGACCAGCAGAGACCAGAGACCACTGAAAGACTAAATCCTCTAACGGTTCCCGGCTGGTTCCCTGCTGGTTTCAGGCTGGTTCCCGGCTGGTTCCCGGCTGGTTTCAGGCTGGTTCCCGGCTGGTTTCAGGCTGGTTCCCGGCTGGTTTCCGGCTGGTTCCCGGCTGGTTCCCGGCTGGTTCCCGGCTGGTTTCCGGCTGGTTCCCGGCTGGTTTCCGGCTGGTTCCCGGCTGGTTCCCGGCTGGTTCCCGGCTGGTTTCAGGCTGGTTCCCAACTGGTTTCAGGCTGGTTCCCGGCTGGTTTCAGGCTGGTTTCCGGCTGGTTTCAGGCTGGTTCCCGGCTGGTTTCCGGCTGGTTTCCGGCTGGTTCCCGGCTGGTTTCCGGCTGGTTCCCGGCTGGTTCCCGGCTGGTTTCAGGCTGGTTCCCAACTGGTTTCAGGCTGGTTTCAGGCTGGTTCCCAACTGGTTTCAGGCTGGTTCCCGGCTGGTTTCAGGCTGGTTCCCGGCTGGTTTCAGGCTGGTTCCCGGCTGGTTTCAGGCTGGTTCCCAACTGGTTTCAGGCTGGTTCCCGGCTGGTTTCAGGCTGGTTCCCGGCTGGTTTCGGCTGGTTCCCAATGGTTTCCGGCTGGTTCCCGGCTGGTTTCAGGCTGGTTCCCAACTGGTTTCAGGCTGGTTCCCGGCTGGTTCCCGGCTGGTTTCAGGCTAGTTTCAGGCTGGTTTCAGGCTGGTTCCCAACTGGTTTGAGGCTGGTTCCCGGCTGGTTTCAGGCTGGTTCCCGGCTGGTTTCAGGCTGGTTCCCGGCTGGTTTCAGGCTGGTTCCTGGCTGGTTTCCGGCTGGTTCCCGGCTGGTTTCCGGCTGGTTCCCAACTGGTTTCAGGCTGGTTTCAGGCTGGTTTCCGGCTGGTTCCCGGCTGGTTCCCGGCTGGTTCCCGGCTGGTTCCCAACTGGTTTCAGGCTGGTTTCAGGCTGGTTTCAGGCTGGTTCCCGGCTGGTTCCCGGCTGGTTTCCGGCTGGTTTCCAACTGGTTCCCGGCTGGTTCCAGGCTGGTTCCAGGCTGGTTCCAGGCTGGTTCCAGGCTGGCTCCCGGCTGGTTTCAGGCTGGTTGGCGGTTGCCACATTTCTGTACTGATCAAGTACAGAAACATCCTGGACTCATCACTTATAAAGCTCTGACTGAACTGAGCTGCTCCACATGACGGAGCGCCGCTCCTGACCGGACAGGATGTTTCCTCTTTACTGCAGAGCAGAAGCGACGGGCCGAGGATCTGAACCTTCGGCACCGACCCGACCCCAGAAGAAACCTTTCTGGACGTCCCGGGGGTCGGCAGCGAGCCCTGACCCCTGAAAGCCGATAAACCCCGGCGTGTCGCCGCCGTCAGAGAAGTGCTGACAAGCGACAGCAGCAGCAGTTCACAGCCAATCAATGCAAACTTTTTATCTCATTTACACCCGTCCTCTGACCCCGGCCGGCGAACCCCCCTCTCTATCCGTCCTGATCGGAAAAATAATCGCTCCGGTCATCGACCCGCGGATCGAGCGCCATCGCTGAGATGCTCCGCTCAAAATCTGCAGGGCTTCCAAGAATCTGGCGGCGTTAATTAAAACACAAACCGAGCGAATGAGGCGGGATCGATGAACAGCACGGCTGCTCCGTCCCTCTGAACCCGACCAGGTCTGCCTCACCGAGGGGCCTCTTCGGCACGACGATACCCGTCTCCATAGAAACGGAAGAAACGTGGTGAGCAGGTGACGAGCCGGCGCCAGTGCATCCGGATTTGATGGGTCCAGTGAGGAGGTTCATTCATTCATTTCAGGCCTCGTTTCAACAGCAAGACGCCGTTTCAGAGAATTTCCACATTTATACGGCAACGTTTTGAAAACGACGCCCGTTTCCACGGAAACAACTGAAATGCTGAAAACTAGGCAGTTCTCATGTACAAGCTGCCGCTGTGTGCTGTATAATGAAACACCACACACACACACAGACACACACACACACACACACCACACACACACACACCACACCTGGACTGGTCCTCCACAGTCCAGGAGAACCTGGACTGTGGAGGGAGCCATTGTTCTCACTGTCCCTCCACTGAGCATGTGCAGAAGAACTGTTCACTGCACACTAAAAACAGTTGTGTTAAAAAATAACCCAATTTTAACCCAACTGCTGGTTCAGAAAAGGACGAACCCCCTTTTTGGGTTACCGTTTTGGCCCGAATACAAGACGACTCCGATTATAACATGACCCCTATTTTCAAAGATCAGTTTGTGAAAAAAAAAAATGCTGAAGACAATAAGGTCACTCATAAAACAACTTTTTACTATACAATTATTATAAACTAAAAAACTCACCACTGAAATAACATTTCACGAGATATAAAATGAAAAAATATACAGTACTGAATAAAAAATATTCTCTTTCTCAAAATAAGAAACAATAAGCAACAAATAAGAACCTCAAGGGGTCCAAACTGCATAAATGATGTAAATAACTTTCCAGTGCCTTCAGCTGAATCAGGCTCTGGTGATGGACATTCCGAAATTCCGTTTTTCAGTGAGGTATTCACTCACCCTTCTATCTGAAGCGTCGCTCTCGAGACCACGGAAAGCTTTTCTCATAGCGTTAGCATCTGTAGGCGTTTTTTCTGTGCTCTCCAATAAGAACGAGGCTCTGCTCCACCAGATCTCCTGGCGGCTTGGCAGTAGTTTGATGACTCTGCTGCATTGATCACCATTAGTGTAAAGTTGGCATCATAACTTCTCCTCTGTTGTTTGCTCAGTTGTCCAGCGTTCAGCCCCTTTGTTCCAGATGATCCGCCATTTTTCATCAGATCATTTGATCTCATTTCATCGCTCCACTCGCTGTCTGGTCAGTGATACTTTGGCTCCATCTAGCGGCGCGGATGCGTATTGACCATCTACCGTAAGTCCGCGATTATAACACCACCCCACTTTTGAGGATGCAATTTCTGGAAAAAAAAAACATCGTCTTATATTCAGGCCAATACGGTATTTAATCCAACAGGTTGGGTTCTTTTTTTCAACCCAATTTTTGGGTTGAATTATTTAACCCAAAAGTTGGGTTATGCTAACTACAATGTTGGGTTATTCCTCACCCAACTGTTGGCTTGCGCAATTTAGCGCTCCCAATAGTTGGGTTAAAATAATTGTAATAATAAATAATAATGCATTGGTTTTATGTAGCGCTTTCTGGACACTCAAAGACGCTTTACATTGCATTATTCATTCACACCATACTGGGTGTGGTAAGCTACTGCTGTAGCCACAGCTGCCCTGACGGAAGCGAGGCTGCCAATCTGCACCATCGGCCCCTCCCACCACCAACAACCATTCACTCTCACAACTTTCACACTTAGGCATGGTGGGTGAAGTGTCTTGCCCAAGGACACAATGACAGTTTTACGCCTCCGGGAGCGGGAATCGAACCGCCAACTTTCCGGTTATGAGATGACCTGCTCTACCAACTGAGCTACTGTCGCCCCAAAATAACAGTAATAAATACATTTTACTGCTAGTTACTTCCCAACTACTTATCAGAATAATTTTTATTCCTTTATTAAAAATATACTTAAAATCAATAAAAGCAAAAAATGAGAATGAATTTTTTACAAGAAAATGCATTTATTTTACAAAACACAACTGTCAAACATTTGACAGAAATTGGGTAACTTTACTGGAAATAAAACACAAAGCATTCTCAAACATTAGAGAAAATCCCATAACTGGACGTGAAAGACAAAAAAAAACCAAAACAGAAACAAGGCCCTAACACAAAAATGAGTTATCCTCTGAAAAATAACACAAAAATGGTGCATAACCTTGAAAACCCAGAAATTGGGTTAAAATAAAGCCCTATAACCCAGAAAATGGGTTACTCTTGATAGAAATAACCCATAAATTTAACTCAGCACTAGCAACACATAAATTGGGTTACCAAAATAACTCAACATTTTTTAGTGTGTGTCGTCCACATGAGCAGCAGCAGAGCTTCTACCGTCTCCATGGAGACGGAGCCGAGTGAAAAGTCTTGTTTTCTCCCGTTTACATGACAACAGAGCGGGACCGTTTTCAAAAAGTTTAATTTCCAGTAGCTGTGGTTACATGGACCAAAACCAGTCTGATTAGATCTGCACCATGTAAACACTTCAGTCCGATCGGATCGGTTCCATTTCACTGGGATCCCATTTTGAGAACCGCTGCTGTCAACACGCGCTTCTGAGCAAAGCCATTTTCTCGCTGTACTGTATTAAAACAAAAAACAAGTCGAAAGCAAAATCAAGTGCAAAGCATTGTGGGATTGATCCAATGAAATGAACTGATCCACACAAACAGACAGGAGAATCCGATCACTTTCTTCAGTGTTCATGGAAACGGGAGGATCTGATCCTCCAACCGGACTGAATTCAGACTGATCACTGAGTCACTTTGTGAAGGCACTGACTGGCTCCGAGCACCGTCCGCCTGTACCGGGCACCGTCCGCCTGTACCGGGCACCGTCCGCCTGTACCGGGCACCGTCCGCCTGTGTCGCCTGTACCGAGCACCATCCGCCTGTACTGACCACCGTCCGCCTGTACCGGGCACCGTCCGCCTGTACCGGGCACCGTCCGCCTGTACCGGGCACCGTCCGCCTGTACCGGGCACCGTCCGCCTGTGTCGCCTGTACCGAGCACCATCCGCCTGTACTGACCACCATCCGCCTGTACCGGGTACCGGGCACGGTCCGCCTGTACCGGGCACTGCCCGCTGTACAGGGCACTGTCCGCCTGTACTGACCACGGGCACAGTCTGCCTGTACCGACCACCATCAGTCCCCTGTGTCACCTGTACTGACCACTGTCCGCCTGTACCAGGCACTACGCACCGTCCGCCTGTACCGACACCGACAGGCTCCTGTGTTCCTGTGTTCTCAAGGTAACGAAGAGGCAGCAGAGGCGGAACAGTCGAGACACATTTACACCAAACGTCCGGCTGTTTCATGAAGCACTGTAGAACAACCCCAGAGGGACGGAGAGCCAAAAACCCAAGAACACTCCAGTTTATAAATACATGCAAATGAAAAAAACAAAAACAGGCCCGCTCGCTGTGACTTGTGGGTAAAAAGAAGAGCTCTCATCAAACATTGACGCTCAGAGAAAAGTCGGCTTCATCTCCGAGGCGGGAAGAAAGAAACACGGCAGGAAGGAAGCAAATCAAAGATCCAGACGTTTTACGAGTGAAAAATACATGAAGAAGAGAAATCTGGAGGTCCGGGGGGGATCACATGATCCAGGCCCTGGGGTGATGTCAAACATGTGGCTCACGGGCCAAAACTGGTCCATCAGACGATCCAAACAGGACCCAGTTTATAGATATGGTGAGAAGGAGAAGGTGAAACCTGCAGAACCAGACCCAGAGGAGGAGGACCTGCAGAACCAGACCCAGAGGAGGAGGACCTGCAGAACCAGACCCAGAGGAGGAGGACCCGCAGAACCAGACCCAGAGGAGGAGAACCTGCAGAACCAGACCCAGAGGAGGAGGACCCGCAGAACCAGACCCAGAGGAGGAGGACCTGCAGAACCAGACCCAGAGGAGGAGGACCTGCAGAACCAGACCCAGAGGAGGAGACCGCAGAACCAGACCCAGAGGAGGAGAACCTGCAGAACCAGACCCAGAGGAGGAGGACCCGCAGAACCAGACTGAGATCACAGACTTTCTGCAGCTCCCGTTTGTGTTGGTTCTTCATGAAGAGACGGGGACAGGAGACGGGGACAGGAGACGGGGACAGGAGACGAGGACAGGACAGAGGGATTGTGGGTTGGAATTCAACTCCTGCTTCTGGCGACACAATGAAAAACCAACAATCGGCTCCTAACAACTCTTCGAGTCCTTTATTGTGAAAACCAGCAGGAAGTCTGATGTTTGACTGACGGACTGAGCTGAAGGCAGGACGTCAGCGTGTCGGATCCAGAGAGACTTTCTCCCGGAGTCCCGCTCTGACTGACGCCTGTCAGGCGGCCCGGCCCGCTACACCCACCTCCACGTCGGCGTGGGCGGAGCTGACAGAGCGTCAGTCTGATCCGTCTCCTCTCGTCATCTCAAACTCCTCGGGTTTCCAACAGAACGCAGAACAGAAGAACCGGCGCTGCGTGTCGGCCGTCTGTCTGCACGGGGTCATGGACACGCTACAACCCCGTCTCCATGGAAACGGGTGAAACCACAGCATGACAACGTCCTGCAGCTGCCGGAGTTAACGCAGCAAAATTCACAAACAGATGCATTCTGGGTAAAACACATTTGTGCAGCTTGACGGTTTTCCCGCCTCCAGGCTGCGCCGGTCAAGGGAAAGGGGCGGAGCTTAGCCACAGACGCTGACTCCAGCAGAACAGCTGGGCGACAGCAGGAAGTCCGTGCAACAGTTTGAGACAATTTAGCAAACTTTTCTTCAAACTTCAAACCGAACAGACAAAAAAAAGTGTTTTTTTGCCGTCTTGCGAGTCGTAGAGCATCAGCTGCTGAGTGTCCACCATGACACTGATCTACGTCAGCAGAAGCAGAAATGCCATCTACAGTTAGAAATTAGATTTGACTGGAGTCTTGTCTCCTATTATCTCACAGCAACGTTTGAATAATTAGATTACTGTAACTTCCTTTTATATTTATTCTGTCAGATTCATTTATTTCATTAATCATATTTTCAGTTTTATTCTCAACAACTGAACATGTTACTAAAGTTCCATCCATTAAAAGGGAATCCACATTCTTTGACATTTTAAATACTTTTCTTCTAAAGTAATTAGTTACTATTAAAATATAACTCAGTTACTTTTTGAAGAAGTAACTGGTAGCTATAGCGAATTACTTTTTAAAAGTAACTTGCCCAAGCCTGGAGATAAATACACATGATTTCGGTGTGACGGCGTCGCTGAAGTGTGAGACGTATGGACATTATTCAGGCGAGAGACGTGGACAGTTACACACATTTAAAGTTATTTTGTTGCCAATCAAAGGAAAATAACAGGACTGAAATATGTTTTACCGTCTTGGCCCGAATATAAGACGACTCTGATTATAAAACGACCCATCATTTTGTCAAAATAAAAATGAAGACCATAAGGTTACTCAAAAAGAACTTTTTATTGCTAAATTATTCTAAACTCAAAAACTCACAAGAGAGAGAACATTTCACGTGATTTAAGATTAAAAAAAAACATATTACTGCAGTATTCAATAAAAACTATATTCTCTTTCTCAAAATAAGCAACAATAAGCAACATTTAAAGGCGCTATCCACAATTTTAACTTAACCAGGACGAGAAAAATGCTTTTTACATCATGTACTAGCAAGTCCATGCTATTTCTGTGAAAAAAAAAATCCCACATTGATCAGCGTGTTTTGGATATCTGACCCCGCAAAGCGCTGCCTGAGGATTCAGCGTGACGACCTCTCTGCTCCGCTGGCAGCAGCGGCGAAGGGGGCGGAGCCAACATTACAAATTCATTTTTGCAGCTACTTTCTGCATCGAACATGTAGTGACAGGGTGAAACATGGTTTACTGAGACGAAGCCGCCGTTTATTTTGAACAAAATAGAGTCGGAGTGGCTTCTGCTGTGTTTCCTCCGGAGGGTCGAGCACGCATGGGTGTGTTTGAGGTCATGCTAACATCATTTCCAGATTAAGTCTCGGACTCCACTTCCTGGTTTCGGCCGCGGGGCCCCGAGGTCGAGTGGAGCGATGAGCCAATCAGCTGCAGACGACTGACCCCGTTCCCACGGCGACAGATGCAGACATTGATTCTGGAGTCGGTCTGTCGGGCGGCTGATTGAGTTTGATCGGTTTGGAGATCAAAACAAGGCCCTCCAAAATAAAAGCCGCGCAAAAGAAAGTCCAACCAGTGTGTGTGTGGGTGTGTGTGTGTGTGTGTGTTCTTGCCAGGTCACCACAGCCTCTTAAACCCCCCCCCAACAAAGCGCTCGCCCCGTGGAGAGGATTCATGATGTCTTCTAATGGCCACTTCCAACACACACACACACACACACACACACACACACACACACACACACACACACACACACACACACACACACACCACACACACACCACACACACACACACACACACACACACACACACACACACACACACACACCTCCAGGTCTTTCTCTTGTTGCAGGATGAATAAGAATCAGAACCGATGAACCGAAAATCCACTTTAATGCTTCAGAGACACACAACTACACACAGCTACACACTAACACCACCCCTATACACACATCAGCTACACCACACACCCTATCAACATCCACACAGTCAACTATAAACATACACACCAACTACAACTATAGACTTATTTACAAATTACAAGTTCACAACTTCTCACTCACTCCTCTCTCTCACACACACACACACACACAAACACAAAACAGTGTGTGTCTGGAAGGGGGAGGGGCTCCAACATGATGCGTCCTTCAGAACCAGCTGTGTCCTTCATTCATGATCAATGATCAGAAATATTGATCACACACACACACACACACACACACACCACACACACACACACACACACACACACACACACCACAACACACTATAGAGGGTCAGAAGAATAAAATGTGTTCGCCCTTCTACTCCTTTAATTCCTTATTTTACATAGCATTAGCAGATATATTTTCCTGTTATCTCGCTGAAGTTCAATTAGCATTAGCATTAGCCACAGGTATTTTCCTTTATTATCTTGCTGAACTCCTTCCAGCATTAGCCAGAGATATTTTCCTGTTATCTCACTGAACTCCCATTAGCATTAGCATTAGCTAGAGATACTTTCCTCAGTCATTATCTCGCTGAACTCCCATGTGCATTAGTGGAGTTATTTTCCTCAGTTATTATCTTGCTGAACACCCATTAGCATTAGTGTTAGCCACAAATATTTTCCTTTATTATCTCATTGAACTCCCATTAGCATTAGCAGAGATATTTTCCTCAGTTGTTATCTCGCTGAACTACCGTTAGCATTAGCATTAGCCAGAGATATTTTTCTGTTATCTCACTGAACCCCTGTTAGCATTAGCATTAGGCAGAGATATGGTTTTTTCTGTTTCCGTTATAATATTGCTGAACTAACATTAGCATTAGCATTAGCATCTGTCAGTCTTGTGTAGAGCTGGGCGATATGGCCTCAAATCAATATCACAATATATTCAACAGTTCACCTCAATAATGATAAATGGACGATAACTACTGGGGGGGGGATTTAATCACAGCTTTATATTGTACTGGATTAAACTTCTGACAGTTTACTGTGGGCTCAGGTGGTGCAAACATTATTTTATTTCTCATTATAATGGGTCAACCTTCTTGAAATTCTGTTAGATTTAAGACATACAAAAAATGTACAAAACATATCTATGTGTCTTAACTTTCACAGCAACAGACGTCCAGATCTGACAGAACTCTGCTGGTAATGTAAATGTCTTCTCTGGGGCTTTAGGGAAAATCCCATGACTGGAAGACCATGGGAAATGATTAATGTTACAAGGTTCCAGATGTTTCCAGTGTGAAGTGGTGTTATGAGCAGCTGAGAATGGAACACAGCTGGACGTCTACCTGTCCCTGAGCTACAGATGAGCCCAACTTGTTTGTTTACATCTCCTCCTCAGTTTCCTGTCCACACAGCATCGCTTCAGGAAATATCTTCATCCACGCAAAAACAACTCAAAAAATGTAGTTCACCCACCAGGCCTTCAGATGGCGCCGTCTCTGACACAGAAGCTCCCAAATGGAGAAGAAGACACGGAGCAGGACTCCAGCTGCACAGGCAGCATGAGAGAAACAAACACACCAGAACATACGGCCTGTTCAATGAAACAGCATGAGGAGCTTCTGTAGGAAAAATCAGCCAATCAGCTGCTGAGTTTTACTGTCCGGGACGGTCGACCAGCAGTAATCTGCAGCCCTGCAGGCTGTTAGCCTGTAGCCGCTAGCGGCTAAACTAGCATGTGGCCATGCTGTGTGTCCAGAGATCACGTCTGCTGGTTGGGATGTTCAGAGGGTCGAACGGCGTCAGTCTGCTCTTGACGGCTTCCTCTGCTGGCTGCTGGGATTTTAATCAGGAGTCGCGTAGTGCAGCGTCTTAAAGGGACATGAACACAGCGTCTTAAAGGGACATGAACACAGCGTCTTAAAGGGACATGAACACAGCGTCTTAAAGGGACATGAACACAGCGTCTTAAAGGGACATGAACACAGCCCAGTGACTCAGCCAAAGCGTTTTTTTATTTTTTCTTTAAATATCGAATTTACCGACATCGGCAAAACGACGTCGGTTATCGTAGTAAACTTTGGAAACGATAAATTTTTGGCATATGGCCCAGGCCGAGTCTTGTGACCCCCTGCTGCTCCTCGGCCCGGTGGAGTTGTGGGTCCTCCGCCCGCGGCGCTCCACCCAAAAGGCGCCTGACGGAGGAAAGGCTTTAATTAAGAGAGAGCCGTCGCTCGCCGCTTTGCTTTACTGCCGCCAAACATTAACATTACTCAAACACTGGCAATGCTAAAGAGTGTGTGTGTGTGTGTGTGTGTGTGCGTCATGAATAAGTGTTCAATCCAGTGGAGCTTGAGGACAAAGTGCAGCATCTGTCTTCAGTGTTTCCTCCATTCATGTTTTAAGTTTCTTTCTGATGAAACTGAAGTTTTCCCGTTAACGCTGATGTTTTCACCCGTTAACGCTGTTTTCTACCCATTAATGCTGATGTCTTCGACCCAGATTCTACCAATTAACGCTGATGTTTTCTACCATTAATGCTGACGTTTTTTGCCAGTTTCTACCCGTTCATGCTGATTTTTTCCACCGTTAATGGTAATGATTTCTACCAGTTAACGCTGTTTTCTACCGTTAATGCTGATGGTTTCTACCATTAATGGTGATGATTTCTACCTGTTAATGCTGTTGTTTTCCACTGTTATACTGATGCTTTCTACCCAGATTCTGCTGATTCTGCTAATGCTGTTTTCTACCGTTAATGCTGATGTTTTCTACCTGGTTTCTACCCGTTAATGCTGATGTGTTCTACTGTCAATGCTGATGATTTCTACCCAGTTTCTACCTGTTAAAGGTGCATTAAGGAGTTTTGTCAACTTTAAAAATACTTATTTTCCACCATAAATATGTTCCACATTTTTAATGATGTGTACAATGTTCCCTGACAGATTCATTGTAAGCACTACTAACAGCACTAAATTTTCACTCGAAAGTCACAGTGCCGGTCCGGCACCAGAATTTTTTGGGGGAGAATTTGAAAGGAATGACGTAATGCGCGCTCCGGCTGGTTAGGTTTCGTTTTATCCGCCATTACTCCGCCAGATGCTTAGTGAGCAGCAACTGAGCAGGATCTTCCAGAAAGTAAGAACAGACTGGCTTCTAGCACTGCCACAGCTCCACACAGACTCCACCAGGTAAAAGAAACTTACATTTTACTCGAACGCTACTAAAAGAGCGAGGAAGGAGTTCCTCTCTTCTGTGCACGGAAGCCACAGGCACGAGTTTTTCACTAAGCTGCATTACGCCCAAGGCGTACAGGGGGCGCTGTTTCGCATAAATGTGCAAACTCCTTAATGCACATTTAATGCTGATGTGTTCTACCCATTAATGCTGATGGTTTCCACCCGTCACTACAGGAGTTTCTGCCTGGTTTCTACGGGTTAGTACCGACTATCTGCTCTGGTCTTAATGTTCTGGCTCATGAGGACAGGCTGCAGATGGCAGCATCGCTCCTCTCCTGCATCAGATTCAGAACATCCACTGTGAAAACCTGCAAGTGAATGATCTCACACACACACACACACACACACACACACACACACACACACACACAGCCAACTTTCCCCTCTCAATGTCCTCCAACAATTGAGAAAACTGATTTAAAGACTCGCTTCGTTTCTGGACTCTGCAGTCTGGAGCCTGAAGCTGCTCTCCGCTCCGAGCAGCGACGCTTTCCTGATGATTAACTTCAGCTGCTGGAGTCCCTCAGGGTTTGTGCAGAATAAAGGGTGAAATCAGCGCTTTTAACGTGACCACCGCGCTCAAACTCCCGGTAAGTGCAGAGGCGCGGTGACAAACTCACATCTCGTTTCTCGTGAATAAAAGTCACATTTTCTGGTGTCAGATGTGTAAATTAAAGCTTGACTGAGTCGAAACATCCGCCTGGGGTCTTACCTGCAGCGGAGATGCTTCCCAAATAAAGTTCATCGCGGTGTTTCCCGGAGACAAACGGAGGAAAATCTCTGCAGGTGAAGACGGAATTTAGCTCGTTTTCTCGCCGTGAAGGGAGCTGGAGCGGAGACGCGAGGAAAGTCCGGATCCTCCGCGGTGCAGATGTGAACCTGACATCCGAGTGTGAGCTGCGGAGCTGCAGCAGCGGCTCTGCACGGCGGCCAGAGAGCGGAGAGGGGCGGGGGGCAAGAGGAGTCCCCCTCCCACCCTCCGCTTCGTCTGAACAGAGAGGAGCGCAGAGAGGGGCGGGGGCAAGAGGACTCACTCCTCCGACCCTCCGCTTCGTCAATTTTTAAAAAAAATCTTCGATGCTGGTGTCTTGTCACCGTTTTCTGGTGAGTTTGCTCTTGGTTTATTTCCTGAAGCAAGCAAACAAATTGGAATCTTCATTTCTCCTGTTTCTCTTGCTCTGTTAAAAACCATGGCCCACCAGCTGCACGCTGGCCCTATGCCTGCAACCTCCCTAAGTAACCTCCAGGTCCCCGTGGCAATAATTTAATCCAAAAAAATAAGTCCAACAGAAAATAATGTGTCATTTACCCAAAACAAACATGCAAAATAAACTAATAACAAATCTAATAAAATAAACACTATATGCAATAATACAAACGAAATTGAATATTCAGAAAATGTACAAAGACTAATAGATAAGGTCAGGGGCCAAAAGTATAATCTGTTTTTCTGACCAAACCAACAAACGAAAATGGAAAAATGGCTCAATTTTCCTTTTTCGTTTTCAACCAAAAAACGAAAAAACGGTTTTTTCTTTCTCAATTCAAAACCAAAAACAAAACCAACACAAGCAAATTACGGCCGAATTTTGTTTTTTGGATTTCAATTTTTAGTTTTTTCGTTTCAGGTCTCAAAACGAAAAAACGGAAGCACGTGACCCCTGACGTCACGGGTCAAATGGCCTCCCTACCAAAATAAAAGCCTTACTAATAAATGGGCAATAAAGATAAATTACGTTAAATAGCGTTTTTTTTTTCACAGCATTTATTGCATACACTACTAGGCTTGTAATAATGTTAGAAATATAATTATTATATTATTAACAACAATGCTTGTGGTGTAGCTACACAAAAGCCAAATTTAAAAAGTTGCATGTGGCATACAATGATGCCTTTAGGCTTCTAATGAAGGTCCCTCAGTGGACCAGTGCAAGCCGGTTGTTTGTGCAAAATAATGTCAGAACACTGAATGCTGTTATTAGAAATTTTATTTTTAAGTTTATTAAGCGACTCATGGACTCTGATGATAAAATTATTCAAGCTTCTGTCAAACCTGGGCAGAGCAGTGTCTGGTACACTTCTGTGCTCTGGAGACACTGGAGAGTGTTTATTTAGTTTATATGTGTCATGCTGTTTTTCTGTTTTGTTGCTGTCTTTAGTATTTGTGTGTAATTTTATGAACCATTTCGAGTCTGGAATAAAGCAAAGAAAGAGGAGCATGCCGCTGTTTGTCCATAGGAGCATATGAACATTGTAAGATCCTTACGTCCCGAACGCACTGGACACGGAAGCGTAGCGGAGGCACCGCACGCGCCGCGAAGTCTCCGCGCCGGCGCTTGGCTGTTCGTATTGGATCTGCTGCCTGCGCTCTCGCCTGGTCACACATCGACTGCACTCGGCTGATCCGTCTGCTCTCGGTTTTCCTCTGTCTCGCTCTGCCAGGATGGATGTGTGTGTTCTGGTGACCTGTGGAGAGACTTTTTCTCCTCCTGTCCTCTTTTTTTCTGCATCACGCGAATCTCTGTCTGTGTGTGTGTGTGTGTGTGTGTGTGTGTCTTGTGTGTGTGTGTGTGTGTGCGGCGCGTCTGTTTGTGTGGTGTGTCCGTCTCTCTCTGTGATTAGACCCAGTGACAGACGGACGAGCAACACTGTAACTAATCGTCATTTAATTTATTTTATTTTGAAAATTGACCGGATTCTCTTGCCTTTTCTGTTTCCGACTTCCTGTCTGGTCCGATCTGCTTGATCCAGCTTGACAGTTGCCGCTCTCGGCGCTCGCGGTTCGCGTGAAAAATAGAACGAAGCGGAGCGGGCGTGCGGCGCCACTGTGCGCATTGTGTGCGGCCAGTCAGATAGGTTAACATGGGAGGCGATCAGAAGCGCCGTGCGCGGCGCTACCGTTGCGCGGTGCTGCCGCGTCCAGTGCGTTCGGGCCGTCAGTCCCTCAACTGAGTACTGGATTTTTCTTCTAAATTGGCTCACACTGCCATCTACTGGGCGAAAAAGGGAAACGTTTCTCATCAGCACCGCCATGCAGCTGACATGTCACAAAGTTAAAATGACCCACGTATTTTATGATCAACAGACATGTCACACTTATCGAAAAGGTGAACACTTAACGATCTGGCGTCCGCGAATTAGATGTATGCAGGCCAGGCAGCAGACCTGTAATCATTATTATTATAATTATTCTCGTAGTAGTAGTAGTAGTGGTATTGTTGTTAATAATAATAATAATTATTATTATTATTTTCCAACATTATTACAAGCCTAGTAGTGTATGCAATAAATGCTGTGCAAAAATAAAAACGCTATTTAACGCAATTTATCTTTAATTGCCCATTTATTAGTAAGGCTTTTATTTTGGTAGGGAGTCCATTTGACCCGTGACGTCAGGGGTCACGTGCTTCCGTTTTTTCGTTTTGAGACCTGAAACGAAAAAACGAAAAATTGAAATCCAAAAAACAAAATTCGGCCATAATTTGCTTGTGTTGGTTTTGTTTTTGGTTTTGAATTGAGAAAGAAAAAACCGTTTTTTTTTTTTTGGTTGAAAATGAAAAAAGGAAAATTGAGCCATTTTTTCCTTTTTCGTTTGTTGGTTTGGTCAGAAAAACAGATTATACTTTTGGCCACTGACCAGATAACTACAACAAATGTCAGTGTGCCAAAAGTGTGCCGACATCGGGAGTGGTTCGGATTGTTCAGTTCTGGACGTGGCTGCCTTTCTTCTTTCTGCAGGAGCAGTTGAACCAACACCGGACGCTTCACGGAAACACATTCATGCTTTTTTAAATGCGTTTCCCAGTGAACGCAACACGCTTCCACGTGACTTTACCGCTTTGAATCCTCTTGCTTCAATTGAATCTCTATTGAAGACACCTGAACGCACCATCGAGGTGCTGTGACTCACTGAAGGTGTGAACACAAACAAACTTTTTTTAATAGGACTTTGACTCTTCATTAAGTAAAGGCTTTGTTTATTTGTTTACTTCCGCTGTCTGCTGTTAGTTGACCATTTAGTACGATTACCTTCTCCTCCAGTATATTTGTTTCTACTTCTAATGTATTACTTCAGTGTAACAACATTCATACCATAGCATATTATTGTGATTTAATAAACAGTTTGCAGTTGAACACAGCTGGTGTCTTTGTTTTTTTTTAACATTTAATTAATGTTAATGCATACATATTGACCACATGCAACTAAATTACCGTCCATGATGTAATGTGTATAGTTAATACACTATCATAACTGTATATAATAACCATAATAAATGAGTCTGCTTCTGGACGTGATCAAACTTTTGCGTTTTTTGTTTGTTTTAGTGGTTTTTAAAGCTTAAAATAATCATCGAGCGTCACAGACTTGGGAGCTCCGCGCTCCGACGGACTTGAACGCCTCCTAGTTGACGTCATGACGTCATCAGCTGTGATCTCCGTGCGTGCCGTTGGAGTTTCTACCGGGATTGTTGACGGGAGGGTCGGTTCGCCGCGTGCAGGAGGAAAGCGGACGGTTACCGGGAGCGCGCGGAGCTCGACGGGGTCGCGAGATGATCAAGACGGAGAAGGTCCTCCACCTGCGGAGCAGCCGAGGCCGCAAAGTCCGAGTGGTCCGTGAACACTACCTGAGGGACGCGTGCCCTGCTACAGCCGCCTGTGTCAGGACGAGGGCTGCGAGAACGGTAAACAACAACAAACAACAACAACAAAATGGACATGCAGCATCACTGACAACAAATACACAACTATAAACAACAGATGATGAACCACAACTAAATTCCCAGAGAACAGCTGTACAACTCAGCATGTACACAACAAATACACTGTAGTCATAAACAGCAAAACAACAACAACCACAGAAATACACACAACTACAGACACGCGGAACAAACTACACACATTCACTCAAAAATACAATAAAGTAAATTTACACCACAGCAAGACAAAAAGTCAACAAACAGCCGACTGTGTCAGGACAACAAATAGACAAACAACACCACAACACAAATACACACAACAACAACAACATTAATTAACAGGAGACAAACCACACACAAACCTGTAACAACAAATACACAACACAGGCAACAACGACAGTCATCCACACAGCCACCAGAAACACAACAGCAACACACAACAAGTAAACAAGACCACAGCGAGTCAACAAACTACACACATTCATACAAACAGCAGACTGAGCTAAAAATACACAAAAACATAAACAACAACTGCAACAGTAAACTACAAACTACACACCTGTAAACAACCTGTAGAAACAAACAGACAGGCAGGTGAGAACCTTCAGGACTCAGTCGGTAAACACGGCGTTTTGTCTTCCTGGTTTCTCGGTGACATCACTGACTCCGCCCCCCGGGCCCCAGATGGGAAGCTCCTCCCAGCAGACCTGACCCACTACGTGGTCCCGGACGCCGGCGTGGTCCTGGACTTCCTGGAGGTTCTGGAGTTCCGGGAGCTGCAGGGGGTGGTCTTCACGCAGACCGCCTGCCAGGCGCTGCAGAGCAAAGGCCGCAGGTAGGACACGCCCCTTTCCCTCCGGGCGGTCCCCACGACAACCGCCCACACCGTGTGATGTCACACCAGGTCTGAACCAGGTCCTAGCACCAGCCCGAACCCATTCCAGAACCCATCTACACCTCGTCCAAAATCAGATCCACTAACGGTCTAGACCAGGTCTGAACCAGAACAGTTCCTATAGTTCTAATCCGGTTTGGTTCAAGTCTCAAGACTCAAACCCGGTTCTAGTCTGAACCCGGTCCACAACACTACAATAATGAAATCTTTCCTGTTTGAATCCAGTCCAGAGACCAGTCTGGTCTTCAGTCGGTGCTGGTCTGAGCCCCGGCAGGAGACCAGGTTGGTTCCAGTCCAGTCTAGAGACGAGTCCACTTCCAGTGTGAGACCTGCAAGGAACCGATCCAGTACTACCAAACCAGATCGACAAGATCTAAACCTGAAGTCTCCGTCCACTTTAAACCAAATCCCCAGATCAGTCTTGATTCGGTCTAAACCGAGTCTGGAGAGTCAGTCTGGACTTTCAGCCTCTTCAGGTGTGTGTGTGTGTGTGTGTGTGTGTGTTGTGTGTGTAGGTACTACAACCGCCTGCGGGCCCTCCTGAAAGACCCCCGACACGACTGTGTTTGTTTGCGAACGACTTCCAGGAGTTTTCGTTCTGCAGCAGAGAGAAGGGCGAGAGTCTGGAGGACTGGCAGACCAGGTGAGCCCGAACGGTGCCCCGGAACCCCGCCGAACCGGGGCCGCCATAACCCTGAGTGTTGTGTGTGTGGTGTGTGTGTGTGTGTGTGTGTGTTTGTGTGTGTGTGTGTGTGTGTGTGTGTGTGTGTGTGTGTGTGCAGGAGTGTGTACTCGGCTGCAGTGTGGTACTACAACCACCTGGTGGGGCAGATCAGCATCGTGATGATCACCGAGGACGAAGACGCCGTGGCTCGTACGGCAGCCGGAACTCCGGCGTCTTCGTCATCACAGTGAAGGTAGGAGGCCGCCGTCAACCAAGGTCCCACCAGGTCCAGCTCAGGTCCAACTTCAGGTCCAGCTTAGGTCCCCCCCAGGTCAACCTCAGACCACCTCAGACACCTCAGATCAGGTCCCCTCAGATCCCCCCAGGTCCAGTTCAGGTCCTCCTCAGGTCCTCCTCAGACTGTCTCAGACCAGGTCCTCAAGCTGACCCCCTCATGTCCAGCTTATGTCCACCACAGACCAGGTACTCAAGCCTTGCCCCCTCAGGTCCCCCTCAGACCAGGTCCTCATGCCGTCCCCCCTCAGGTCCCCCTCAGACCAGGTCCTCGTGCCGTCCCCCCTCAGGTCCAGCTCAGACCAGGTCCAGACAGGTTTTTCTCCTGATTAGGTCTGAATAAACCAGTAAATATTTTCAGGAAGAATTGTTCAGGAAGTCGTGGATTCGATGAAACACTCCGGCTGGTTTTAGGGTGTTGAAAACAGAATCAAGAAAGAGTCTCCTGCTCCTGGTTCTGGTCCTGGGTTAGTCCTTCCAGTCCCTGATCAGCGGTCCCCCCTCCTCCAGGACTACCTGCAGAGCTTCTGGCCAGAGCTGCCGGCGGCTCAGGAGCTCTACGCCTCCATCGTCCAGGCGCAGCAGGAGAAGGAGGCCGACGACTCGCAGAGGGAGTACTGCGAGCACCTGCCGGCCGAGGTCCTGGAGGCCGGCATCAAGTCCGGACGCTACGTCCAGGTACCTCACCCCAGAACCCCAGAACCGCCGATCCAGATGGACCACTGAAGCTTTTCAAGCAAAACACTGAACTGTTTTAGTCTCTTAACCCGACAGCGACACCGTCTCCATGGAAACGGGAGGACGCAACTTTTCTAAAAACACTCCACCAACCTCAACCTGGTGTTCCGTCCATCCGGATGTCCGTGTTCTCTCATCGTCGATATTTAGAGAGTTTTAAGTGAAGGTTGTTCTCCGCAGGGTTCTCTGAATGTGAGCAAACACCGAGCGCAGAACGAAGCCTTCGTCCAGACCGACGGACTCTCCGAGGAGAAAGCAGGTGGAGGAACCAGCAGAACTATGGTTCTTTTCTTATTCGGTTGCTTGGCTGGATGGTTCTTCGTTTGGATGGATGGATGGTTAGATGGTTGTTTGGTTGGATGATTGGTTCTTTGTATGGTTGGATGGATGGATGGTTCTTTGGTTCCTTATTTGGATGGACGGTTGGTTCTTTGATTGGTTGGTTGGATTGTTGGTTGGTTGGATGGTTGGTTGGCTCTTTGGTTGGTTGGATGGTTGGATGGTTGGTTCTTTGATTGGTTGTTTGGCTGGCTGTTGGTTCTTTGTTTGGTTAATTCTTTGTGTGGTTGGTTGTTTGGATGGTTTGTTAGGTCTTTGATTGGTTGGATGGTTGGTTCTTTGATTGGTTCATTCTTTGTATGTTTGGATGGATGGTTGGTTGTTGTTGGTTGGTTGGTTGGTTAGTTCTTTGGTTGGTTGGTTGGTTGGTTGGTTGGTTCTTTGTTCGTGAGGTTGGATGGTTGGTTGGTTGGTTGGTTGGTTTGTTGGTTGCTTGCTTGCTTGCTTGCTTTCTTTGTTCGTTTGGTTGGTTGGTTGGTTGGTTGATTGGTTGGTTGCTTGCTTCTTTGTTTCGTTTGGTTGGTTGGTTGGGTTGGTTGATTGGTTGGTTGCTTGCTTGCTTGCTTCTTTGGTTGTTTAATTGTTTGTTTGGAAGGATGGTTGGCTGGTTCTTTGATTGGTTGGTTGGATGGTTGGTTGGATAGTTGGTTGCTTCTTTAAAGACCTTCAAGTTACCATGAAAGTCAAAATACTTTTAAACCATCACACATCTGGATACTCAGAAAAACTAGTCACTAACTTGTGTGATCTCACAAACCAACCAAAAACTACTCAGTAACCTGATTAAATCCAGTGTCCAGACTAATACAAAACCAATCTACAAACCAACCAAAAACGTGTCAATGAGTTATATGAGCTCAGTCAACACTGATAATCTAGTCCTAAACTAGTTGGTATGTTGTGTTAAACACATCGACAGAGTAACCAAAGACTTAACTAGTCAGTAACTAGTCTGTCCTTCCCCTCCTCAGACCTGAGCTCGGGCGTGCTGGTGTTCGGCTGGAAGCACCGGAACCGGGCGTGCACGGCGATGTGGTGGCGGTGGAGCTGCTGCCCAGGCGAGTGGAGGGGGAGGGGCACGGCCCTGACGGAGGGACCCGGGGACGAGAAGGCGGAGGACGACCACAGTAAACCCATGGCTACTGGTGAGGACCAAGAACTGTTACCAACCTGCTTAAAGTCAGTAACCAGTGTGAACCCAACTGGCCAAAAAAACTAAACAAAAAACAGCTCTGAACTAGTTCAACCATCACTAACCCAGAAAACAACTTCTCAGTCTGTCCTTTAACTAGACCAAAACAATGACCAGTGTGAACTTTGTTGAAATACAGTTGGAAAATGGTCCAAAACTAGTCAGTAACTAGTCTCAACCCTGTCCAGAAATTACCCATAAACCACTGCAAACTCACTAGTTACCATTTAAAAAGCCAGAGTCCAAACCAATGAGCAGGCTAAACCCAATTCAAATATAGTCTAAAACTAGTCAAATAAGTCAGTAACTAACTAGTCTTGATTCCTATCTAGAAATTAGATGTAAACCACTACAAAGTAACTATGAACAGTAGAAGTAGAAGAACAACTAATTAACAGTTAAACAAAATGGCAGATAACTGGTTTAACAACCACTTTAACACTAGCTTGTGAAAGGTTAGAAACCCAACCAAAAAAACTAGAAAAAACTCTGTCACTGGCCAGCATAAAAGTAACCCAAAACTAGTCAGTAACCAGACTAACCGAAAAATAGTCAGTAAAAGTTAAAACCTCAAGTGTGAAAGTCTAAAAATGTTTCCATAAGTACTCAAAGTCGATTTTAAAAATGAGTGCATAGCTAGTAAATAACATCTGAACTCAGCTGATTAGTCATGAACTGGTCTTAACCAGCTCAAAACTAGTAATTTAAATATAGTCAATATAGCTAGTGAGCAGTCCAAACTAGCTATTAAAAAAAAAAAAAAAAACTAGTCCATAACTACTCTGAACTCTTTGCATAAATTAACTTTGAACCACAAACAGCTAACCAGTAACCATTTAAAGAACTGACCGGTGTTCAGAATAACTGGTTAAAAGAAAACTAGCTTGTAAAAGGTTGGTAAAGTAGTTGTTGAGAAGTCAGAAAACTGGCCACAAATCTGTCAATAACCAGTTTAACTGTAACCCAAAATAACTCGCTAACCAAAAACTTTTCCAAAAGCAACCAAATACTACACGGTTAAAACACCAGTCAAACAAGAACAAACCAGAACAAAGTCATTGGATCCTGAAAACTAGTGACCAGTCATTACCCAGTTTAAAATTCATAATAAAACAAGTAAATTAGTCTTCTAGAATAATTGATGAGCCACTAAAACCAGTTTGAAACTAGTTGAGATCAGTTCATGAACTAGTTCGGATCAGTTATTGAACTACTTGAGATCACTTAGTCAACTAGTTGAGATCAGTTACTGAACTAGTTGGGATCCGTTTGTGAACTAGTTGGGATTAGTTAGTGAACTAGTTGGGATCAGTTGGTGAACTAGCTGGGTTCAGTTAGTGAACTAGTTGAGATCAGTTAGTGAACTAGTTGGGATCAGTTAGTTAAAGGAATACTCCGAAGATTTTGGACCCACGCTCTATCCCTATCATTTACAAAGTGAGATAAGCTCATAAATACCTTATTTCTATCTGTGCGTTCAGCGGCTGGATCCCACCTGTTAGCATCGTAGTTAGCTTAGCTGCTGGAGGTGAAGAGAAACAGAGCCAGACTGACGAAAGTGGACAAAATACTCCTTCCAGTCGCCCAGGGACGGCGTATTAGCACGTGAAGTAAATCCGAATGGTTATAAAACATTTTAAAAGATGTGTTTTCCTTTTCAATCCGTTAAATAACATTTTGATACACACAGACCTGCACATGGCAGAGCTCCGCGGAAGGATATGCCGGAGCACAGCGGCTGAGTCTATGCTTCTACTGCTGTGCTGTACTGCGGCTGTTGCTGCTGCTGTGGCTGTAGCTGCTGGCTGTAACTGCGGCTGTAGCTGCAGCTGTTGCTGTGACTGTACTGCGGCTGTTGCTGCCGGCTGTACTGCGGCTGTTGCTGACGGTGACGGTACCCAACAGGTCGCGTGGGGGATCCTGCAGAGGAACTGGAGGGACTACGTGGTGACATTCCCCTCCAGAGACGGGACCCAGTCCCAGACCAGGACCTCCCAGCGGATCCTGTCAGTTCCCTGGGACCCCGCCCCCAAGATCCGCATCAGCACCCAGCAGGCCGACGCCCTGCAGGTAAAACCCGCCTGCAGCGAGGAACTCAAAACCGCTGTGGTCCCAGGATACGGCCCTGTGGAACACCAGCAATGGAACTGACAGTGTTTAAAACCTAACTTTTGATTTTTATTTCATACTGTTTTTCTTTTCTTTCCATGTTTACATTTCTAATTTCAGGTCAAAAGTTTCAGTCTGCTTCATAAAGTGATCGAACACGAAGTGAACAATCATTCATACTGTCAAGTATTTACGTAGAAAATATTTCTATACAAAAATCATTGTGTAATAAAAAATTGTAAATATGTTAAATAATTGGTATTTATTGCAACTACAGTGATCCAAGAATAGATCCTTGTTGAATGCCCTCACATCAGACTATTTAAAATTTTTTATTACATTTTTGTGACTTTTTTAATCTTTTATGTTTACATGTTCAAATTTAATTCACAAAAAGTTACAATTATCCATTTAATGTGATCCAACACAACTTGAACAATCATTTACTTTAGCAATTAACTACTAGAATAGAAAAGGTTACATTTTTTATAATTAAAATAAAGATCAACACCTAGAAAATCAGCTATACTTTAAGAATAATGATGTTTTATTGTAAAATGTTTGAACTTTTTATTGTTTTAATTCATTCTGATCATTTTTCTACAAACATTCTTGGATTTATGAATCACTTTCAGAACTTTTCTGTAATTTTTTTGTTTTCTTAGAGACCTTATTGAAAATGTGAACACGTTCGATCAACCATGTTTTAAGAGTTATCACTGATGGATCTAATTAGTGTCATTTTGAAACTGTTGTGGTTCCAGAACAGAACCCTGTGGAACTCCACCCATAAGCTGCTGTTCATTACATCTGTGTTCCAGGAGCACAGGGTGGTGGTGCGCATCGACTCGTGGGAGAGCAGCTCGCTGTATCCCAACGGCCACAGTGTGCGAGTGCTGGGCCGGGCCGGCGAGCTGGAGACCGAGATCCAGACCATCCTGGTCGAGAACTGCATCCACGTCCCACCGTTCTCGGACGCCCAGGTCAGCCGGCAAGCGAAGTCTGTCGTGACAGTCGTTCGAAGGCCGAACCGCCTCTAGTCAAAGCACAGGGACATCAAAATTTTAGAGAAAATCATTTTGTCATCAATAAGTTTGACAGAAATATAAATTTCTGCCGTTTCCTGATTGGTCTGGTCTGTCCTGCTGATGGCGGCGGCGCCCTCCTCAGCTCAGAGAGATGCCGGTGAACTCTCCGGAGAAGCCATGGTGCATCGACCCGGCTGAGGCGGCGGAGGCGGGACCTGAGGACGACCCACCTGGTGTTCAGCATCGACCCGCGGGGCTGTGCGAGGACGTGGACGACACGCTGTCGGTGCGGCGCCTCGCCGGGGGGAAGCTGCTGGAGCTCGGCGTTCATCGCCGACGTCACGCATTTCGTAGCCCCGGGTTCCCTCACCGACCTGGAGGCTCGTGCCAGGTGAGCGCCCGGAAGCGCCGAGTCATCGGGACACATGTTGGGTTTACGCTTGGTAATTCGTATTAAATTACTAAAGTATGGATTACTCCGGTAATCCATACCTTAGTATCGGAATAAACTGTTATTTATTCATTAATATTGATTTTGGATTAATTACTTTGTGCTCCACTTTAAACAATTTATTACATCGTAACTGATTGTTGTTAGTGATTCACAGTTAATGGTCTGTTATTATTAATTAGGAAATGACAATTTACTCAATTTAATAATGTAATAAATTACTTAAAGTAATCAATTACCTCCGTAATCCATACTTTAGTAATTTATTCCGAATTACCAAACATGAACCCCAACATAATGGTGCCCCGTGTGAGGCTCCTGCTTTGGGGTTTGGAAAAACGGGCGCCATTGTTCCTTTGTTCTGAGGGACTGAACTGGCTGCATGGCCACTGGGGGGTTCCCCTCTGTCCCGCTCTGTCCTCTTTGTCCCCTTTGTGAGGAGGCCTCACCAGGGTACATGGCTTCTGCCATGTATGGTTTATCTATCGGATTAATGCTTTGCCGTCCATGAGTCGGCAGATTACTGCTGAGTCATGGTATCCGCTGCTGTTTTCTGCCGAGTCATCCCAGCCACACACGGCTCAGATGACTCTGCAGATTTCTTAATCCACCTTTGGTCAAAACAGGATGTTTTTTCCGTGGTGTTCTGACTCATCCTCCTCCTCCTCACTCTCTCTTTCTCTCTCTCTCAGAGCGACCACGTACTACCTGGCAGACCGCCGCTACGACATGCTGCCCTCCGTCCTCAGCAGTGACCTCTGCTCGCTGCTGGCGGAGTCGACAGGTGGGTGGAGTCTCGCTGTGAGAGATAGAATGAAAAAAAAGAGCATACGGACAGAATGCGCAAGCATGGTGTTAGCATGAGCATTAGCCACAGTGAGTGTGTCTCTGTCAGGTATGCGATGAGCGTGCTGTGGGAGTTGGACGCCGAGTCGCTGGCTGTGCGCTCGGTGTGGTTCGGCCGGACGCTGATCCGCTCGTCCTACCAGCTGCACTACGAGCTGGCCCAGGCGCTGCTGGACGGCGAGGCCGCCGACGTGCCCGAGCTCGCCCGCTTGGACGCCACAGAGAAGGACGCCCGGCTGGCCGCGCTCATCCAGGCGCTGGAGACGCTGACGCACGTGGCCCGACACCTGAGGGCGCTGCGGGACCGCCAGGGGGCGCTGGAGCTGGAGGGCGGGAGGTACCAACACTTCTTGTTTCTGTTCAGCCTCTGCCCAGGTCTTTGAAGGGAAGCGGGTTTGTTATGTGACTCAACCGGTTGTTGGGCGACTCAAGAATTTGTTGGGCGACTCAGCGGTTTGCTGGGCGACTCGGTGGGTTGTTGGGCGACTCAAAGATTTATTTATTGGGTGACTTAACGGCTTGTTGGACGACTTAAGGGGTTGTTGCGTAACTCATTGGGTTGTTGGGCGACTCAATGATTTGCTGGGCGACTCAATGGTTTCTTGGGCGACATAACGGGTTGTTGGGCGACTTAACGGGTTTTTGGGCGACAGTGGGCTGTTGGTGACGCAAGAATTTATTTGCTGGGCGACTCAGCGGTTGTTCGGTGAGTCAGTGGGTTGCTGGGCAACTCAACAATTTGTTGAGCGACTCATTGGGTTGTTGGGCGATTCAACGATTTGTTTGTTGGGCGACTCGCGGCTTGTTGGGTGACTTAACAATTTATTTGTTAGGCAACTGAACAATTTATTTGTTAGGCACTTGACGGGTTGTTGGGTGACTCGATGATTTCCTGGGTGACTCAACGATTTGTTAACTCAACATTTGTTGGGCAACTCAGTGGGTTGCTGAGTGACTCAGCGGGTTGCCGGGTGACTCGGCAGGTTGCTGGGGTCCGTGTTTTCTGCTGTGGATCAATCCAGACGTGGCTTGTTCGAATCCCCCCTCAGGTGCGCGCTCAGCTGGACGAGCAGAAGAACATCACGGCTCTGGTTCCCCCCAGCCGCTGGAGGTCCACGAGACCGTGGCCGAGTGCATGATCTATGCCAACCACTGGGTGGCGCGCAAGATCCAGGAGAGCTTCCCCACCCGGGCACTGCTGCGCCGACACCCGCCGCCGCGCCACGAGCTGTTCGGCCCGCTGGTGGAGAGCGCCACCGCCCGGGCTTCAGCGTGGACACCAGGTGAGGCGGCGCCGCCTGGGGGTCCGGACGGGCGGAGCACTGACCCCTCCCCCCTCCCCTCCTCCTCAGGACCAACAAATCTTTGGCCGACTCTCTGGACCAGGCCCTGGACCCAGAGGACCCGCTGGTGAACCGGCTGCTGAGGATGATGGCCACGCAGGCCATGTCTCAGGCGCTGTACTTCTCCACCGGAGCTCAGCCGGAGGAGCAGTTCTACCACTACGGTACTGATTCACCCCCGGTACACTGATGGAGGTGACATAGCTTCAACACAGGAGCTGTGGGCGGGGCTTACTGCAACGCAGAACCTTTACAGGCCTTACAACCTTTACCGTTTGAGTGTGGAGTACGAATTGAGGCGTGTGTGTGTGTGTGTGTGTGTGTGTGTGGTGTGTGTTGTGTGTGTGGTGTGTTGTGTGTGTGTGTGTGTGTGTGTGTGTGTGTGTGGTCTGTCTGGCTCTGGATCGCTACACACACTTCACCTCTCCGATCCGGCGCTACGCCGATATGGTGGTGCACCGCCTCCTGGTGGCCGCGCTGCAGGCCGACCCAGAGGCCAAGACTCCGAGCGGCAGGGAGGTGGAGGAGACGGCCCAGCACATCAACGGCAAGAACAAGGTGAGCCCTGACCTCTGACCGCTGACCTCCGCGACCTGCCCAGGCCCTGGCCTCCGTGTGAACCCTCCCTGACCTCCGCAGGCCGCCCAGCGCGCCCAGAACCTGTCCACCGCCCTGTTCCAGTGTCTGTACTTCAAGGACAAAGACCCTCAGAGCGACCCGCGCTGCATCGCCGACGCCGTCATCTATGCCCTGCGAGACAACGGCGTGCTGGTGTTTACCCGAGTGAGAAACTTCAACCTTTTTACCAGTGAAATGGGATGATACTCCATTAGTCAGTGGGAGGAAGATGCTCTATAATCTGATGTCAGAGGAGGAAGATGCTCTATGATCTCATGTTAGAGGAGGAAGATGCTCTACCAACATGCAGACTGTTGTCAGAAAGAGATGCTAACCGCTATGCTAATGCTAAAAGTAATCCCAGCTACAGTGGCTACAGGCTAATGCTAATGCTACTCCCCAGTGGGACTAGTTTCTTGTTGCTCTCTGGGTGAGTTCAGGGCTATTGAGGCTCCTCCTCCAGTAAACTTTAGTTTAATGAAGTAGTGTCCCTGCTCATGCTAACAGCGGCGTGGAACTGCTCATGCTAACAGCGTTCCGTCTCAGGTACGCGCTGAAAGGAGCCGTGTACCTGCGGAACAAGGAGGGCCAGGTGGCGATGGCGGCGGCCCGGACGGCGGCTGTGATTGGCTGGCCGGCTCCGTGCGGCGCTTCCCGGATCGCGTCGTCACACGACGCGGCGGCGGCGGCGACTCCACATTCAGACTGTTTGAGCACCTGACGGTGAGAAGCCAGGGTCCATGCTTCAGGAGACGTTTTCATGTTTTCATTAAATTCTGAAAACTTTTTAAACTGATTCCAGATTTGATCTCAATTTTCTTCATGTTTTGTTTTTTTGGAGATATATTTTATTTTTCTATTTTTACACAGATTAATTTTTCTGACAGTCCAACAGTTTTTAAGTGTCGACGTTTGCTGAACTTTTTACCCTTTGTTACTCATTTATTGTCTTTTTTAATCATTCATTCATATTTTTATGAATTTTATATTTTCATTCACCGTATTGGCACGAATATAGGAGGATGTTTTTTTTCCCAGAAATTGTATTCTCCAAATGCAGTTGTACTATGATCAAGGGCTAGATTGTCATTACACATCCGCGCCACTAGATGGAGCCAAAGTACCAGAAGATATATTAGACTGAATCGTTAATGTTCATGAAGTTGAATAAGTTAAATTTGAAAGTTATGAAGTTATTTACTTCAGTAATGCAGTTATGCCTCAGATTTTAAGAAAGGGAATATACTTTTTCACATAATAGTTTTTTTTAGTTTTTTATATTTATTTTTTTTAATTTAATACTACAGTAATATTTCTTGATCTTAAATCACGTGAAATGTTTTCTCTCTTGTGAGTTTTCCTAGAATAATTGTACAATAAAAGTATGAGTAACCTTATTGTCTTCAACATATTTTTATTTTCACAAAATCATTTTTGAAAAATAGGGGTCGTCTTATAATCAGAGTGCTCCTATATTCGGGCCAATACGGCAATTTTTGTCATATTTTTACATAATTTACATTTTCGGTATTTTTTTAAATATTCAGTTTTTTGTTCTATCGTGTTTCAGTACAATGCTCCTGACGCTGGACGTTCTATCAGTGCATCCCCAGTTTAAAAGGATTCATTTTCCAAAAGTAATCTAATTACTTTTTAATCCAAAAGTAATTGGATTATTTTTTGGATTATTTTTTTTCAGGTTGATTTCTTTTTTAATAAGACAATCTGATGACTGAGTTTTGTAAAAACTGATAAAAGTGAAAGACAGACTGACCTCTGACCTTTGCCCCACCCACCCCCAGGTTCGGATCTCGGTCCGCAGCTCGTCGAGTCACGGAGACGCTCTGGACCTGGAGCTGCTGAGGAAGGCGCCACACCGTGGCGTGGGGCCCCCGGCAGGGACGGCGGCGGCGGGCCGCAGCCAGCTGGTGCAGGAGGTGGTGCGCCGGGCGGAAGAGGCGGCGCAGGAGAGGGCGGTGCAACAGCAGCAGCCGCGGCTCTCCAGGGAGGAGAAGGAGTTCTGCCAGAGCCGGACCCCCAACCTGTACTCCCTGCTGGAAGGTGCGGGAGCTGGCGCTCAGGGAGCTGCAGGAGAACCCACAGACCAGGCAGGCAGCGCTTAGCGGCGCCACGGCGCCCACGCTTTAATGTGAAGTATCTGCCGAGTCATCCTTCACAATAAAGTATTTTTATAGAACATTTTGTCTGTTCTGGTTTGTAACAAAGTGAAGATCTGATCATCAAGGTTAATCTACAACAATTAAACTTAATCCTCAGTCTGATTGTTGTGAATTAGAACTCTACGGGCCCGGATCAAATCCCTGTGGAACCCCACCTGTTAAACAACTGCAGTAGGAGGACAATTACAACAACAGATCAGGAATATTTTCACTTTTTTCTGGTGTCAGTTTAAAAATAATCCTGGAAGTTTAAAAAATTAGGTAATCCTGACAACGGGAAGCACAGTGGTCCCAGTAAGATCCCTGTGGATCCCCACATTCTGGATTCAGTGAAAACCCAGCATGTTTGACACATTCCTTTACAAACAGAAACTATTTACATTTCCTAAATGATTTAAAATGCTCTATAACTGACATCAAATACACATTTATTCACCAAAACACAAGGTTTTCGGTCTGTGAGCATCGTCCAGTTCATCGGCTTCCTCCACAGACG
Organism: Salarias fasciatus; assembly: GCF_902148845.1. Classification (NCBI taxonomy): domain Eukaryota; kingdom Metazoa; phylum Chordata; class Actinopteri; order Blenniiformes; family Blenniidae; genus Salarias; species Salarias fasciatus. Next base: position 39,230,589 of record NC_043745.1, on the reverse strand, counting down.
GAACACCGAGAAAACGCTATACGATCTGGGTTCCATCTGGGTTCCAGCGGCGCTCTGAGCCACTGAGAACTCAACCTTTTGAGAACAGACTCCATCGTCTACATCTGGTGTCGGACCCGGACCCTGGAGTTCCACGGCCCTGCGGGTTCTCCTCGTTCTCCCTGCTTCAGCACACCTGAATCTCATGAAAGTCCTAGTGGGTCTCATTATGATCAGCTGTGCTGAAGCAGGGAGAACATGGAGAACCCGCAGGGCTGTGGAACTGAGTTTACACTCCATTGTTCTCCAGTGTTCATGTTTAGAGCATGTTGTTCTCTGTAGTGTGTGTGGTTTCATTACAGAACCACCGAGTGGACCAACAGGGGAACTACATTGCTGCTTCACATTTCTGTTGTTTCCATGAAAACAGACACTGTTTTCATGACTTTTCTGAGCGATGTGTTTTAAATTTATTTAATTATTATTATTATATATTATATATTATATATATATATATATATATATAATATAATATATATATATATATATATATATATATAATATATATTATTATATATATCATTATATTTATTTTTTTGTATTTACGATCTATGTTTTAAACCAGGTGCGCCTCATAAAAAAGGAAGATGATGCCGAAGTGCAGAAAAAGCTGCAATTCCGAGAAAATTCCAGCAGGGGGCGATGATGCTGGTTTCAAAAAGAGCCCGGGTCTCATTGGAACCCATTCAAAAATGCAGATTTTCAGAGTGTAAATAAACATACAAAGCGCCCGGTTTCAGAACAGGTTGTGGTCTCTGTCTCTCGCTTCTCCCACCATGTTGGCTTCATGAGACTCATATTTTCACATAAATTATCGGTTGATTTTATATCACGAGTTACACTCAATGGTCACACTCAATGGTTATGAGCTTTTTGCAGTGAATCGAATCGGTAAAAGAGGAAGTGGTGTGGCCTTATATGTGAGTTCGGATTCGAAATGTAAACCTGTAAATGACATAACATTGAATGAAAATGATGGCATTGAAATTATAACAGCTGAAATTATATCTACAACTGAGAAAAACATTTTGATAAGCTGTGTGTATCGCCCACCAGAAAATTGTGTAGAACAATTTACTGATAGTTTAATGGAATGGTTTGAGAGACATAGAAATAAAAGCATCATATGTGTGACTTTAACATTAACTTAGGAAATAAGAATGATTATAAAGTAATGGATTTCTCAAGTGCAATGAATTGTATGGGACTTTTTCATCTGATACATAAACCAACAAGAATGGACTCTATGCACAATGAACTCTATTCCTTAACTTCAGGAGGCTCCTTGTTTCCTGTCTTTCATGATAGGACGAGCTGGTTAATCCAGGTGTCCCTGACCTCTGTAACAACTTCAGACACACCTGCATTAATCAGCTCGTCCTATCATGAAAGACAGGAAACAAGGAGCCTCCTGAAGTTCAGGAAGTGGTTGAGTTGTGCATAGAGCCCATTACAGCAAGAGTGCAACAATCATTGATAACATTTTTACTAATATTACTGGAGACATTGTGCTGAGTGGGATCCTACAGTCTGACACAAGTGACCATTTACCCATATTTGCTGTGTGCAGGTACAAAACAGATCAGTGGAAGCACTAAGAGCATTAAATGAAGATCTTATGAAACAAAACTGGGATGCAGTCTATGTTGATGATGTTAATGAAGCCTACAACGCTTTCATTAGTACAGTTATTGATTTGTATAACAAAAATTGTGCATTAATAACAAACAAAAAGAAAAGAATGATGAACCATGGATGACAAAGGGAATAAAAAATGCTTGCAAAAAGAAAAATTACTTCTACAGATGTTTTTTGAAAGAACAAACAAAAGAAGCTGAAAACAAGTATAAGAAATATAAAAGAAACTAGTATGGATAATTAGAAATAGGAAGAAAGATTGCTACAGTGAACAACTGAATGAAAATAGGAATAATATAAAGTCAGCTTGGGGAATATTAAACAAGGTGATAAACACAAAAGAAAAAAGAAACTTCTATCCAAAGTACTTTGTAAAGAAAAATATTGAAATATATGATGAAAAAGAAATTACAAATGAATTTTGTGAACACTTTGCTAATGTGGGACCAAATCTCACAGTGAATATTTCAAAAAATTCTAATATAGATGAAAATTTAATAAATAATCAATAAACAGTATTTTCTTGAAAAGGTAGAAAAGGAGGAAATCTTAAAAACTGTACAAAACTTTGGAAATAAGAGGTGGACTGATGGTGAGGGGTTGGATATGATCATTGTGAAAAGTATAATTGAATTTGTAATTGAGCCGTTCACTCACATTTGTAATCTATCATTAACCACGGGAGTTTTCCCTGATAGAATGAAATTGGCCAAAGTCATACCCTTGTATAAAAGTGGTGATAAACACAACTTCTCTAACTATCGTCCAATCTCATTACTGCCACAGTTTTCAAAAATATTGGAGAAAGTATTTTCAACAAGACTTGACAATTTCTTACAGAAACAAAATTTTGGATAATAGTCAATATGGTTTTGGGCTAATCATTCCACAGCACTGGCAATAATGGAATTCACAGAAAAAATTGCAACAGAGATCGATAACAATAATTATTTTTTAAGTATTTTCATCATTTACAAAAAGCTTTTGACGTCATCAATCATTCAAAATTACTTAAAAAATGAGTATGTATGGCATCCGAGGAGTAGCTCACCATTGGCTCTCAAGTTATTTGGAAAACAGAAACCAATATGTACAAGTAAATTACTCTAGATCTGAACTACGGCAAATTAAATGTGGTGTGCCCCAAGGTTCGATACTTGGGCCAAAGTTATTCATTTTGTAAATGAATGATTTTGCTAAAGTGTTCAACCTTGGGAAAATTCTATTTGCAGATGATACCACATTATTTCATTCAGGTAAAAGAATACAAGAAGTCACAAAGTAGTGAATGAAGAATGAAGAATTGAAAGTAAAAACGCTGGTTTGATCTAAACGGATTGATCCTAAATGCCAAAAAACAAATTTTATGTTGTTTAATAATAAAAAGGAAAAAGTGAAAGTAAAACTCGAAATAGATGGAGTTGAAATTCATCGTGTAACAGAAACAAAATTCTTAGGAGTGATGATTGATGATGATCTAAAGTGGAAATCTCACATTAATTATACCAAATTGAAACTTGGGAAAGCCATTTCTGTGTTACATAGAGTTAAGTTTTTTATGAACAGCTGTGCTTTGCTAACATTGTATAACACATTGATTTTACCTTATCTCATGTATTGTGTTGAAGTGTGGGGTAGACATGTAAAACTTCTTTACAGACAATATTCATACTACAAAAAAGGGCTATAAGAATAATTACAAATAGTCATAGATTATTTATTAAACTGAAAGTTTTGAAATTTCCTGATATTGTTGATTTAAGCATCCTAAAAATAATGTATAAGGCAAAGTGGAATTTATTGCCTGTAAATCTTGAAATAAGAACCAGTATATACAATCTTAAAGGAATAGACGTGTTCAAAAAACTCAGATTCAGAACCAAAAACAAAGAAAGAAGCATTGCGGTTAAAGGTGAACTTATGGAATGCTCTGAAACAGGATATCAAAGAGTGTAAAACAATTATGACATTTAAGAAACATATAAAAAATTCCACATTGGAAAAATATAAAAATGAAAACTAAGTTGTTGTGGGTGAAAAAAATTTGATTGAGTAAATATGAGTTTTGAGTATTGTTAATTTATATTAGTTCAAATAATGTATTAAAAGGGGCAGATATAACATTGTTCTTCTTTCTGCTCCTTTTCTGTCATTTGTTTGGTGTCTAGATGTATTTTGATGTATTTTCATCTTTTTTGTTTTTGTGTTGTTTTAAACGAAGAAACAAATAAATTAAACTAAACTAAGTTTGGCATAAATCGCCCTATCACAGCGCCTCCTCTGGCCACGTGTTCTGTGTTTTTAATGGGGCCCAAGAAAGTTTCTCAAAAAAGAGGGAGTAGACAACACCACGAGGACAAATGTTCAGAATAACGGAGATGATTTAATAAATAACCAATCAAAAAAAACCATCAATACACCTCACAATTCAAAGAGACGTCACAGAGTAAAAACCAGGACAATGTCAGTCTTCTTCTGTCCCAGCGGCAGTTCTTTAGTTTCTTTTAAATCGGGGCTAACAGAAACAGAAATAAGCAGCAGAAACACTCCGTGGCGTTAGCGCCCTCTGTTTTCGGATTAACTGGTTTCGTCCAGATGATCTCTGTGGAAGCAATGAAAATAAACTTGAACTGATTAACTAAAACAGAACTCAGAACTCAGGTGCTCCCAGTATACATCCCTGTGGTACGCCACTTTTTAAATGAACATCAAAATAAAACGTCTGTTTATTTACTGTTCCAAACAAAAACTCTGGATGGAAATAACATGACTATTACTATTGCAACAACGCATCATCAGTAGGGTAAAACTAACCTGTCTCACGACGGTCTAAACCCAACTCACGTTCCATATCAACTAAAACTGTTTAAATGTATTTTAACACATTGGAAACCAATATGACAAAAAACTGGATTTTGTTTGGGTGAAACTGTAGAAGAGGCAAAAACACAAAACAGTAGCATTAAAAAAAAACTTTATTTTTAAAAGTTAAACTTGCTTTAACACAAAGTGTGATTCCATTTCCTGAGCAGACCTCTGGCAAAGCAGAAAACGTTTCAATCGGCATGTTCGTGCTGCGTTCAGAATAAAAAAGAAACGTGGGAAAGACGCGTTTCCACATGAAGAAACAACATTTACAGTCAGAACCTCCCACTGGGAAAACTGATGTCAAAACCAACTTTTCATGCACTTTGAGGGGAAAAACATTTGACTGGCTAGCATACATGGTTAGCTAGCTGCAAAGAGAAGCCGGATTCACACAAGTGAAGAAGCAAATAGATGAAGAAATGAAAGAAACTACCCAGGTGTTGACGAAAACAGTGATGGAAACGAAACATTCAAGAAATAAAGAACAGCGTTTCTCTGATTGGTCAGATTTCCCAGGTCCATAAACGCACCATCAAGGTGATTCTTTGAAGTTAGCATTAAGCTCCAGGCTAGCATTAGCTCCAGGCTAGCATTAGCTTCAGGCTAGCATTAGCTTCAGGCTAGCATTAGCTTCAGGCTAGTATTAGGCTTCAGGCTAGTATTAGCTTCAGGCTAGCATTAGCTTCAGGCTAGTATTAGGCTTCAGGCTACCTTAGCTTCAAGCTAGCTGAGCTTCAGGCTAGCTTAGCTTCAGGCTAGCTTTAGCTTCAGGCCAGCAGAGGAGAACCGAGTCCTGCTGAGCAGGTCAGATGTTTCAGGAGTGTGGTGACGAGTTAGCTTCAAGGCTAACTAGCTTGAACCTGGAAACCTTGAGATGTTTCACATGGAGGACTGAAGGAGGAACAGCTTCAGGTCTTCAGGGTGGAGCGTTCTGGAGCTCCGGTGGAGTCAAACTCCTCCTCACAGCTGCTGTGGAGGTGAAGCTCCACCCGTCTGCTCCTCAGGGGAAGATTCAGAGTCTGCAGGAGGCTCAGAGTCCACCTCCTCCTCCACCTCCACCTTCTCCTGGTCCTGGTCCTTCTCCTCCTCCTCCACCTTCTCCTGGTCCTGGTCCTTCTCTCCTCCTCCACCTTCCTCCTGCATCATCTCATCTTCTGCTTCCTTCCTCCTCCGCCTCTACAATCTCCAGCACCATCGCCTCATCTTTCTCCTCCTCCACCCTGTCCTCCTCCCTGGTGGAGTCCAGGACTGCCGTGAGTGGAGACGTTGGTTGGAGCTGTGAGGAGTCGACGGTCTGAGAGTCTGAAAGAAGAAGATTCACAAACAGAAGATCGTCTTTAAAACTAGAACATTACAGAGGAAATGTGACTTTGTGTCTGCCAGCTGCAGCCTACTGCTGTGTGTGTGTGTGTGTGTGTGTGTGGTGTGTGTGTGTGTGTGGTGTGTGTGGTGTGTGTGTGTGTGTGGTGTGTATGTAACTCCTCCATATTCACTGTGAGCTCTGAGCTGAGAGCAGCCATGACAGTCTGCAGCTGTGTGTCTGTTGTCATGGAAACGAGCTGCACTCAGCAGCCATGACAGTGAATCGGCACTTTTTCATCAAGTTTGCATGGTTGAAGAAATGTCATTTCTCGAGAACACAGGGGCGAAACTGAAAAAAAAATCACTGTGAGCGTCAGAAGCCTCTCATGGATTCATCCTGAAACTTTCCTGTCTGTAGGATCTTCCATTCAGCCACGGCGAGTGTGGAAAGATGTGTGAAGTTTTGGATTCAGGTGAGAAAATCTCTCCAAAATGTATTGGAGCAGATGGGAGAAAATTCTGCACTCTCCTCAAACAAATGCCTCTGGAGAGAGAACCGTTTGACATAGAGAGAAAATGAAAGGATTGTGAGAATCACAAGGAAAAGATTTACATTTTGAGGTATAAATTGTGAAGATTGAGAGAGAAATGTGGCCTTGGGGACAAGAGAAGTACTGTTTTTTTATTTGAATGGAGAGCCTAACTGCCAGCCTCTCCATTATAAACTCCAAAAACGGCTGAATTCTCACCATACTTGAACGCTCACAGTTTAAATTGGGTAACAAATATTGAAAAGAGGTTTTCACATCTGCATAGAGGCCAAAATTGTCTACGTTTTGATATTTTAATGACGTCTTCACATGAAAGCATGGCGAGGCACGATGCCCTCATTTGGGGATGATTTTTTTTGTGTGTGTTTTTTGGGCGACTCATCCGGAATACATGGGAAAAAAATTGCTGGTTTTTGGCAATTTTCTCAGTTACTTTTTGCCAGAATGCCGGGTAAAGTCACAGAACACCGTTCCCAGAATTTAGACACATTTTGATGTGCTTTTTGTGCAGTTTTTCTGGCAAAGTTTTTGTGTCAGAAGAATTGGTTTAGAATGTCGACGCAGGACGAGACTGGAGCCCGAGGCAGGCACAAAGAAAAAACACTCTTCCAGGGGGGTACTGCACAAAAGTAGGATAAATACATCCAGGATAAATGAAAATGCGCGGCTTGAGTCAGCCTAGTCGGTGTTTTCTCGGATTAATCGGTTGCACGTTTGCCGAGCCAGGATGAAAAGACGCGGCTTACTCCAGCCAGGTGAGGAGCATCAGGATCAGTGGCGTTCACGGCGTTCTTCAGAAGAACGACATCGATCACAGAATCACAGATTGAAAATGGAACAAGGACGAGCATCTTCTTCACACGGGATGAGCAGCAGTGTGGACTGTACTGCGCTGTTGGGGGGGCTCACTTAAAAAGGGGGCTGCCCCAGAGCGAGGACTTTACACAAAACACATCCATTAATTTCACTCCATATATTCCAGCCTGTACGTCTGCTTTAAGTGACGTTTATGGCATAGCGCCCCCACGCTTCAATGGTGAGGACAGGTACTGCATGCAGGCCGCAGCTTTATTAAAGCGATACTTCAACATTTTGGCAAATTGGCCCATCTAGGGCAATTCGGTAGTCATTTAGAACAGCATACTTACTTTTTTGTGAGGGCGAGCTGTTGTTTATTCAGCGGTGGGTCTGAGGAGAGCTTCACGGCGGACATAATGGAAGTGGATGGTACAGTTGCTTCCTCCCTCGTCAAACTCACAAATACACAATCCAACAACCCCAAAACACTTTGGTGGACACGTTATAATCCGCACATTCACTACGCTGTGAAATATTAATGCAAAATTACGAGATTGAGCGTTTTTTGCGAAGATTGCTAAGACGGAACTACTACTAAACATGGCGTCTGGGCGTAGTGATTTCAAAAGAAAAAGTAGTTCCCAGTATTTGCTTCAATGTCGTAACGCTACAATATTATTTGTTGGTGTTTCACAGCGTAGTGAATGTGGACAGTAGTAACGTGTCACCAAAGTGTTTTGGGGTTGTTGGATTGTGTATTTGATGAGTTTGACGAGGGAAGCAACTGTACCGTCCACTTCCATTATGTCCGCCTGAAGCTCTCCTCAGACCCACCGCTGAATAAACAACAGCTCGCCCTCACAAAAAAGTAAGTAGGCTGTTCTAAATGACTACCGAATTGCCCTAGATGGGCCAATTTGCCAAAATGTTGAAGTATCGCTTTAAAGTGAAACAGTGACGCTCAGATCATCCACTAAAAATGTCCTCATTCTGCATATGATCCATGATTATGATCATACAAAAATAATAATAATAAAATACAGGAAATACACGGGGGAAACAGCATTTTGCCAATATTTAGGATATTTATTCAAGAAATTTCAACTCTGTGTCGTGTTCTCTATTGAATCAGCTGTTCTCCTGCTGTGTTCTGTTTCATCCCTCGTCTGTCATGAAGAACAAACCTGTCGGCTAGAAAAGAACCTGCAGCAGGTGAAAACCAGACATAAAATATTCTGCAGTCTGGTAAGTTACTTAAGTGTAGCTCAAAGAGCAATTATCAAATGAAGTGATGAATCTGTTTCTTCTGAGAATGAATTTCTGTCTGATTTCAGCCATTAAAAAAGTGGAGTCAGAATGATGTGGGACCGTTCACTCCTGAAGCTGGAGTCCTGAAACAGGACGATTTTCCTATTTTCAGGAGACAGTTAAGACAAAACGATGCTGTCTGTTATACTGTGTCCATTTCAGTGGTGTGAGACTTTATTTTTCCTTTGTTTCTCATTTTACTCATTGTGTAGCTTCAGGGTTGTTTTATTTTATTTCTTATTCTTTATTTTTACATCAGTGTGGTTTAGTCAATTCATTAAGGTGTTTTTCCATTGTCTTTACAATTGTGAACCTTTTATTGTAGGACTTGTATTAAAGACAGGATTCTGAAACTTCTGTGTTGAAAGTTATTTGGTCTTCATATAATCTGTGTAAACAAATAATCCTAAAGTCAACCAGACCCTGCAGATGCAGCGACTACAGTAGTAAGGTTTGGCTGCAGGAGGATTAAATGATGTAACGTGTAGAAAAATCCAGGAAATGCTGTAAGCCACCCACTTCTCACATTGCTGACAGCAGTTTAATCTGATCCTGGTAGTTAGCCTGCTGTGGAGCAGCGAGCTGCAGAGGATAAATCACCATGGTGACTGGTCCGGGATCAACTTGGCAGCTTTTGTGCAACCGACTTGAGACTAACTTCATCCAGGATCACCACAGTTTGCTGGCTTAATCCCTTATCCTGGTTTTGTGCAATACCTCACCGGTGACAACAAATATTTTGTTGTCCAGGACCAGGGAGGTCCAGGACCGGGGGGGGGGGGGAGTCCAGGACAGGGGGGTCATCCTGTCTGGTACCTGGCAGCCGCTGGCGGGCGGTCCTCCTCTCCAGAGCGCGCCTCCTGCTCTGCTCCATGCGGCGGCGCTGCTCCTCAGTCAGGGAGGGCGGGGCCTCGGCGGGGGGCGGAGCCTCGGCGGGGGTGGAGCCTCGGCAGGGGGCGGGGCCTCGGCGGGGGCCGGGTGGAGTGAACTAGCCTGCTGAACGGGTCCAGGTCCTCAGACAGCGGTGGATCAGGAAGCTCCGCCTCCTCACCTGCAGAGGTCAGAGGTCAGAGGTCTCACACACACACACACACACACACACACACAGAGGTCACTTACCTGTGAAGTCTTGGTGTGTGGCATCGAGGCTGTGTTCACACCGAGGCATTTGGTTCGACATAAACGACGTGAGGAGCCGGTAGCCACAGTGTGACACGTTCTTCACGTTGGAGCGACCTACTTGTGGGTGGAGCCGGGGCCGCCTGGAGGAGGAGGTCGGAGGTCGGCCCCGGCTCCATCTGCACGCGGTGAGAACACGGTCGCTCCCCGGGTCCAGCCAGCTTTCCTCGTTTGCCACACTTTTGTCCGTGTGAGGCTTCCGTAACGCACGACGCGGACTGTTATTCTGAGCGCGCACGTCGAGCACGGCGGAGAGTCTGTCTTCCTTCTGAAAGGCGGCGATTTGTACGGTCTGCAGAAAAATCCAGTACAACAGAACCACCGTCCTTCTGGCTGCGTTGCGTCTGCAGAACGGAATCACCGCAGCGCCTCTGCAGTCCGCTGGAGGAGGTTGCCAGATCTGTCGATCTCGCACCATAAACCCGTTTAACTGAATAGAACAGCCAAACCGCCATCTCGGTTGAAAATGCACGTTCAAACCGTATTTGTATAATTAAAAAACACTTCATAAACACATAATCATTCCATCAACCTGTCAGACGTGTTCCAAAAAATAAGCTTGATTTGGCGAAAACCCGCCCAATCTGGCAACACAGCGCCGCTCCGGTCAGAGAGCCGTTTTGTGCCATTTTTGAGTTGTTTGACTTTCCTGCAGAGACGAGGGACAAAACCGTTCATTCTTCTAAAGCGTATAATGACTACATGACGTTGTTTGTTCTGTATTCTACCAGAAGAAGTAAAAAAATAGAATATTAAGGCAAAAACACGACACAGCTTTTATTTTGAAATCACTTATTTTGGAACAAGTTTTGCGTTTCCTTCCGGCACCCGACTTGTTTTCTGTCTGGCTTGACGCCCCTTCGGTTCGACGCCGGTGAGAACACGATTCAGTTATTTATGGCTGATTTACTAATTCACACTTCCCACAAGGGTCCTGGCTCCACTCAACTCGGTGTGAACACAGCCACCACACACACACACACACAGGGGAGGGTCACTTACCTGTGAAGTCTTCGTGTGTGAGCGGCATGTCCAGACGAATCCGCTTCAGACAGGTCTACACACACACACACACACACACCCACACACACACCACACACACACACACACCACACACACCACACACACCACGGTTACACGGGACGCCACAGCCACCTCACTGACAGCACCAGCACCTCCGTCACACCTGGACCTCCTTCTTGGCGCCGAGTTTCTCCACTCTGTCGATGAAGTCCTCGAACCGCAGTTTGGGAAACAGCCGGTGGGCCCAGTTCTCCATCCTCTGCATGAGCAGGCGCAGGTCCTCCGCCTGGGGGAACATCTGGAGTCAGACCACCAGGGGGGGCTCAAACATCTGGAGTGCGGCCCGCAGGGGGCGCCTGGGGTTCTCACCTCGTGGCCCTTCCCTCTGAACGAGACGTCGTGGAACAGGGCGCAGGGCAGGAAGTCCTCGGTCGGAGATCAGCCTGGAGGACACAGACAGGGCTTCACGTTGCTGAGAGCAGACGGAGGAACATCTGGAGAAACACCTGGAGCTGGGTTCGTCCTCCTGAAGCCGGGTTACCTCTGGGAGTCCAGCTTGGGCTGCGGCCGCTTCACGGCTTTTCCGCTTGGCTGCAGGAACATCGGCCAGTTGGAGACGTCGGCTTCTTCTCCTGCGTCTGAACGGGCAGAGAGGAGGAGGAAGAGGAAGAGGAGGAGGAAGGGAAGAGGAGGAAGAGGAGGAGAGGAGGAGGAAGAGGAGGAGAGGAAGAGGAAGATCACAGATGAGCATCTTCCGGAGAAGCTGGGTTCTGTTTGGTGTCGGCTGAGGAGGAGGCTGACCGTTGCTGAAGGGTTCCTCGTCATCCGGTCCTCCCGGACCCGGGGAGTCCGGCGGAGGAAGAGGAGGGAGGCCGTCGTCCTCCAGGCTCTCGTACTCCGGAGGGTCGCTGAGCTCCAGGACGCCACGCATGTCGGAGGAGGAAGAGAACCGGATCCACGGAACCAGAATCACTCTGGAACCAGATCAGAGGGCAGAGGTCAAACACAGTTTCACATTCTGCAGTTAGCTCTTTCTTTTAGTTGTAGATCAAACAAAAACAGACATTTTGTTGATCGAGGAGAAAATGCTTCTCATTTGAGGATTTTCTCACTCTGAAACCATTTTTCTATTTTTAGATCAAACAAATGATGCTGTGGCTCCAGTTTTTCTTTTATCTTAAAGGTGCATTGAGGAGTTTGCACGTTTTATACGAAACAGCACCCCCTGCAGGCCTTGGGCGTAATGCAACTTAGTGGTGCCTGTGGCTCGCGTGCACGGAAGAGAGGAACTCCTTCCTCGCTCATTTAGTAGCGGTCAGGTAAAATGTAAGTTTCTTCTACCTGGTGGATCTGTGTAATATAATAATAATACATTTTTTTGTAATGCGCTTTACATTTCAAAAGAAATCTCAAAGTGCTACAGAACAAGATTAAAAACAATTCTCAAGGCAGAAATACAAAGATCAGAAAAAAAAAAAATGTTAAACTAACATATTAAACATATTAAAACTTCAAGTCAAGACCAAGATGGAGAAGACAGTGGATCTAATAGGCCTTTTGAAACAATAAAGTCTTTAGGCCTTTTTTAAAGGTTTCCACACTTAGTGGGGCCCTCGTCTCAGGGAGAGCATTCCACAGCCGAGGGGCCACTGCCTGGAAGGCCCCGCCTCCCATGGTGGAGAGTTTTGTCCTGGGTTGTTGGAGGCAGTAGGTGGAAGAGGAGAGCGGTGTGGCGGTATGGGGTGTAAGTAGTTCGCGGAGGTAGGACGGGGCAGTTCCATGTAGGCACTGGTGAGTGAGGAGGCAGACTCTGTAGTGGATTCTGTATTTGATTGGCAGCCAGTGGAGAGTTTTGAGTATCGGCATGATATGATCGAATTTGCGCCTCCTCGTCAAGATCCGGGCAGCACAGTTCTGAATGTGTGGAGCTGTGGCAGTGCTAGAAGCCAGTCTGTTCTGACTTTCTGGAAGATCCTGCTCAGTTGTTGCTCACTAAGCATCTGGCGGAGTAATGGCGGACAAGATGAAACTTAACGAGCCGGAGCGCGCATTACGTCATTCCTTTCAAATTCTCCCCAAAAAAATGCTGGAGCCGGACCGGCACTGTGACTTTCAAGTGACAGTTTAGCCTGTTAGAGGTTCTGGTAATGAATATGTCAGGGCACATTGTACACATCATATAAATGTGTAACATATTTATGGTGGAAAATAAGTATTTTTAAGGTTGTAAAACTCCTTAATGCACCTTTAATGTTCTGTTCATCTTTCATTTGAAAATAAATTATTTATCACACAAATATGAAATATAAAGTTTTATATATATTATAATATATATATATATATATATATATATAATATATATATGTATATATAACAAGTTGTATGAATTCCGGTATTTTATAATATTAACACAAAGGTTCTTGAGATTCTGAAGTTTTATGCTGAATTTATGTGAAACTTACAACCTGCAGTTCTGAAGGAATCCTGAAGGAGGCAGCAGTGCGACAATCAACAACTTCCGGTTTAAAAGCAAAGAAGAAACAGCGCGGGAAACTGAAGTTTTGAGAAATGTAAACATTAAACGTAAAGAGCCTCCTGGTTCACTTTTAGTGACATTCAATCCGGTTTAAGTGAATATAAAGAAGGGAAAAGAGAGCAGAGGCTGGAAGGATGAGGAGTAGGTCCGTCTGCACCGCGTTTTATTCAGAGTTCTGTTAAAAAACGAACATTAACAGTGAAAACAAACCGATTCGCTCATAAAAGGATAAAAACGAGTCGGTTCCAAACAGAAACGCGGCAGCTCTAAACCACCGCGCAGTTCGCAGAATGAAGCGAGTTTTCCTACCTGAACGCAGAAGTTTGAAGAGTGAAACGGAGCCGAGAGACTCGCGCACCGGAACTGACGTCAGCGCGGCGCGGACTTCGAAACAAGAGCCTCAACGCCGCGCTGCGGATTTTTCAAAATAAAATTCACCAAAGCGGAAAAGTCAAACGTGGACTTCACAGAGTTTACAAAGGAACCGTTATTTAAACTGTAAACGGCTGTTATAAAGCACGCTGTTTTGAAAAATGTTACAAAGTTTAAAAACAAAGTTTAACAAAGAAATAAAGATGATGATGATGATGATGATGATGATGATGATGATGATTGATCAGTGGTGATCACTTCTACAGAAGATGAATTGAATGGCTGAAATCAGCTCACAAATGTGTTAATTTACTGTCAAGTCATCAGATAAAGTTTAAGTCTGAGAGAAATTTATAGAAAAGCATACATTTCTTTCTGACAGTCACTAAGGATTCAGAGCAAACAGCTCACTGTCATTAATGATTCAATAGAGGAAATCACAAATGCAGTAGACGCAACAGACCATGAACAGCCTGCAGTTGGAGTATTCATAAAAGCTTTCGACACACTTAATCATAACTTATTAATCACAGAGTTGGAATCGTTGGGAATGGGGGTGGGGGGGGGGGGGGTAGTATGTGGGGTGAGAAGTTACTGAAAAGATTGGAAACAATTTGTGAAGATGGGTGAACATACATACGTCATCATGCTCAGACATTGCCTGTGGCGTCCCCCAGGGGGCAGTATTGGATCCAAAACTGTTTATGAATATCATTTATATAAAGAATCAAAAGTATTAAAATTGGTATTGTTTGCTGATGACACCAATTTTTTTTTTTTTTTTTTTTTTTTTGCTCTGGGAGCGATTTAAACAAGTTACTGGAGACAGTCACTGCAGAAATGTGCAAATTAAAGAGTTTTAGTTTGACACAAACAAATTATCACAATGATGTTGTTCATTTTAAAACATCCCTTTATCTGCACAACACTAAGAAAGTTCTCTTTCTCTGTATGTGCAGTGAAGCTGTGGAATGGGTCAGATGTGGAACTCAAGCAACTTCTAAGCATCTCCCGGTTCAGTCAGAATCAGAGTCAGAATCAGAATCAGATGATAAGATTTTATTGGCCAGGTTTGTCAAGAAACTAGGAATTTGACTCCAGTTAGCCGCGCTCTCAGCTGGGAACACAGATGAATACCGAAAGGATAAATACACAAAAGGGTAAGAGACACAAATCAAATTAAATCAAGTTAAATTAAAGTTAACTACTGAGAAAAATAAATACCCAAAGAAGAGAGGCATAACATTAACAATGAGAATAAACAAGTACTTCAATAAAAACAGATAAAACTAAAAACTCAAGAATATATCACATTTATATGGCTAAAAAGTTCCATTCAAAAACATGTTTTTCACAGGGAACAGGGAGAAAGAAGGGCTTTGTTGATCATGAGGTGTTTTTCGCAGATCACTTATTTATTTGTTTATTGTCTGCATATAGTATATATATATAATATATATATTATATATATATATAATAGATATATATATATTATATATATATATAAATGTATGCATTTATTTTTTATTTATTTTGTATTTAATTCTTTTATCTATTTATTTGTTTATTCATTTACTTATTTATTCATTCATTCATTTGTTTGTTTGTTCTGTTGTGGGTGTCAGATGGTTCGGTTCTGTGTGGTTCTGTGCTGGAGAAGCGCTGGATGAGGAGAACCATCAGCCTCTGGGATGAGAAGCGTCATGAGGACTGAGATCCGTTAGTGTGTCTTTGTGTTTTTTTATTTGATCACTGATGACGAAAATCTTTTAACAAATTAAAAACATAGATACAAAAGGACTCAGTGCTTTAAATCTATTTGAATCCAACCAGAATGTTGATTTATTGAACTCTGAAACTGTTTTCCTCAGATCTTTGTATATTTTTTTTTTTTACATACAATCTGATCAAACTCTGGACGATCCTGAACTCTTGATGTTTCTGATCTGATTTCCTGAAAAACTCCAGCTGCTCAGACAAACTTTCTTCAAACATCCAGTGATGAAATGATGGAGCAGTCCATCATTAGCATTAGCATTAGCATTAGCATTAGCATTAGCATTAGACCCTGAGATAACTGGATTCAGATCTGGGCCTCGGTCGCGTCACGCCGGCGTTCACATCTGCTGAAAAGGAAAAGCAGATGAACAATCAGCACGATGTTTCCCTCCAGACTGAAGCACTCCTGAATCATGCTCCAGACCCTTCCTGGTCCTGGTCCTGGTTCAAGTTCAGGTTCTCCTGGTCCTGGTTCTGGTTCTGGTTCCAGTCCAGATCCTCCTGGTCCTAGTAGTTTTAGAGTTGACAGTCACCGTGACACAATCCACCTTGGTGTTCTGCTCATATGAATGTCTGACGTCTCTGTTTTCATTATTAAATCAAACAGCACCACCTAGTGGACCAACGTGAGCACTACACTGTTTCTGTTGTTTCCGTGGAAACACGCCGCTTTCAAAACTTTCCTGTTTAAGAGCAAAACTTTTCTGAATGAAAACAAAAATGAACTTTTACTTGAGTAAAAAGGTAAAACGCAGAAACCAGTCATGAATCAGTACGTAAAAGTCAAAGTTATGGACACAGAACTTTTCAAACCGGGATTCGAACCGACAGCTCTGCCATGAAAGAAAGAATCAGTCGACGTTCAACCCTGAAAAACGCCTTTAATGAAGGTTAAAGATCTACAGAGTTTCTCCTGTACAGACAGTTCATGAGCTCCTCTGGGGG